>NC_090935.1:646383491-646686521 GCF_040938575.1 Ambystoma mexicanum
TTCGAAAAACAAACTGTAATACTCCGCAGCTTCCACTAGATGTCGGCCTATGCACAGCATGTGATCTAAGCAGATTCCACAAGCCTCAGAAATATATATATATATGGTTTCAGCAATGTATATTGTTTAAGCGAACACATTCTTTACAATTTGACATGCAAGTGAATTATGGTTTTGGGTTTGAGATTTCCAAATAGTAACCAGTGGACATGCTGTTTGTGGGATGGTGATTCCAGTTATGATAGAGCCAATAGAGTTGGCGTGGATTGAGACATTTGCATGTCTTTAATGCTGTTGAAACCACGTGACGGGTGGTATGGTGCCAATGTGTTTTTGGCAAGTGTTAGATGGAAATTGCATGGACTTAAGGTTATGGTGCCAATGTGGTTTGTGGCAAGTTCTATTTGGAAATGGTATGGACCTAAAGTTATGGTGCCTATGTGGTTTTTGGCAAGTTCTAACTGGAAATTATATGGATCTAGTGTTATGGTGCCAATGTGTCATTTGCAGTTTTAGGAAATGGTATGGAATTTATGCAACCAAAAGAAATGTCAGTTAATGAAATGTACAATATTGTTTGCACTAACCCAACTTTTTATCCACAGTTACTTCTCAACAAAGACTCTGCGAGCATAATTATTGTGGGACTTTAATGTGGCGCACCTAAATTTCGGATTACCATAATTTTTTGCCGAATTTGTCTGGTTGTTTTGTGTGGATAGTGTGTGTGAGGGTGAAAATACTAGAATTCTAGTAACATTCTTGTGAATTGTGGACCTACTGCATTTTTGTATACGTTCACTCAAGCAATGTTTTACATTAACCTGACAATTATCCACACGTACATTTCAAAATTGAACTCTGCAAGTATGATCTTTGGTAGTCTCTCTAGTGGCGCAATTTAATATGATTTATATTCTCAAATTTCAAGCTGAATTGTTCCTTTTATTTGCTTAAGGGATAATGCGTGGGTAATGATTTAAGGTCAGTGGTGAGATTGTGGTTGTGTGTGAACGTTCTGATTGCCAGTGTTAGTTTGGCTGCTTTAGGTGTGAGCATGAATGCTCAGCGTTGAATATCTAGTTGTTCAGGTAGTGCCAATGTTAATGTGCTCAGTGGTGAGCGTTTGTTTTCTCAAGGTTGGTGCCTAGGCTAGAGACCTGGCTTTATGTTGGCACACTATTAGTGCAATTATGTTGCTACTTTAACATTGACGATTTTGTTTAGTATCATGTTGGTGTAGATGACACTGACATTGTGGTTGGTGTTCAGGTGGGTGGTTAGTGGATGCCTATGGCTCTCAAGATGTATATGCGTTAGGCAGATAGTGGGTATAACCCTGTGGTTTTTGTCAAGAGATGTAGGTGGTAAGGATTGTTTATGAGATTGTGGGCTGGTCCCCTGTAGCAGAGTTCCATAATTGGCCATTATGGTTCTGGTGATTGAATTGAAGTGGATTAGCTATTTATAGCCATACTATGAACTTTGAAGGGAATACCATTTGGCTTTTAGTAGTTTGCAGGATGGGTTTCTGGAAGGGTAGTTCTTTGATATATTTATTGTTCATGAATGACTTTTCCTTCCGTTTCCTTCTTTCCTTGTATTGTTATGTAAGGGGGGAGATGTGGTATGTTTTACCTATCCTGGGTTTGTGGCTGTTTCCTAAGTATGTGCGAGTCTGTGTCTGGAATGTTTGGAATAGAGTGTTCCACCTAGAATGTTATTGTGTGAGTGCCAAGGTTCTCTCCGTGCCAGTTGGAAACTGAACTGGGCGCAGGGGGACCGGTGGATGTTTCTTTCCCTCATGTACTTGTCTTACCTGTAACTTTAATTACCTGTCTTTATATCTCGAACCTACTAAAGTCACCTAACTATACCAAAGCTCCAGAGTCATTATTCAAACCCCTAAACCTCCGTTTTAACACTAGGCAGCACCGTTTAAGCTGCGCTTTACTTTGCTCAGAGTCATTATCCAAAGCCCCGACGGAGGAGCCTGGAGCAGCACCCCAGATAACCCCAACAGAAACCCAGAGACAGTACCTTATGCGCTGCGCCCACAAGCAATACCTGAAAGAGGCCCAGGGAAGGTGAGGTGGACCACAAGGCGAAGGGCGCCACTGGGCAGAGCAACAACATACGACCATGGAACAGGCAAAAAGATAACAGGCAGTGGATAACAATCAGTGAATGGAAGTTGGCTGAAGCACATTACCATATAATTCCAGTTGCCTGCAGGGGGCTGTCCATGGGGAGCTGGTAGGCAGACAGGCAGGATGGCCGGATCCCACCATGCAGCCATTGGAGGAACTTAGAACACAAGGCAGAGACGCCTGAGCAGATTCCCCCCGCCCACCGGTGCAGAATGAAAAGTGACACTGCGGGACGGGTGAAACAGCAGGCAGTGCACAGAGGGTCCCACCGTACTTGCAAATCAGCGGAGGGCAGTTGACCGTAACACAACACCTGCAAGCCCAACCACCTGCAAAAGACACACGGAGTAAGCTCTCCAGAGGCAATAGCCTAACAAATTCGTTACACCAAATTGACAAATATTAGCCATTGTCTTTCGAACCACAGGGATTACACCCTCAGAATCCTACCAAACTTGCCTTGAGAAAGATCCTCAGAGGTGTAAACACATGTCAGCTGACCATCACCCACATGTCAATGTGTCTAGAATTTTATTTCAACTTAATTAAAACCCACATGTAACATCCACAGCAGAAACGCTTGAGATCCCTCCATAAACAAGGATCCGTATACTCACCCTGCAAGATAACCCGGACGCCTTCCCTATCAATTTCACCTGCAAAAGACTGCTCCTAGGGGACAGGTAGGTGGGCAGGCACAAGAGACGGATCCCACCACATAATCATCAGAGCCCGGAGCAACACAGAGCAGTTTAGGCGACCGTGCAGTCACAAATAAAGAAGAGCCTTTCACAGACGGCACACAGCAGCAGGGGGCAACTTGAGGAGCGCCAGGGACGGCCATAGCCAGGCGGTCCTAGAGAGAGGCTCCTTTACGAAGCGACAGTAGCCTCGACTGGGGTCCGACGTGCCTTGGGCCGACATGGGGAGTGAACGGACCATGATGGGGGAGGGGGAGAAGCAGGCAATCCAAAACTGATGAAAATGCAGCCCCGGCACCACCTAGAGACTCGCCTACTCCCTTGCAGCCAGACGCTCAATCAACTAATCTGGATGCAGCTCAGGATCCAAGGTATATTGGGTGCAATGCAGCACCGACTGCAGCAAGAGCACAGTCAGATAAATGGGTTCCTTAACGATTAGGACCTGGAACGTGAGGGGACGACTTACTCCTCATATTCCAGGATGGTTTTAACCTAGATAGCGAGCAGGGTGCCCCTCCAAGTCACCAAAGTTATACAAGACGAGGAGGCGGGAACTCTTATTCTCTTGGGGGTGATGGAGGGACGGGATATCTGCCTAGTGAACTCATGCGTCCTCAGTACAGATAACGGTGCATACTTCTATAACTGCATCATACTGGTAGGCATGATGGGGGGGGGGGGGGGAGTACAGATACAGGGAGCTAATCGGGGGGGAGGCGGGAGGGGTGACTTCAATTGTGTGCTCCAGCATTAGCTGGACAGGTCAGATCCCAAAGCACACAATAAGCCCTAGTCTTCCAAGTCCAAGGCCCGCGCATACCTAGACCTTACAGACCTCTGGAGGGAGAACAAGGGCGACGAGAGGGGCTACTCCTTTTACTCCCACCCACATGGAAGTCACTCTCAGCTAGACAGGTCTGATTTCTTGTATACCGTTAAGAGTCATGCCACAGCACAGCGGGGCCAAGTGGGCCCAGATGCGTAGCTGGAACGCCGGTGAGGATTTCATGGCCCCGATTCATGTGGGAGATTACCAGGACCTTGACTCTGGTTCTTAAGTCTTTCGGGGGAAAGAAGGGTTTTATCTTCCACAGAAGGGTGAACTGGTCCCTGGAAGTTTGGGCCTTTTTGTTGGTATGTTGTTGAAAGGAGAGAGTGTCATCTATAGTGAACCAGAGCGATTTGGCAGTCAGGGTCAGATGATGTGTAAAGCAGTCAAGATGCATATTGTTTAGCTACCCTAAAATCCTGCTTAGGTAGATGACCGCCTATATGCTGGTCATCCAGGCTGTGTTGGTCAAACAGGCAATATACAGAGGTTGTGAAAACTGCTACTGTTAACCTGGGAGAATATGGAGGGAGTCAAAATGAGATTATACTGAGGTTGTGCAGACAGGACCACTATTGGAAGAGTGTGAACTTGGAACTGCTGAACAGAAAACTTAAAGGTTACTGGAATGGAGTATAATGCTTTATTTCAAAGTAGGTTATGTCATCATGTCATAATGTCATGTCGAGCCGTGTCACAATGTCATGCCATAATGTGATATTGCATGACAAATGATGTATGTATCGTATGTCATGAAATTACATATGACATAGTATGGCTGATGGCATGAAATTTCATTACCAGTCATGGCATATCGAGGCACGACCTGGCTGGCATATCATGTCAAAGTATGAAATAACTCATCAGGACATGGCATACCATATTTAATCAAGTTATGTAATGTCATTGGGATTTATACCGCATTCTGCTACTGTTTACAAGGTCTCTTGGCACTAAAGGACCTGAAAAAAGGAGGGCTAAGTGCAGTCATTGGGGTGGGGGGGGTCGGGAGAACATGCCCAATACCTTTGCTGTTATGTTGATGCATGCAGTTTGGAAGTACCTAGGTACAGTGCATTGATCTGTTCGTAGAGAACTTCTATCTGTAGTAGGAAGTGAACATTGCGTGTACCCGTATCTTGAGGGTGCACTTGTTGGGAAAGTGTTGTACAAGTAGGTGGGAGAGATGTAGAGTACTCATGTTTTGTTCTGTGATGGAAGGAGTGGTTAATTGCTGTGTGTAGGTGGCATGCGCGTTATGGGCACTGATAGGAGGGCGAACAAACTCGCCAAAATAACGTTTTCTCCTGGGGGACTTATCCCAGTAATTCTAAGGTCACCAAGAGCTGCTGAACAATGCCTTGTGATGCTTGTGGACCTCAAGCTGCCGACTGGGGCAGGAGGTGCTCTGTGAGCGTGAGTCTTCGTATGACGTATAAATGATATGTCCAGTGCTCCAGATAAGATTTTGAAGTGGGAGTATTTTACTGCCTATTTTTTAAAGTTGGGAGAACAATTATTCTTAAAAGAGTAAAAACATAAGTCCAGTTCCCAATGGGAGTAATTTATAAACTAGTGAGTAATTTATAAACTAGTAAAAAATGTATTTAACTGGAAAACGGAAATGTTCTTGTAATAATTATTCCTTTGCACCTAGTTATTCATACACATTAAAAGATACATGTGTGTTTCTTCTGATCAGGCATGAATAAGGTTTAAGGTACTTCCCTGTAACTATTGTTCTCCAGCATGGTCAGAGGCCTTGCTCAACTTGAGCCATGCCGTCAGCCTGCTATACCGGTCTTTCTTGGTCTTCTTCGAGAATCCCAGGCAGATCTCGCACCCATCCTCGTTGTAGTCCAGGTGCAGGCACTATAGACACTTTAGATGTTTGTCGTTCCTTAGCCCGCATTGGGTGCAGAGCCTAAAAAGTGTCCTTCCCTCCTTTTTCTCCTCCGTCATGGTTAGAGAGCTCAAAGTAGGCCCAAGACGGCTTTCCAGAAGCTTTGACGAACAACTGCACTTGAGGGGCATGCAATTTCACCGACAACGGGTCTCCGTTGTTGGCCTATGAGAATAGAGGCACACGGGCTCCGATGGAACAAAAATATAACTTTTTTGTGAAAAAAGTACAAAATAGTTCGGAGAGCAACTGGAGGACTCCCAACACCGAAGCATGCAGTAAAAATCTCAATATGGCTGCCAGAGGCGGGGCTTAGGGAGAGGACTGTTATTGGATGGGGGCATGATGACCCAGAGGACAGTGACTGGTTTAGAGGAGATTTAGAGGAGAAATACAGTTTTAAGGTCTTTTACTGAGGATTCCCAGTCGGACAAAAGGGAAAATTCATGTGCATGTTAATCCATGTCAGACCCCATGTTGGAGAACAGTAATTTCTACCTGTGGTACTACGTGCACTACTGTTCCAAACATATCCATGGAGCTGTGTGGATGAAAACCGGGGCACAAGGACCTACGTGTCCGTTTCCTCTGTTTTGTTGGGAGTATTTTTACTCCCTATTTTTATTGTTTGGGCAGTATTTGCCTATATTTAGGGAGTAAAAGTGGCCGATACACCTCTAATCTGTACGGCTGAATATGTCACCTCATGTGTACATGGATTGTGCAAATAGAGTATGCAAGGGCTGTCTGACTTTTGCATCTGGGACTACTTTTCGGGAATTGCCACGAAGCCAGTGCAACAAATACTTTGTCGATGGCTTTTGCACGGATGCAATTAAAGCATTTGAACATGTTTAAGGTTGGTGCCATTGCGTACGAGTTTGTTTCAGTGTCAATGCTGGTGCAACTGTTGCCAATGCACCAGAGCAGAGATCAGGCAGTTATGGGAATTCTGCTGGAGCTAGTTACCAATGCAGTTGCAATGGTCCAGTTCATCCTTTCTTAGCAATGGAGTGAAAAGAAGAATTGTGCAAGAGTTAAAGCCAGCAAACGGACCACATTTCTTCTGCCATCAGCGCCAGTACTATTTCTGCTGCTGTTCGTGCCGGTTAGGGCTGCCACCTGCCCAGATTTAGTCTGGACTCACCATATTTTGAGTGCTTTGTCCGGTTAACAGACAATAAATCCGGATTTGATCTGTCCCGAGACGACATTCGGAGTTTGAAGACACAGAAGCCAGTGCAAGCGGCTGGAGTTTTAAGATGTGCTAGTCAAAGCTGAATGGGCTTCCTGCAGTGATTGAGCTGTGGTTTACAGCTCTGTTGTCAGATAAGGGCTGACAACAGAAGGCATCAATTAATTTAACATGGGTCATAGGGCAAGTTCACCTTGAGTGACCCTTTCATGTGCAAAGCGGTAATGTAAGGACTGTTATTTTTATAGTCCATATGAATTTTAAAGGCATGCCCAGAAAACAGGTTTCCCAAGCTATTTGCTGTACTTTTAAAGATGGCCACCGCCTGTGAGACACAAAGTCTCTACAACAGGGCTCAGTTGAGCCTGCAATACGATTGGGCACTTGCCCAACAAAAGGAAAGGACTCCATCCAGCCGTATGGCACAGCCGGCCTGTCCTGAAGACCTGTCTTTAAGGCCTAAATCGCTCTCAGCCATTCTGTGCCGAGACTGTCAAATCCAGACCTGCAAGGACCGATACATGCTCGAAAATCAGTGCACCAATTCGTACATCTTGACCCACGGTGAAGGTAAGCCTGTGTAAGGTTGCATTAAGAAGAACAAGTTACTTACACCTGGTAATGTTCTTTCGACTGGATGTTCCTCCCACGTATTCCTCATCTTTGATACATGATATCCTGCTTTAGCTGCTTTTGAAAAGATTTTTGGCAGAGGGCGCTGTGCGTCGATGCAGTCGACTCGATGTCCCTCGAGGGCTTCCGTCTCGAGGATGATGTCATCAAAGTGTTATATAGCACTTGCAGCACCTGTTGGCTTCGGTTCTGTTTTTCATACAGTAGAAACTACTCACATAAGCATGGGTTTGACGGTACTTCGCTTTGAAGGAGCGAAAGCTGTAATAGCATGTGAAATTCTACTGTGGGTTAGGCGAGGAGGAATACGTGTGAGGGAGCGGTAAGTAACTTGTTCTTCTAATGGATTGTGTCCTCCCACCTATTCCTCATCTTTGATAGACTCCCAAAGCAGTGTTTATTTTGGTGGAGGGAGTAGGAATGTAGTTATTAATGGTTTCCATAAACCGAATGTAGGACAGCCTTTCCAAAGCTTCCATCCTGACCGAGGGAAGACTCAAAGCAGTAGTGCTTTGTGAACGTGTGTATAGTAGACCATGTAGCTGCCTCACAAATGTTTTTGATCGGGACACCCCTTTGCAGAGCTGTAGAGGTAGTCATGCCCCTCGTGGAATGGGCCCTTAAGCCTTCTGGAGGATCTTTGCCCACCAGCCTGTAGCATTCTAAAATTGCCAGAATGATCCATCTGGATAAGGTCTGTTTAGTCACAGCCTGACCCAGTTTGTGACCTGTATAGCCTAGAAAAGGCGATCATCAATACGAAGTTTGAATAGTCTAGATATGTAGAAGCTTAGAGCTCTACGAGGATCCAATCTGTATAATCTCTCCTCTTTGTTAGGGTGAGGTGGGGGATAGAAAGTGGCCAATAAAACTGTTTGTCCTAGATGAAAATCTGAAGTGATTTTAGGTAAAAATGATGGCTTAACCCTCCAGACTACCTCATCATAAATTGAGGTAAGGGATTTGAAATAATGCTTCCTTGACAGTGGTTGTGTACATTTTCTCAACGTTCGTCAAGGTTTTTGGAATTGGTGTCAACAATGGCTTTGATGATTTTGATGCATAGGGTTTCGACGTTGAGGGCTTTGACGGTTGTGGGGTCAAAGGTTTCTTATGACTCGACGTGCAGTCTTTCAGCGTTGATGATGCCGATGGAGCCTTTTCCATCGAGGGAACCTCCGAGGGGTCTCGAGGAGTTCTCCTGGACACCCGGGTCCAAGGGTGCACAGGTTTTGTTTTTTGCCTTTTTGTCGTGCATGTCGACTCGGGCATGGATCTTATCTTTCTTCAAGGGGGTTGAGGCCACTTTCTCGAATACGTCAAGCATCTAGAGTCTGAAATACTCCCAGTCGGCCGGCGAGGCCGATTTGTCGGGCACGAGACCCATTCAACGATGAAGACAGTGACCTGTGGCGCCTTTACTTCGACTGCCATGAGGAAGATGACGAGTGGTGTGAGCCACTGCCTGATCGGGACCCTTTAAGCTTTCTACCGACGAGAAGAGTCCTTTTTCAACTCGGAGGATCATTTTTTCGACAGGGATGTCGAAAGGAATTTATGGGACTTACCTACAGCCAGTCTGCCTTTATACTCTTTTAGGGCCTTCGCTGTCATCGATAGGCAATACCCATACTCCAATGTAACGTGAGAGGATCCCAGACACAATAGACACACCCGAGGGGGGGGGTCCATGAGGGAAATGTTTTGCCCCACAGTCATAGCACTTCTTGAACCCCGATCTCAGAGTAGATGAAGCCGACGATGATGCCATTTTATCGAAAGATTAAGGTTTTAGTCACAGAACTGAAGCGTGCCGATAATCCGAAGCGCTACCGGTCTCAGAAAAACGGAACTGTGCCAAGGTTCGCTACGTGCGCTACATACCTCCGATGAGGTTGACACCGAGACAGAGGCCCTCGAGGGACATTGAGTCGACAGGCATCGACGCACACCGCCCCCTGCTGAAATCTTTTTTTCCGAAGAAGCTAACGCTGGATATGGAGATATCATAAAAGGAGGAATAAGATGTATAATACTTGGGAGGACACAATCCATTCGAAATTTATTTATGTTGCATTAATATTACAGACCAATCTAGGTGCTTCTCATGGGGATCTGTAATAATTCCGAAGCCCAAAATACTGAATTAATTTTTTTCTTCTTCCCCATTTCACCACATATATATGTGTGGGGACACTCCTCCACCCATACCCCTCTACCTTTTGTATTCACTTAAGCCCCATACCCCTCTGTCCCCCACATATATATGTGGTGAAATGGGGTTCTCGGAATTTGGTATTTTGAGCCCTGCAGTAATTGTATTTGTCATTTTGGTATGATACCTCTCAGAGTAACAGCAGATAATTTGTGAGAGAAACCAGATATTAGCATTGAACCAACATTTCTCATTCCAACCATCTCCCACTTGTGTCCAGATGGCAGTCAGAGTATTTCCTTAACTTTTCCTCTAAAAGATTGTTTTTGGACCTAACCTCTTAGCCGTAACAATCACCTCTAGTCCACTAAACTGTAGAACACACTGCCTTCTCCAAATGTGCAGCAGAAATCTGAAAACACTCTTTCAACTAACATAACATAGAAGATGACGGGCTTGAATTAATAACGAGAACCAGTACCTTTCTAATCCCTGCAACCTTAAAAACATCCTTATAATGTTATGGAGCCAAAATGGGGGTGAAGGGCGTAGTATTGTCAACGCGGACAGAGTTTGATGAAGGGGCGGAATCTGTTGAAGGTGCAAAGTCTGGCAGAGGTGGAGTAAAGTTGTGGGGGGAGTGCGTGCTCTTATTTGGGACTACAGCAGCAGAAATTCTAAATACGCCACTGATTAGGACACAGATTATAGATTTGAAATATGTAGCACAATCTACAATCCCTTAATGTCTTACTGCCTCTGTTTTCGTTGAATATTTTACTAACAAAAACTCTGTACTTTGGTCCTCTTCTGTTAACTCCTTCTCACCTATCATTATCCCTTCTGTTTCACTATCCTCACTGATATCTTCATCTTCTCCTCTCACTTATTCTGATGTTTTTCTGGTTCTGGCTAAAGGTAATCCTACTAATGCGCCCTCTGATTCTATCCCTGCTTTTAAAATTTCTTCTGTGCATCCTCTTCTTATTCCCTATCTTACGGCTCTTTTTAACTCTTCTCTGGCTTACGCTGCGTTTCATTCTCCCTTTGAACATGCTTCCATCTTGCCAATTCTGAAAAACTTTCTCTTGCCCCCACCTTGCCTGATCATTTTCACCCTATTTCTTTCTTGCCTTTTCTTTCCAAACTCCTTGAACACATAGTTTACACCCAGGTTTCTTCGCTTGTCTCGGACAATGCCCTTCTTCATCCTCACCAATCTGATTTCTGTCCTTGTTTTTCTACTGAGACGGCTCTCCTTACTGTCTGTAACGCTCTCATCACTGCTCGTTATGCTAAGGTATTCCCTCTTATTATGCTTTTGGATCTTTCTGCGGACTTTGACACTGTTGATCACACTATCCTTCATCTCTTCACCATCTTGGTTTTCGTGGGTCTCTTAAAATGGTTTCGTTCTCATCTCTCAGCTCGTACTTTCTATCTCTTGGCATAGCCAGTCCTCTATTCACTCTCTCGCTTATGGTGTACCTCAAGGTTCTGTCCTTGGTCCCCTTCTTTTTTCCATTTACTCTATGCCCCTTGCGGCTATCATTCCTTCATTTGGAATCTCCCACCATCTGTATGCGGATGATTTTCTGCCTTTTCCGGTTTTTACTCCCTCACTTCAATCTACTATTTCATCCTGCCTCCTCGCTATTCAAGCCTGGATGAGCACTCCCTAACTTCATCTAAAATCTGTCAAAAACTGAGACTATTGTCTTCACTGATTCTACTGTTTCCCCTCCTCTGTATCCTCCTATCTCCTTTCCTCACTCTTTTATTGTACCTTCCTCCATTGCCGGTGTGAGGCAGGCATGGTATCACAGGTAAGGACACAGGCACAAGAGGTACAAGTTTCAACACCTTTATTAAGTTTGACTGGGGTTGGAAACTTCCAAAATGGCCCTAACGCTATAATGGGAGTAGTCTCGACCATCAAAGTAAAATAAAATGGTCGAAGTAAAATAAAATGGTCCAAGTCAGTCAGTCAAACAAAAGAAAAAAGTCTGTGTCAGAACTATACTTGCCATCACCCTTCTCAATAACCAAGTGTGGGAAAAATGAATGAATACAAGAGTGTGTCAACAGAATGTCAGAATGGCAAGGGAAGTAGCTCACCAATCCGTTACCCAAGTTCAGATCACTGGGGGTCTTACAAAGTTCTTTCAAGGTGGATTGTATGCACAGTTCAAAGATTTACCATTAATTGGTTAGGCTTCCCTCGCCTATTTCAATGTCAGTGCAACATGCATCACAGTTCTCTTGAATGGTTTCTTCCGGGCTTCCCTCACCGGTTTCACAATTCTCAAACAGGCATTCACAAAGTTCCTTCTTAATTAACTTTCCCAGGCTGCCCTTGCCAGTCTTCAAACACTTAAACTTGGCTGAAACACTTTCCAGCTAAACAGCTCTGCTTCACAGAGCTCGGGGACAACTCCCTTCTCCAACCTTTGTACTTCACTTTCAAAATGTTAATCTGGCACAGTATTCTCACCCCGATGCGTGACCACTCCGACAACAGGGTTGACTTTTCAATGTCCATGCCTCTTAGACTTTGTTTCGCAGAACAGGCCCTTGGCCACTCTGTTCCTCATTTCACAAAAATATTAGTTCACTTTCACTTTAGCCTTTCGGGATCTCTGCACGCTCTCTTTCCCTCGTGCCCTTTCCAACAATGGTTTCAACATATTTTGCTTTCAGCATTAACTGTTCTGTCTCTTTCAAGAAGTGTTTAACAACATGCCTTCTTATACAGCACTGCTTATTACTTTGTTTCTCATCGGCTCCCTCGCTGGCTAAATACATTCAAGCTTTCAGTTCAATGTCTTTATCCTTCAATACGCAGCCTTGCGTCGAACACTGAAGCTTTCCACGATCGTGTGCATAATCACAAACCAGGCTCTTCCTTTCTTCGAACTCACCAGCTGTGATTGCTTTCACACGTCATTCCGTTTTCAATTTGTCGAGATCAGGGTCTTGCCCACCTGCCCCTCAGACACTCCCTCGGCTCCCTTCTCTGAACTCCCCCCAACCTCTTGGAGACAGTGCTCCCTTGCCACACTTTCTCCTGCCTCAACTTGGAGCCAGACAGCATCTCGGCATCCCGTTCTCCCTGGCCTGGTTCTCGCCATCTGACAGCTGCCCTTACATCCTGCCATACAGCTTGCCTTCCTTCTTGGCCCCTGACTCGCTCTCTGTGTCTTTGTGCTCCACCTTTTTATAGTTTGGAAAAGGGTCCATGCGTTTCAGGTATGTGTGATTGGTACCGAGTGCCTGACCTTGCCTGGTATTATTAGTGGGACAAGGCCAGTATATGTTAGTAGTGATAATCTTCCTAGTCTCAGTCTTCAGGCTGATAAGGAAAAGAGGGAAAGTTACGGGAGTTGTATCCGATAAAAGTAGAGGGATTATGGGGTAAATAACTGTCAGGAAATAGGGGATAGCATGCATTTCCTTCCGGTGTCTCCTCCCCACTCCCCCGAGGACGCCCTACCCAGATGATCCTCCCTCGCTTGCCCACCCCCAGGGTCGGGCTCCAATAGCGCTGGCCCTTCCCCTGACCACCTGATTAAGGGATCCCCGGGGACTGAGTCATGAAACACCTTCAGGTTTTCACACCGGCAACTTGGGAATTATCTTCGATTCCTTTTTATTTTTCTCTGATCATATCACTGCTATTTCTCTTTCTTGTTGCTTTCAGTTATATAATGTTCGAAAGCCTCATCTGTCTCTTACTACTCATTCTATTAAGTCTTTATTCTCTGCTCTTGTATTCTCTCGTCTTTTCTGCAGTTCTTTTTGGTCTTCCGGTTTATCGACTAGCTCCTCTGTGTTCAATCTATAACTGTTCTGTTCATTTACTTCTTCATCCATCTCCCCGTGATTCCATTTCTTCTGCTTTACTTTCACTTAATTGTCTCTCCTTTCACTCTTGCCTGTTTATAATTTTGTCTGTATGGTCTTTAAATGCCTCTATGGTCTTGCCTCACCTTATCTCTCCTCTCTTGTTTCTTCTTATTCAGTGCTTTACGTGCAATGCTAATCGAGGGATATGGCCCAAGTACAGGTGTTCTTAGGCCATGTCCCCTAATGAGAGCATCCCCCATGCCTAAGGAGGTGGGCTGGTAAAACCAGGAGAGCTGGGGCACACTGTCATGAACTTTGAAGCACCCAGCCCCTCCTTTTAAGCAAAAGTAGGGGCTATGCGCACCAAAAGGCGTGACACCAGTGCGCTCTCAAATGCGGCATGCAGCCTTTTCATTCAAGGAGCCACCTGGTTATAGAGTTGCCTGTGGACCCCCTGCAGGCAACCATTTAACCAAAAGCACCTTGAATGAAAGGTCTGACTGCTGCATGATGACTCTTGACTCCGAAACAAAAGGAGAGACCAGGCACTCCAGCCCTCCTCCTGTCTCCGAGTACAGAGACATCATGCAGCTCGTTTAGCCAAAGGCTATGCAGTTAAAGGACTGACTCAGGTGTCAGTACTTCGATTTAGAAAAAAGAAGCGGTGATGCCTTTTCTTTTTACCAAACCAAAGTGTGGACACCTGCAGGCAGCCCTTTAACCATGCTACGTTTAGGCTAGACAGGCTGCCGGATGTGTCATTTGGCTGGGGCTAGTCGGGGGTGACCCCACCACTTAAAGCCCTGCTTTTATTCCCCTTCCCGCTCTCTCGGGTCTCAGGCTCAATTTCTTCTAGCCACCCCTTTTCACCTCTGTGCCTCTTCCCGTTTCCATTCTTTTTCTTCCCTAGCCCCTAAATCCTGGAACGCTCTCCCTTTCCCTATTCATTCTATTTCTCCTTTCCACCGTTTTAAAGCAACATTTGCTGTCTGAATACAATGCCTTGATGGGCTTTCAATTGTTTTGTGCCGTTTGCATAATTTGTTCAGCGCTTTGGCATCAAGCGCTATAATAAGACAAATATAATAGTGGCGCGGCTTCTAAAATTATGCGCGAGGGATGCCCGACCGGTTTTTGCTTCAAACAAAAGGAGGTAACCCTAGTGCCTGTACTAAAAGTGCATGTTGCCATTGTACTGGTGCGTCCAACTTTGCAAGCCCCAACACTGCCCAAGTGTCAAATCAAGCCATGTTTCGTCATTTCCCTGCCACTAGGACCAGTGCAAACCCAGCCCTTGTTCCAGCAATAAAATCAATGCAAGGTTATCACTGGGCCAGTGATCTGGCGTGCAATGCTAATGTGTCATAACGAAGGACGTCCTGCCAGATGCCTCACCTAGACCTGTTTACCTGCAGGCTACCTGGGCCAAGCAGATCTACTCATCCCAACCAGCCTGCAAGCGACGAGCAGAGCCAGTACGAGTTCAGCATTGGTTGTAGCCCCGATGTCATTAGCCGCTGGGGGCAGGGAGATACTAACCTTCCGGCAACAGAAGGGAAAACGTTCTGCGAGAGGGCCGTTACATCCAGAAATCATTGGCTAAATGAACATTATGTAAATAAGCGACATAGCGGGGCGTAAGCCCGTAATGGAATGATGTAAAAATGTGCCATAAGGGTATAATGGAAAGATCAAGTGCAAGTGAACAACCACACCAAGCATGGACTGGAGGTGGAGGGGCTGCAAGCTTTGAAAGAGAAGACCAATCCTTGTAACTTCTGCAGCCACATGATGGTGTGCACACAGCAGAAGTGTTCTGCCAGCCAACAGAGCAGGCAACAAACGGTCTTAGGTTAGAACTCGAGGAAACTGTGAAAGATTGTTGCACGGGAAGTACGAAACCAGAAGCTCTCACAAGAGGCAGCTACACAACACATTAAAGCAGCAAACTTATTATTTTTATTATTGTCCTTGCTTGAAGTGGGATAAGAAATCGAAGGAGGGGGGGGGGGCTATAATACATTGTGATGCAATATGTGGAGCTAGGGCCTAAGAAGGGTCTTTTGCGCACCATCAAGTCCCCAGTAGCTAATAAAGCTTTATAAGAGGAGTGGTGTTAAGTTGGGTTCCTGGCCAAGCATGACACTGACACCAGTGTAGGAACAGGAAACATCTTTACTGAGTTCCAGCTCCGGGTACAGGAATATATTTATATAGGCCACATCATGTAAATTACTAGGACAGAAATCCACCAGCATCCTTCCTCAGTCAACCCATCTTCTAAACTGCGCATTCACAGAACCTTTCAGAACATAGCATTCTCCATCACCGCATTCCATGCCAGTCACTCCAAGCATTCAATGCACACAGGGCAGGATGCAGGGAAAGACAAGACACACCATATCTTCCCCCTTAAACAACATAAGACACACCCAAGAAGCAAGAGACATACATGCACACGCAACACCACATGTACATCCCTCAACTTCCAAAACAAATCCTCGCATCCACTCAAACCTTGTAGCCGTCCTCGCCTAGTGGGACAATCTGCACCATAATATGCCACTCCCTTACTCTACCACTAAGGGATAGACACCAACCACTGAACAAAGAAAAACACATCCAAACTTTCAAGCAACTTCACGCTTCCAGCCCCAAACCACAAGCCCGAGGCAAAAAAACATGCTGTACTAGCATTCAAGGTGTGCCTCAGAGAGCACGGAGACTGATCTCCCAAACACCTCTCCACTAGGGATGTAACGGTATACCGTTAAAGATACCGTGAACCACTTAATTGAACAATAATAACCGTCACATTGTTTATACCGTTATACCGTTCATACCGTTAAGTGTGCTTTTCAATCGGATTTGTAAAGGCTGCAGTAAGCAAGTGCTGCGCAGACTTGGTCTTACACTGTTGGATCTGCCGTCTGCCAAGTAGTTTCAGTTGGAGCAGTTTTTAATGCCATTCCATAAACCACACGTGCCTGACACAAAATCAATATGTTAGCAATAGGAAGAATAGATACAGTGCCAAGAAGGAAAAGGGTTTACTTTGGGGTGGCGGCTTTGGGGTTTATATATTTATAATGTTCTCTAAACATATGGCAATGGGGGATTTCCCTGGTTCTATCATTGAATTTACATATAATAAGTCACATCTGTCGGTATTCCCTGCTGCCATACCAAAGGGTAACATGTCTGTGATTTCTGAAAACCTTTTGGCCCGCAAGTAAACTAAAGGCTGTAACAGAGAGAGAGAGTGAGAGAGAGAGTGAGAGAGTGAGAGAGTGAGAGAGTGAGAGAGTGAGAGAGAATACTACCATCAGCCTCCATTGATCTGTGGCATGCAGGTTATCAAGATGGCAACATGTTCATCTTCACCAGTAGGGGAACAAAAAGTCTAAATGACCACTTAAGAAAAGCTATTTAGTTTGCTTTGCCAGTTGTAGCAGGGAGTTGTAGCAGGGAGTTGTAGCAGGGCCCCCTCCCCCTCTCCACATGTGTGTTTGTGTTTGGTGGAAGCAAGTCATTTCAGTGGAAAGTATGTTGAAAAGCCCAATTCTGGCCCTGGGTGCATGGTTTTGTTTGAGATGATAAATCTGTCAATTTATGACCTTTTAGAAAATATTTGTTAAGATTAGTTAACTCCACCTGCAATACCGCGATAACCATGATATACCGTCATTTGGCAAGAAGGTTATCGTACCGTCATAAAACTAATACCGTGACACCCCTACTCTCCACTACAACATACCAGGGTACCCCAGAGGGCATGGAGAGCAGATCCACCAAAACACACACAGAGAGTGGAACTCCACACACTCATTATACCATAAACAAAACTCAACCCCCAAATACAAGGTTAACCATTCCAACTGCAACTCACTGGCTGCCCACCATAACATGTGCACATTTCCAACACGGCAGGGTACTCCAAGTACCCCGTTAACCAATACCCCACAGAAAGAGCAAACCATGTACTCTGGGTGTCAACACCCCACAGGAAGCCTGTGCTGAAAGACCACATTCCACAACTTCAGCGACTCCAATTCAGAAGGCCAAGCACGACCACACCTCATCATGACACACGCATCAGACAATGCAGAACAAATATTCTAGACAGTCATCACAGTTCACTAAACACATTAAAATAAACCTCCCTTACTGTTTTACTTAAAGCATTGAAACTATGTCCATGAAATTCTAATTCCAATTCAATGCTCTTCAGTAGAAATCCAGCCTATAAACTAAAAGGGTTACCAGAATATGCATCATAACTTGCACATTACCCTAATAACGTAGGAAGTCCATGTCCTAACTAATTTTCAAACACAAGTCCAACCTGTAAAAGAAGGGGTTAAAAGACAGATAAAATTAGTGCACACTAAACCTCAGCAAAACAAAACTAAATGCACAATATATCTCTCTAAACAGAGGCCACGCCTTCCAAAACACAAGCACACCAACAGATATAGAATATTCAACAGGCCTCACATCACACTATTCCAAAACTGTAATGTGCATTTAACTCTTTAGCCTCTCTGTTCAATTGAGATCTCCCTGAAGAAATTCAAGAAATCGGGATTTAATTCCTGGAGGAACAAATAATTGCTATTTTCCGGACTTTCCACTACAGCACCACAACAGACAATAACTTGAAAGAAGAGCTCCTCTCTTCTCCATCACTGCCGCCTGGTGCTGTCCAAAACCGTGTACACGTGTTGCCCCACAGGACCTTAGGGAGACAGGTCTGCCTCCCTCTCTGGCTCTTTTGCTCACAAAGGGACCGACTTCCTTCTTCATCATCATCATCATCAAAGCAAGATTGGCCTGCTTCACTGGGATCCCACAAGAGCCATCAATATCACAGGTGTGCCTCACTTATGTAAGTAGGTCTGCCCCTCACAGTAATATGTTCACCAGTTTCCTCCGGCAAAGTCCCTGTTAGCTCTTCTATGGCCCGCACTGCTTTAATTCTTATGCTGCCACCTGGATACTGGCTCCTTCGCTGCCCCTCCCAGACTCAACTGGTTCCTGCAGTCACTACTGGCCTTCCTTGGCCTGGGTTCGCTGCCCCTCGCAGACTCCAAACTTGAATGCCTCACCCAGCAAAGTAACTGTCTTCCACTTATAGTGCTGGTTTGTCTGCCCCTTGTAGACTCAGTAGGCCCTTTGCTTCACAAAGTCTGTCTGCCCCTTGCAGACCCGATAGGCCCCCAGGACCTGGTGCAGCCTCTTCACATCAATGGCTGGCCCACACCGGCCCCACTGCAGCCTGCAGCGCTTCTAACTCGAGGGAGGATATCTGTTTGGGGGGAGGTGGATGTCCATTTGCCTTCCCAGGTGCTGTCCCCCCAGCACAGCCAGCATCCTCATAGCCATTGTTCGGTTGGGTTCCTGGCCAAGCACGACACTGACACCAGTGTAGGAACAGGAAACATCTTTACTAAGTTCCATCTCCGTGTACAGGGCACAGGACTACATTTATGCCACATCAGGTAAATTACATGGACACACATCCACCAGCATCCTCAGTCAACCCATCGTCTCAACTGCACATTCACAGAACCCTTCTGAACATAACATTCTCACACACAGCATTCAAATGTCAGTCACTCCTAGCATTCCATGCATACAGGGCATGGTGCAGGGAAAGACAAGAAACAAGTGACTTTTGTAATAAACGGAGTGACCTAACAGAGTCAATCAAGTTTACATATGTGCAATATGGTTTAAAAGATGTATTTAAACATGGCTAATGTGTATTAAAATGTTGAGCAAAATAAATATATTCAAATATGAAACAGAACATCAAATCAAAAGGGGTCAGCACACCATGCAATTCCACAGTTCTTCTCAAAGAAATCCATTATTCGTGCAAGCTAATTAAAGGCATTCTAATGATAATACTTTAATACAATGTGTGACAACATATTCTTTTATAATTTCCCTTTCATGTTTGAAAAGCATCCAATTTCAAATTTCTGATGTGAGTGCATACATTACTGAAGGTGACATCTACTAGCAAAGAGTAGTATTGCCACATTTTTAAAGAAATGTGGTAAGGAAGGTCAGTTCGGAGAGAGCCCTGGCACAGCCCTGGCTCAGGGGCAATATTTGGAGACTGTCAGGAATTATCCCTGGCCCACTTAAAGCCCCGATTATTGTACATTTAGAAGTAAAACTCACAAAATGAGTGTAAAGTCTCCAGAAAGCAGCCTTAGAGGTTCAGAATCTGTCTAACATTGAGAACATTTATCAGTATATAGTTCAAGTGGTATAACCATTAGTTACTAAAAATAAAAAATAAACAGAAGCTTAACGACTATATCGGTCAGTATTACAACCAGTGCAAAAGCAGTCAACGCTATTCACAATGGATACCAGATCTGTGGTTAACAATATTCCCCACAAACCATGTATGGAAAGTAATATACGGAGGACGGAGATCATGATTTCTTTCAGCCCTCGCCAATGGGTCCTATTAAACATGTATTTCAGATTCGATCAAACCTACATTGAACTCATTTCTGGAGCAAGTATACCTGTCCTATCGGCGTAGAGCTTTACAAATCGGTTCATACAGAAAATATCAGAGAAAGACAGCATTACTCCATCTCGATTGTGGCTACAAGGAGGGTGGGGAGCGAGCGGGCTTGCCTACGAGATATTGATATCTTTCATATGGCATATTACTGCTGGAAATCTACAAGGTGTCATCAGTTGGATCAACACCATCTGCTTCACTGCAAGTATTTGGAGGTCATCTATGTTAAGATAAGACTGACACCGGATGAAGTATTTAGCAGGTACTTTATTTAAGTGAAGAGAGCGAGCAACAGGCGCTGTGCCCAGCTTATCTCCCAACTGTGAACTCATTGCAGAACTCTTAAAGGTTCTGGAACACACAGTAAAAGTAAACAATAATACATAAGCATATGGAACACAACACATCTCCCTCCTAATATACCAACAAAGGTTAAGCAAAACACAAATAATTACAACAGAAATCCTTGAAGCGAACAGGCATCTTTCTGTGTCTCCCCTTGGGCATATCCGTGATGTGAACATCCACCACATTTCCTTTGTCATGCTCTTCACCTTCCTTCGTCTCCGCATTCACATTCACATTCACCTTCTCCAAAACCACTTTGTCATTCACAGCTGACAAACTTTTAATCAAATTCCCCTTTGACCACACTTCACCTCCTTCCACAATCACTACACTGTCACGAACAGCTGCAATTCTCTTGGGCCCTATACATTTGCTTTCCACACACTTACATCCAAACCTGTTTTTTTTTTTATCAGAACAAAATTCCCCACAGCCCACTCCAAACTTTTGACATTTTCATCCACATCAAACCTGTGTTTATACACACTCTAAGCCTCTGGTATCAATCTCATGACTTCATTCCGATCTACTTGCACACATCTTGTCAAACCCACCCAACCGGGCCACAGCTTAGTGGCTGGCTGATGGCCTTTCAAAGATACAAATGGTGAAGCTTTGGGGATGCAATGAGGTGCGACACAATAACTCCAAACCATCTCTTTTAGGACTTCCCTCCAAGACATCCCCGATCTGAGCGCCAACTGTATTCCCCCTTTGAGAAACTTGTTGGTCCGTTCAACTAATCCATTGGCCCTGGGGTGATACAAGGCTTTGCGCAAATGACTGATCCCTAAACACCTCAGAAACTCCTTCATTCTAACCTAACAAAACTGGACCCCATTGTCCGTAATAATTTCAGTAGGAAAGCCCTCTCTGAAAAATACATCTTCAAAAAAACCTAACATTTCCCCTGTGGTGGCCTCTCTCAGAGCTCTCCACTCTAACCATTTGGAATGGTAATCAATCATGATCACAATGAACCTGAATCCAGCCCCCAAACCTTGAATGGGACCCATGAGATCCTCTGCAACTTTCCTCCAAGGTTCCACCGGAACTTGAACCAGAGAAAGGACACTCCCTCACAACCTTGCTCTTATCACCCATCACGCACTCCCTGCACGAACTGACTTTACCATCCACTTCACTGTCCATTCTCGGCCACGAGAAAGATTGCCTCAGAAATCTTTTCATTCCTCCCAAACCTAGATGTCCCTGATGGGCCAGTTCAACCAAACTGCTCCTAACACCTGCAGGGGAGGGGGGGACAACTTTGGAACCTCTCCTAAGTCTGCTACCATCCTCAGAAAGACTTAACTTATGTTTGACCTAAAAACACTAGTCAAACCTCTGCTCCAACTTTTCCTTACTTGGCCAACCTCCAACAGGCCACTCCTTCACCTTAGACAAAGTAACATCCTCACTGTCTGCTGCCATCCACGCTTCCTCATTAATGGCACTCCCCACCAGATTTGCAATTGCCAGGTCCTCCTCTCGGATCATTCCTACAGAATCTCCTACAACCTCACTCAGCAGGCGAGACAGACAATCTGCTACAACATTCTCTCTACCTGGTACATGGCATATCCTGAAATTGTATCCTTGTAAGCCAACCATCGACCTGGAGATTCTGGGAGAACTCTTCGCCCAACAACCACTGCCCAACAACTGCACCAAGGGTTTGTGATCTGTCTTGACCAAAGATTCTTGACCCCACAAGAAGAACTTGAAATGTAAAATCACCCAAAGTACAGCAAGGGCTTCCCTTTCAATCACAGAGTAATCTTTTTCAGCACCCCTTAATGGCCTGGACGCAAAAGTGAGGACATTCTCCTCCTTTCCTAAATCAATTTGACTTAATGAAGCAACCAAGCCTAACAAACTTGCATCAACCGATAGGACCGTTCTCCTGCCACACACAAAACCTCACAAGGATGGCGCACTCGTGATACCTTCTTTGATTTTCACAAACGCCCCTTGGCACTGCTCCGACCAATTGAAGTCGACTCCTTTTTTCAGCAAATCTCTCAATGGACTAGATATGGTCGCAAAGTTGTTAACTAATTTATGGTAAAACTCAGCCATACCCATGAAAGATCTTAATTGCTCCTTTTCTAATGGCACAGGAGCTTTACATATGCCATCTACCAAACTAAACTTGGGAGAAATTCCTTGCCCCGAAATTATGTGCCCTAAATACTCCACTTCTCTCACTCCAATCCTACATTTGCTCCTCTGTACAGTGAGACCAGCCTTCTTCAATCTCTCCAGAACACACTTCAACAACACATCATGTTCCTTTTCGCTACCAGCAAACACCAGTATGTCATCTTGGAACACTGTAACATTCCCTATTCCTTTCAACACTTCCTCCATCACCCTCTGGAACACTGAGGCAGCTGAAGCCAACCCAAATGGCATACGTAAGTACTTACATGTTGACTCCCCTTGGATAGTGGCACCTGATGATAAGCTGCCGAGAGATTGATGACAGAAAACCAACTGGATTCTCCAAGTGTGGCTAGGGTCTCAGAGATAAACGGCAATGGTTGTCTCTCTACCAATATGTTTCTATTCAGTTCCCTGAGATAAACACATAACTTCAGCCTCCCGTTGCTCTTGGTTACGAGGACCACAGGAGGGAGCCACTCAGTTCCTTCAATACGTTCAATAACCCCTTTCTGGATAAGATTATCCACCTCCACATGAAGTTGATGTTTCATTTTCAAAGGGACCGGCCTCGCTCCGTGCACCACTGGTTGAGCATTATGTTTCAATTTGATGTCGTGCTCAAAATCCCTTAGTTTCCTTAAGGCTTCAGAGAACACCTCTGGGAATTCCTTCGACCACTTATTATCCACCTCTGTTATGGTGACAGGATTTAACGCACTTGTCTGGATTCTCACACCCAGTTTCCTTTGCTCTTCCCACCCTTAGAGCGAAGCACACTTCTTAGCAACCAAAATGTCAGCTGTGCACTCGCTTCCTTTATAGTATACGTGGCCCTGGATTTCCCCAATCAAATCAATGGCAGTCTCTCCATAGCCACAGGGCTGCACCTTGGCTGGTGATAGATCCTGTACTTCCTTGAATAGTGTGTGCTTGAGTGGCTCCTCAGATACAATGGTCCATGGGGATGCAGAGTCGACTTTCATCTTTAAACTGCACCCATCCACAATAAAGTCATCTACAGGACCATTTGTTTCACTCGACACCGCCAAATCTCGAACACATGTCCTGGTAACCCTTCTTGATTGGGAGGGACCACACTTGTTATTCTGGTGGATAGCTGACTTGACGCATTGTCACTGTGTTCTCTCTGATCCACCATGTTCATGAAGGATTCCTTGCACATGTTCGCGAAATGGCCTCTTCGTCGGCACTTGAAGCATTCAGCAAATCTGGCAGGGCAAGTTGCATTGTTTGCAGTGTCTGGGGCTCCCACACTTGGCATACTTCTGGTTCCACCATTCCTTTTTCGAGCTCGGGCCGGGTGACCTTTTCTTTCGACCCACTGCACAAACACCTTGTGCCACCTGCTTCTCCACCTTCATTTCCTTCATGTATTGGGATGTCTGTTCAATACTGCGTGTGAGTTCCACAGCTTGTTCTAATGATATGTCTTTGGCCAGCAGCTTCTCCTGTACTCTTAGGCTGTTGGTGCATCTAACCAACTGGTCTCTAATTAATGAGTCTGTAAGGTCTCCAAACTTGCATGTATGGCTCAATGTTCTCAAGGAGGCCACATAGGATTCTACAGACTCTGTACTGTCTTGATTACGCTGAAAGAACTTGTGCCTCTGAAACGTGATGTTCTTCTTGGGTTTGAAGTGCTCTTCGATCTGCTTGACTGCCATGGCATATTCATCAACGTCACCTGCACCTTCCTCTTGTCAAGCAACCAATCCATCATAAACACAGCGCCCTTCGGGACACAGATTGTGGAGTAACAAGGCTTTCCTCCTGGCAGCACTAAATCTGTCGCCTCCTATGGCAACTATATAGTTCTCAAACATGCATCTCCACCTCTCCCACCTGACCGGAGGATTGCCAGGTTCTGCCAAGAAAGGTGAGGGTGGTGGAATTGCAGCAGCCATTTCCTCTATTTTTGGAATTAACAATATATGCTTGTGTAGAGCTTGTTACTGTTCCTTTGCTCTCCAATTGTAATAACAGCAACGCTATAATATGTTGGCTACTGCAATCCTCTAGCTTCCTTTGTGTGGTCACAATATCCTTGAGAACCTTCCTATTGTTCCTGCATAATCAGATTCTATTTGACAGAGATTGATGGGACGCGCTGCGTTGCCTAGCAACATATGTCACAACAAGGATTCTTTCCGATGCTCTGGGTTGCTTCTATGGAATCCTGGGCTGCGCGCATGCGCTAACGCTGTGTCTCCTCGCTGCGTAGTACAGCTCCTGCGCACATGCGACAATGCCGTGCTTCCTCACGGCGTGGTTCAACTTGCGGAAGGCTCGAGTGAACACCAAAATTGGGAACATTAGCCTCCTCCCTCCTCCGCCGCACAGTGCTCCCCTCCTGACCTGAGTGGCAGTTGCCTGCAGCGCCTGTTGCCATCTGCTTTGTAACCTTCTCCGATAGCAGCCGCTCGACAGGTGCTCTTCCGGTTTAGCCTCACTGCAGTGGGTTCATGGAAGAGGCCGCCGTCCGTAGTGACTCCTTTCTTTTCAAAACTCCTCGTCGCCAGTGTGAAGATCAGACGGACACCAGATGAAGTATTTAGCAGGTACTTAAGAGAGCGAGCAACAGGCGCTGCACCCAGTTTATCTCCCAACAGTGAACCCGTTCCAGAACTCTTAAAGGTTCTGGATCACACAGTAAAAGTAAACAATAATACATAAGCATATGGAACACTACAATCTGCACAGTTTAATCAGATGAAACTGACAATGAGGTCGCAAAATCACAACCACTGTATTCTATAAACCCACTGCCAAAACCTTTTCTACGGGCTTGCAATCCAGGAGCCGGATCAATAACCTCCCCATTAGTGCTGAGCAAAATGTTCACCCGTTGTGCAAAACATGGGAAATTTGCATCCGGTTGTGTATCCGCCCAGTACGTGCACCCACTCAACGTTCCACCCATGTAGACATTTCACGGGCAGAGCGTTTCGGCAGATTGGTGTTTCGTGCGCTTTATCACCAATTGATTCAACATTTCGCTCACCGCAGGGTTCGAAATTAGTATTAGGTAACCAGGAGCAACAAGCATCTTCTGTTTAACCAGCAGTAACCAGTCACCAGGAGCTACCACACGGGAACAAAAAGCTAGTGCATAGCATTATGCAAATCTAACTTGCACATAAAATGCAAACATAATTGTATCTATGTCATATAGATGTGACCTAATTATCTTTTTTTTTATTATTAGCGTTTTGTTGGTTAAGTATAACCTTTAACACATTTCAACAGGAAATACATTCTTTACATACACTAAAACACATTGCATATATTTATCCATTTGCTCACACAGAAATGTGTGTCCTAATGTTTATTCATAGATTGTCCCAAATGCACAGAGTTAAATTCATATAGTTGTGTTTGTTCGGCACCAGTTGGCCTGGGGAGCCAAATGTAGCTCCTGGTAACTGTTGGTTTTAAGATAACCAGTCTGTTATATGCTATAAGCAGGAGCTAAATAGCTCCCAGCTGCCCTCAATTTCGAACCCTGTCACAGACAAGTTTCACACGTCCTTTGTGTATTTCGCCAGCGTGAACCATGTGCGACACACCGAAACAGAACATTTTGCACACACAGGACATCAAAACATTTCGGATTTTCGTGTTTCGCCCCGGCGGATGCAAAACTTTGCATTGGTCTTTTCGTTGCAGGTCTCCTTTGGGCTTTAATAGCAACCATAAGAAGATGGCCAATAGTGTGTTTTAATATTAACTGTTACTTTTAGGCCAATGATTTGAGTCCGAGAGAACAGCCTCACTGTAGCCAGTATGAGTGCTTTTCCTAGTGTATCAGTAGCAGTTCGCTTCCTCTGTGACCACGGACCAACACGACCCCCCCGACAACCAGGACGCGCTTGTGCTGCTGTGCCACCTCATTGCATTGTTAACAAGTAAGCATGGCAGGGTCAACTTGTGTATTGCTCATGCATTGTGGGGTGCTTGTGCTTGACCGGTGTTCTGTCTCATCGTGCTTCATTCGGGACTTGTCCTGGGTGGTCTCCATTTTCCAACTCTTCTACTAGCAGATCTTCTCAGAGAACACGGGGCACATTAAATAACCCACTCTGCCTGTGGGAAAGACACAAAACTAAGCTATGCCAATAGAATGACATGTACTGTTCATGTCTGTGCAGACCAGGGTCTGAGCAAGCGCTAGTGAACCTACAGTGCTGCAGAGCCATAACACAGCAGTAGGTGCTATACAAATACCATGTAACATAACGTATGCCGATCTAACACTGCTTATTGTACTAAATATGAAGCACAATTTACATTGGAGGAATAATATGAGCTTCGAGGGAACGCAATATTGAACACCAAGCCAACAGCAGATTTAAAAACGTGAAATCACCAGCGACGAGTCACTTCACTGAAACTGAAAACAATGCGTCACAATGGCGGCTCCAAGTTATCGAAGAGGTTGAGAAATTGCCACACGGCGGAAACGGTGCACAACCTTTCAAACCAGCAGCGTTTTCGCAATTTCCCTCCAGCCCACGCAAGGGATGAACGACCAACGGGATATTTCTGTAAATAACCTGTTCATAGTCAAATTTAAAAGCTATAACCCGCTTGTCCTTTAGCCAAAGTCAATGAAGCAACGCAGCTTCATGTAAGATAACACAGAATATGTTAAACATCAATGAAATAAAATGAAGACTTGCGAAGCCAAAATAAACTGGCAATAAGTATTGTTAAACCAATACAATGATTAGATTAAGAATACAATTAACACACCACAATGGATCAATCCACGTTGAAAGGCCTGCCACCAGTCCCACTTATGATAGGACAAAGCATATGCAGGAAGGCCATTTGGTGGAGATGGTAAATAAAATGAAGCTATCCCGGCCTGTCCCATTCCAAAATGGCGACTAAAAACCTCCTTCTCAAAGAAGCATAACTTGAGCACAACAAAAATAGGATGTTCTGCGTCTTCATTGGCTACCGACTCACTTCGAGTGTAGACGGTGTAGGTCCTCGCCAGCTATCATTGGCCAAAGGTAACAGATTAGTTCTCAAACTGAACAGACTTGAAACACTTGTGTATAGGCGCATTATAAATGCCATATCATATCTTATCATACCCCTCTGCTGGCAAGGCTTAGCGAATCAGGTTAAATACCTTTCACAATTTAAAAGACAGCTAGTGCTTGACAGAACTTTTAACTGATGTCGCTGGTTATTCTTTCCATAGTCGGATGAGAAAGGAAAATCTGGGCAAGGACTTGCATATTTATTCCCGATGCTCTAGAACAAGGTTGTCCTACGTACGGGCCACAATGCGTCCCTCCGAGCCATTTCATGTGGCCCGCGAGGCCATAGCCTGGTTTATTCATTTATTTGCTTGATGCTCGTCGGGTCCGTGGACCCGATTAATTAATGTATTTCTGCAATGCTGGGTCCGACCAGCATTGCGGAAATAAATTAATCGGGTCCACGGACCCGACAAACATTGAGCAAATAAATAAATAAACCGGCCCGTGGCAGAGCACTGTTACTGCCTGTGGTGCCCCCTGGAAGAGAGCACCAGGGGCAGTAACAGGCCATGGCCTGGTTTATTTATTTATTTATTTTTTCAATGTTGTGTCGGGTCTATGGACCCGAATTCTGGCCCGTGGCGGAGCACTGTTACTGCCTCAGGTGCCCCCTGGGAGGGGACACTAGAGGTAGTAACAGGCCATGGCCTGGTTTATTTCTTTTTTCAATGTTGTCGGGTCCGTGGCGGAGGACTGTTACTGCCTCTGGTGCCCCGGGGGCACCAGAGACAGTCACAGGCCATGGCCTGGTTTATTTATTAATTTGTATGGGTGTGGATGTCCTGCGAGTGCGCTGCTTTCCCTATGTTGCCAACCTCTGAACCCTGAAAAGTAGATGTATGCATGCTTGACATGCGGCCAACTTTGCACCAGACCTGCAGATGAACTTAACTGGTCTGCTGTTAAATCTCAGTTACCAGTTTAATGGTATCCCCTACCGAATAATTGCTCCTTTTACTATAGCCAATATGATAGCTCAGTGGGTTGAGCGCTCACTGCTGCGATGTGTGTGCTTTCAGCATTACATTTAACTTCTCTATGCTGTGGAATGCTTTGTGCTCCTTCAGGATATTTGGCACGCGCCGATGCCTCTTCAGACATAGTATGTGGAAAGGTGCTTTCTCTGAAATCATCCTGAGATACACAGGGTGTATTGTTCAATACAAGATTCTTTTCAGCCGAAAGATGGATTTTGATTCACATCTTCTGACCCTGTTCTGCTATTCCTTCCTCTTCTTGTCACACATCATACGAGAATAAGGGCTAGCATTCATTTCTTGCTATCTGAATTGGTTGTTTGCTTCAAATGTTTTCCATTAATTTAGTTTGGTGTTTGATGGAAAATTGAAAGCTTGCATTGCTAGGCACATTTTTCCCCCATCGCTGCGTCTTTCTACTTATTTATATGACAAAATCATTGCTAACAATGTGACGTGGCGTGTTGTGTAGGGGAGGCATGATATCACAAGTATAACATGTACACATTAGGTACAATATGAAAAACCTTTATTGAAGTTTTCTGGGATTGGACAAACTCCTTCTTTGCCCTATGACTAAGATGGGAGTAGTCTTCAATTGGGTGATCAATTTTCCACATTTTATCTTTTGAATGGGATTATGCTTCTTTCATTACCACAGAAGTAATGAATGTGTATTACAGCGATAAGTTGGCATATGTATTGGGCACACTGCACAGGCAGCATCAATCATTAACAAAGAAGTAATGAATGTGTATTACAGAGATAAGTTGGCATATGTATTGGGCACACTGCACATGCTCAGGCAACATCAATCATGCTTTGTACAGGACAATGCTGGCCTAAATTGGGAACAACCAGCATAGACATGTTGCTACAGAGGCATATTTTGGGCACAACCAGCATGCCAATGTGTTACATCAGTGACAGTGCTATCTTACACTGTGGACACATTGATCATTAAAATGTGGTGTGCTCTACAATGTTCTTGTCTGCTGTTGGTGACATGGAATGTACATGTTCCCCTTTAGAACCAATTGTAAATTTATGGCTTTTTGGCCACTTTTCCTGCTGTAAAATGCACTATTTCAGCCCTATATTTGGAGGAAAAAAAAAAATCTTGGGGGTCCCCCCAAACCCTCTCTGGATCGTTATAGGTCCCTCGCTATGCTCGGTCGCCCCCACTATTTCAGAAAAATATCAACACATACACACTGGAAGAAATCACAAGAAACTAACCTTTGATCACTGTCCCTGACACCAAAAGCTATCTTTGGGACAGCATGGATATCACTGCCTGTGATGCTATTGTGTCAAAGGTCACACACCATCAATTTTGAATATACTGCTTTTGGTGAGGGCGTTGACTTTTGGTTCGCCGGCACACCGGGAGCCAAAAAGTTAATGCTTCAGCCCCACATTCAAAAAGGTTGGACAAGCCTGCTCTAGAAGTATCTAGACATGCAAGTAAAAAGCCAGAAGTAATTAAAATCCCTTTTAATGAATCTCATCCCCCTGCGGATTGATCCCACGTGAGAAACCCCAGGCCACGTTGTGAAAGGTTTGGAAGCACATGAGCGCTATGTGGCAGGCCCAAAGGCATGCTCAGGAAATGATCTGGATGGAATTTGCGTGGGCATACCCCAAACATCAGCACCATATGTTGCAATGGTAATAGATATAGCACAATACAAGGATCTATCGAGTGGCCTCCCAAATCCCTTCCAAATCTAAACAGTGCCCCATTCACATGGGCCAACTTCACATCTCGGGCGTCCAATTGGGCAGCCCACTTCAGATTACAGGCGAAAACTATGCCCAAAGCCAAAAATGTATTAACCCATGCCAAGGTGCCTCCAACTACCCTAATAGAGGGGAGGCTTTGTGAACGGTTTCCAACACACAACATGAGAGTTGCTAACATTCAACTTAGGATCCTGTGCAGCCATATACTCTGCGCCCGTAACCAGGCCCTGCAGAGCTAACGATGTGTGGGGCCAGCAGGGCTGCGTCGTCGCCATCGGTCACCATAGGGATGTTCAGCCTTCCTATCCTAAGGGTGTCATTAGTAATTGCATTTCATTCGGCTGGGAAAGAGTTACACATAAACGAAAGAAAATGGGAACAAGGGCACTCACCTGCCCCCCGCCCCCGCCTAACTCTATGATTGGAAAGGCAGCTGAATAGTTGGCTTTAACAAACCATCTAAAAGATCGCAAGGCATCTCCAAGAGAATGTGAAGGGAGGATAGCTCTGTGGCAATGCTGAGCAACACAGGTTTGAATCCTGGATCTGCGCTTGGTTTTCAAGCGCGTTATAAATAACCTGCACTTGCACGATCTGAATGTACAAAGCCTAGTAGGATCGTTCCAACCTCAACACCCCCCCCCCCCATTGCCTCGTTGCGCATTGAGACACACACGTGCACAGGCGCATAATAAATTACCTATAACAAAATGCACTTTGCTTTCTATGAGGTCAGTGGCATTCCCTGAGAAACGCATTGAATAATTGCTTACAGATTAGCATAGTAACAATGTATCTTTTTACTCATTAGGAAGATAATTTAGACACCTGAAGAAGGGATAGGAATCCCGAAACGCACAGAGGGACTCCACATAACACCAGTGGAATAAAGTCTGGATATTGGTTGAATTTGAAGATTGGCCCAGGGCAATCGAAAAACTGGATTTTCTCATTAAATAGTTCTACTTTTTTATAGGAACCTTTTTGGGAAGAACTTTTTGCGAAAAAGTTATTTGTGAATATTTAATTGGTTCCTTCATGGGCACCGTTTTCTCGTTGTGAATTTAAGAAAATGTATTGCTATTATACAAAGTGTATAAGAATAGTAGATGGACATGTCAATTGAGTACACTGGACTTGAGGATGATCAGGTTGTTTCTTTAACGGGTTATAATTTGGGGAAAGGGGTAAAAATGGAAGGATAATACAAAATGTTTTTAACATATCTTACAATAGCTCAATGAATACATTCCGAGAACATGATATACGTTACTAGTGGAATCTGTAAACTAGAATCGGAGATCTACAGGAAGAGCCAATTGCTTGTGAGGGGTGGGTTTGGGATCGATCCTCTGGAGTCCCAAGACGAATTTAATGTACTGCAATTAGATGCCCAGTTACTCGCACCATTTTGCACCAGATACCATCAATGACCATGTAATAGCACTACGACAGTGTCTTTGCCATGCCTACACAAAAACCCAAAATAGTTGGCACTGCCAATGCTTGTTTTTTAAAGCAGGGTGGAAGAGGGGGAGGCATTGGGAACTTATGTTGCTGTTCTCACTGCTGAACAGGTCTTGTTTCAGCTGAAGCATTTGCCAGTTCTGGTTGAGTGGAGTGTATGCTATACATCAGGGTGAAAAAGGTCACTCCCCACTGGCCATTGGCTGGTGATAATGGACTCTTGACGAGTCGGAAATCGAGCGCTGCATGTATGTATAGAATTGAGGTGGCGAGTGACTTATGGCCGGCTAGTAGCTTGCAACTTGACATGGTTCACCCCGCTATTCATCGTCCTTGTAATGGGAGCTTAGATTAGACCACGGAGGCCCATGCTCCAGCAGCTTAAGGTGAGGGCATCTTACACAGACACAGAGGAGGCCAATGAGTACCTGCCTACAGATATGAGGCCCAGGCTGTTCTGTGCTGGACAGGAGAACATACCAATGAGGCCCATCGTTCATCTGTTCTGTGCGATAGGAGATTACACTTCAGGGGCTGAGCTGTGCTGGTGTCCACGATGTTCCTGTTCTGTGCTCGCCCTGCTTACCTCAAGCTCACGTTGTGTGAGGGAAACGGTTACACTGCTGTTGGGTCTGTTCTGTCATGCGAAGAAAACCTGCAGTTTTGACACCTACGCTGTGCGAGTCAATGTGTGCAGTGCATGTTTTGCTTTCCCTTTTCCTTGTGACGCAAGCTTGCTCGGCGGGCCTGCTGTAAAGTGCTCGTCTGTGAATGCATGAGCTGAGAGAATGTTGGAGTGCTGGTGTGGAATGTTGTCCTGTGAGTGTATGTTAAGGTTCTCGCCAGAGTCAGTTGAAGCTGAGCTAGCCTGGGTGATGGGACCCAGTCGTGTCCTCTAGTGTAACAGCTTAAGTGAACTTACAATAAACCTTAAGTATTGAACCAACTAAAGAGTACAGAACTACCTTACTTCATTGGCGACGAGGTAAACTGAAACTAAGAGCAAGCGTGCAAAAAAAGAAAAAGCAGTCTGCTGAGGGGGAGCAGCAGGAAAGAAGAGGAAGCACTGCCCCCCCTCCCCAAGGAGAAAGAAGTAAGTCCCATCACCCAGGGCAAAAAGAAGTGGAGGAAAAGCCCAGCACAGGGGTGGAAGCAGCACCCAGAGTTATAAGAATAGAAGAAATAAAGCCCAGTGCAGGGGTGGAAGCAGCACAACACAGGGTTATAATAATAGATGCATGAGCTGAGAGAATGTTGGAGTGCTGGTGTGGAATGTTGTCCTGCGAGTGTATGTTAAGGTTCTCGCCAGTGTCAGTTGAAGCTGAGCTAGCCTGGGTGATGGGACCCAGCCGTGTCCTCTAATGTAACAGCTTAAGTGAACTTACAATAAAGCTTAAGTATTGAACCAACTAAAGAGTACAGAGCTCCCTTACTTCAGAGCCATTGTCCTACCAGAGGAAGTCTTACTCTGCTACCAGGAGGTTGCTCTTCCGGGGTGTGTTTGCGTAAGAGACGTTTGCACTGTTGCTGCCTTTGCTTCACCTGTTCTGTTATTTGAGCAAAGTTGTGTTGTTGCTGCGCATGCTGTAGCTATGTCTGGCTGATGCTTGCACTGAGAGCGGGAGTTGCATTCCTATTGCCAATAACGCGTGTGGGGTGCGATATCATATGGTAAATATGTAATAGACCTTCCGGGTCCGGCTGTCTGTAGTGTGCGACTGGGTCTCCCCCCTGGAACTCGGTGCCTTGCCGCAGCCCCCACCTGGGCCCAGCAAGCACCACATTCCATCCTAGCCTGGCTCTAGGGAGGCAGCTCACTGTTCCTTAATGAGGCCTGTCCGTTCTCGCAGCCTTTGGAAAATGACCCCGGCAGTCACGTAGCTTGGTGGGTTTAAAGTGCATAAAATGAAGTCAATATAATCTCAGATCAGACATCAGCCATTTCATTTGGGTGAATTGGGAGGGCATCTGGGAAGCGACTCGAACGCAGGAGCAGAAAAGAGTTCGGGGAGGAGCGCTACGCAGCGGAGTAAACGCCACAGAGAATTGGTGGAAAGAGCACAGAGGAGACGCGTGCGGGAGGGGGATGGAGCAATGTGAAGTAAGAGGTGCAGCGGGCAGAATCGGGAGAGGGGCGATATAAACGCGCCAGGTGCTGGCATGCAGTTTTGAGAAACGTTTAGCAGGTCGCTGGAAATGGCCGACGCAGTTCAGCAGGTGCGTCTCTTCAGTACACCGCCACGTCTATCTGCTATTGGGACCTGGTCTCCCCTGAAGCCGAGGCAGCTCCCGCCTTGTTTGTTGTGGTAATATACAGTGAATTCGTGCGAGCCTGCGCATGCAGTGGCTTAAAGGGCTCTGCGGCTATTTAAGGCCCCTGCCGGCTGCATGTGCACTGCTTATTGAGTGTGTGTTGGGGGGCTGGGAGCCACTAGCAATTACAACGAGGTAACAGGTCTCTGAACCGGTCTCTTTGTTCTGCTCCCGCACTCTTCCTGGCGTGCGCAGTTGACCTGCGCAGCTCTCCTCCCCGCCTGCATCTCCCATGCCTCCATCTCTCTCTCTCTCTCTCTCTCTCTCTCTCTCTCTCCCTCCATGCATGTTCCTTGCATAGGGCTACTTCTACACCCCTCTCTTCCTGTGAATCTCTCTCACTACCAAACTCTCCCACGGTTTAAGGAATGTCTGTGTTTGGGGGGAGGGGCTGGAATCTGGCAAGGGATGGCAGAGATCTGGGTTCAGTGGTAATGACAAATTCGGAAACAATGTTTGCTCGATGTATAAATGTTGTGTTTAATTGTTGCATATTCAGAAGATGTACCTCCCTGTAGGTACTGTGCCAGTGGTCACCCTTCCTTTCCCCAAAACCAGGACGGACTTTTTAAAACCGAAAAACCTCTCGGGGCGGAGGGCCCAACTCCAGGTCAGTCCTTGCAAAACCAGGAGGTCTCGTCACCCTACCACTCCCTGCACCCATTTTCCCTTATATCATTCTCTCCCTGGAAATCCCACTCTCGCCGCCACCACCACTCTGTCGCCCTCGGCACATGCGCCCATATTGCTTTAACCCCCTCTTCTCTCCCCTGCATATTTCCCCATGTGCTCAGGCCTCTCTCTCCTCCTTCCAGTGGCTAGCAAAGTTGTTGCTTTCTCTCTAAGCCCTTACCTTCTCTCTGCACCCATCTGGCTCCCTACACCCCTCCCCAGCGTCTGTGTGTACTATACCACGCAGGTTATCTCTCCCTAGCACACGCCTTTCACCCAAGAGGCTCTTCCCACATAACTCCCCTGTCCTCCTAGGCGGTATTGTTCTGTGGAAAAGACATTTGCTATGCGTCGGTTATTTCCAGCGCTCAACGTTTCTCAACACTGCAATGAATTGGCGCATGTATATATATTTTTTAATTTGTTATGGTTAAAAATAAACCTTTCAGAACAATAACATTTACATCTTACAGCTAGTTGTACAAAAGATTTTTGAAAACGACAAGAAAGCAACCAGCTTCTAAAACCTTATTCCGGTGATGTAAAAACAAGGTGGTGTCCTAACGAGTTTATAATTAACTTCCATCCCTATAAAATATCTACGTTGGTGCGTTTATATGACTGGCTAGAACCAGTTTTGCCTTCAGCCCAAACCACTTATGTCGCTTAACCACAACTTTCCTGCCAGGGTTGAACCCTCTTGATAATGAGGCTAAGACACACCCAGGCTTTCGGAGTCTCGTGTATGTGTCCAACATGTAATACTGTTTAAAGAGACACCTAATTAAGGGGAATTGGCGCGCGCGTACACCCGCAATGCCTTTACAAGTAGAGCCACTGCAAATGGAGGCGTGCACGAGCGCGCATCTCGCTCCCCCTCGGAAACGGGCAGCCCGCACAATATATGCTGGAGCAATCCGTATTTCTGTCCAATCAATGTGGAAATACATCTGGATTAATTGCATACATGTAGGTTTTTCATTGACACTGTTCTCCGTTGTTTTAAATACTGCGTCATCTCACCACCTCAGCAATCTGAAAGCACGCACACCTTGGCCGAGTTCAGGAGCATTAACTCCCGCCCAGCCAGGGACAGCAGGACCCCAGTCTGCTTAGGGTGCATTGAGCGGAGGATGAGGGCACAGAAGAAGAGTGATGCACAGAAGCGAAGGCTGGCGCAGAGCATGACAAGGTGTGTAAAATGGGAGCGATTGCTGCACGTGTGTACGCAGAGTCTTGGTGCACGAAATAGGGCGTGGAAAATAAACATTAGGTTTAAACTAGGGCACACGTCCTAAAATACAACGTGGGGTTGGAGGGCTCGGTCATAAACATTGGGACATACCGAACACAGGCAGTCGGCACATCCTAAAGCGAAACATGCGCATTTCATTCAATTTGTCCTTCCCAATTGAAGAAAGTGAATAGGCCAAGAATAAAACATTTGCCAAGAGAACAGATTTTTCTATAACTCTGCTGGCTAAATATAAACGGTGCACACCTTTTAAGTCTTAGAATCCCTAACAAAACATGTCCTATGCAGCAAAAGGTGAATACGACACATCTTATGACTTCATGATGAGAGTTTCCTACCGCCAAGTATCTAGCAGCACAACCTCGGCGCTGTGTGCTTCAAGTGGTTGCAGTGCATTCTTTTTACTTTTCCTTTAATTCCTTGAAAAGGCACCGAGTCCGCCCTCTGTGCCCTGGACTTGTGCCCTGGTTTAGAAGCTCGCCCATGTTGTGCTTGGAGCCTTGGCATACCTGTACAACAGAATTCCTGAAGACCAAGTCCTTCAGAGACTGTAGTTATCAGCGGAGTGGGCCAATTATCAAGAGAGGGAAAGAGAAGGAGGGGACAACCGGTGCTACGAACCCTCAGGCATCTGAGCACTGCTTATTACCCACGCTGTGGTGGTGCTCGTTTATTGATCTCGGAAGGATGAAAGGCTGAGTTTGGCCCTGCCGGGATTCGAGCCTGCGTCAGCAGGCTCTGCACAGATGTCAAAAAGAGCGCTCTACTAGCTGTGCTATCTGCCCGGCTATATGATCTGAAATAAGAAACAGGCATTCTTGCACAGCAGTGCTTGAGAAAACTTAAACTGCATCGTTTCCCAACTTCCACCAAAAACCGTATCAAGAAGAGTAAAGTTCATTTCTTTACATATTTAATTAAACCACTGTGAGGGTGTAAGAGTCAACAAACTAGCTAATGAAACTGTGTCAGAACGTCCAAAGTCAAGTTCGCCATCCTTTGTCCAAATCCTTGCCTGTCCCTCAGAAGTTAAATTTAGTATAAATCTGACAGGGGAAATGTCTCTCGGCTGTCCACGTGCAGCCCAGCTTTGCAGTTCAAAACATAAGTTCTGAAAGGTGTAGAAAAGCAAGCAAAAGTTCTGCAAGACTCAAGAGGTCGAATCCCTTTCCACAGAGTCTTTCCAAGCTTTTATGCAACTTGTCTTGTATGTTCAATATTCAAAATAGGTCTTTGGTGGGCCTGACTCCCAGGCCCCATTGAGGGTTCCAGACCCTTTCTGCGCAGACCCGGCTTGCAGGTACTGCACCAAAGAATAACCTGGTTCTCTGTCCCAAGCTATGCCGAGGGTCACAGACCCTTTCTGAGCAGACGCGGCTTCCAGATACTGTGCCGGAGAATAGCCTGGTTCTCTCTCCCAAGCTTGGTTGAGGGTCCCAGACATTTTCTGTGCTGGCCCGGCTTCCAGGTACTGTGACGAAGAAGAATAGCCCGGTTCTCTTTCTCAAGCTGTCTTGAAGGTCCCTGACCCTTTCTCAGTACCGCCTTCTTGGTCCACTTTCCTGCCAAGCAGGGTACTCAATCTGGTTTTCACCATCTTTTTTCTCCAATTTCCCTTCCACCCACAGTCTTGGTTTACTCTCCTGCCAAGGTCTCGGAGTGACACGTGCACTTAAACTTTGTATTCCTCTTTATTATGGTTTGGGGTGCACCGCCCCATTGTGGGTCTCAGATCCCCCTTCTCTTGGTTAATTCCACAGTTCTCTTGATCTCATTTCTCTTCGCGCCACTCTCCTCCCAAGGTCTTTGAGCACCATTTGTAATGTAAAGTTCGTATTTCTCCTTATTACTGTTAGGGTTATATTTTGTGGGTCACGGACCCCCCCCCCTTCACCTTGCTGCTGTACGCTGGCAAATATTCACAAATGTTAGGCTTTACTTCAATTAACGCTTCTCTACCCAACTATGTCTGCTTCTCTGGTCGGACCACCTTTGTGTACCTTGCCGAGGTCCCAATGCGTGCAGAGAGGTAGAAGACACCATTGTTCTGTTCCCCATCTTGGTTTAAAAGGCAGCTGGCCAATCGGTTGATTCAAACGACTAGACCATATGTCTTGGTTCTTAGTATTGATCTCCATTACTCTTGTCTTATTTTTTCGTTCCAGTACTGCCATCCGAAATTTATGGCTGTTTTTCTTCCCAGTGGTCTCTACTTGAGATGTATAGCAAAAGCACATTAAGCCAGCTTGGGGGGGATAGGTGGGGAGAAGAGAATGTTTTTGAGGGAAGGTTGGAGGGTCAAAGAAATACTGTGTTCTCACAAAATGGTCACTACTCTCAATGGGGTCCTGCCTCCCCATGAGATCCTCCAGCTGAGCACCCCCCACAGGGGGGCTGTTGGGTAGCAGACTCACCTCCCTGTCCTTGTGGAAAGAGGCTTCCCCATCTAAAGCAGCAACGACAGTGCAGCATTGTCACACCACATATTTGGTGTGTGTCCCACAGGCAGATAAATGTGCTTGCCTAGAACACCACCAATCCACCAATCTCAAGCCGGGATCAGAACCCATGTCAGCGTGGTCCATGAACAGCAATTTGGACAGTATATTTGGATGTATTGCAGTGATGCATAAGCCACCAAAGCAAACATATTTTGTGCAATACAAACATCAGTGCGTTCCTGAACATCACAGCAAAACGTGTTTAGAGCACCACTGGCAGCAGCACGGAAAGACCCCCTTCACACAGAACTCGTAGTACAAAAGGAACCACATGGCAAGCCTCACCCACAGAGAGCCGGTACAGAAAAGGCAGAGTTGTATGCTGCCCCAGTGCCCCCACACAGAGAACAGGAATGTGTCACCGGATCTTCCGTCTGCTCTTCTCGGGGTGTGTGGAACAGTGTCATTGTGATGTGACCTGTAATGCAGGGTCACCAGAAATTTCATATGAACCGTCCTCTGAAACATTCTAGGAGAGATAGTTGGGATCCCCATCTGGATGCCTGCATAGTACACAGCAATACATGTGGATGTAATGCTATTGCATTGGGCAGTGTTTAACGGTCGTTCTACTTAAATGGCTACGTTACCATATTTTAACATAGTCTGATGACCATGTGGGTCAAAGGGCTTCCAGAATTGATGTGTGTGTGAGGTACTGGGGGGGGGGAAGAGGGGTGTTTGTGTGTGTGTGTGTCTGTGTGTGTGTGTGTCTGTGTGTGCGTGTGTGTGTGTCAGAATCTGGCTCTTAATCTGGAGCCATTGTGCATATATCATTAGCACGTTGCCAAGAATCATGGCTTACGCGAGACTGCAGTGGATACAGTGGTTTGCAGCATGTTGGTGCTCGCATGGCATGTCTGTAGGATGTTGTGAGAGAGGTTTGTTGTCACATGCCTACATGCAGCGTGTGGTGTACTTTTCAATGGGCTGTTGTTGAAGTGGGACTAGGAAGCGTGTACAATTGAGAGGGATAGGAAGATTCCATCGCTGGGTTTTCCATCGTGGAAGAAATCATTGAATTGTTTTGCATCGCATATGCCGCAAATGTATGTGGGGTGGGTGGGTTAGGGTAACAAAGGTAGGGGGGGGCTTGCAGGCGTTCTACACCTGCATACATTAGCAGTAAAAAGTCCTATATAATAAAACAAATTGTTGAATTCTCCCACGTGGAAAAATTATCAATAGAATCACATAGAAGCCAATTGAGAAATACTGTTATTGGAGTACCGTACAAAGTGTAGTTGCTTTCCGAGATCTGCTAGCAGATGCAGGGTGTAATTTGCCATAGCGCTACAGCCAAATGTGCTAGCCAGATGGAGGTTGTGCGATAGGTTGTTGTGTGACCTCTGGTAGTTGTATGGCCATGGCAATCGACATGGTAGCATAGCAGCTAGCTTAATTGTGATTGTGCAATAGTCAGTTTGTCAGTGGAACAACTGAGGTGCGTTAACGCCCATTGTATGTATGTCTCAGATGCATGGATCAGTGTCAGACAACGTACTTTCTTGGGATTATGTCAGATACAGTTGATTTATTCAGGTTTCAGTTAACCTTATTGAGAGCATAACGTAAAAAAACTCACTATACTGTAATAAAAAAAAGACCGACCGTAAAATGCTCAGCTGGGAATCATGGCAGAGGACCAGCGTTTGACTGGTTAAAGATTAAGGGAGTAGGAAGATCACCTATCCTTCTCGAACAGCTTCAGCAATATCCTCATGTAACCAACAGCAAAGCCTATAAATCCTCCAACTAAAAAAGGTATGTCTCCCCAACCTCCACTCTTCAAATGCATCCCTGACTTCATTGGGACCCTCAGTTTATTTATTTATTTGGATTTATCAAGCGCCCAGCGGCCCGGACGCATCGTGGCGCTGTTACAGAATATTCAACTTGGTGCATGCTATTAACATTAGTTACAGGCAAAAACAGGTATATTATTACAATATCAAGGGTGTTCCGTGGTTACAGTGGAACAGTGTAGGAGGCAGTGCAGAATGGTACACAGTGCAGTTGAACAGCTTTGTTTTTAGCGCTTTCCTGAATGTGAGGAGGGATTTTTTGTTTCTTAGACGGGGCGGAATTGAGTGCCAGACTTTAGGGGCTAGGACTGCAAAGCTGGTTCTGCCGGCTTTGGCTCTGTTGAATGTAGGGACTGAAAGTTGGTGTATTTGTTGTGTTTAGGTCTGTGGGTTGGCGCTTGGTGTATTCGCTCTACTATCTAGGTTGGTGCTTTCTGGGCAAGGCATCTGTGTGTAATTGTTAGGGCTTTGAATGTTATGCACTCTTTGACCGGGAGCTAGTGGGCACCTTTTCTTGCCTGGGAGATATGTTCTCTCTTAGGGATGCTGAGGGCCGCTCTAAGGGCATTGTTTTGTGCGATTTGCAGTCTGTTGATGTTGCTCGCAGAGGTGCCAAAGAGTAGGAGGTTGCAGTAATCCAGTTTTGCTCCAATTGTGGCTCTAGCACTGTTTAGGCAGGTCTTTGGTGATAGGTAAGGTTTCACTGCATTTATGATTTTTGAGGTAAGCGCTGTTGAGTTGAGGAGGAAATGGCGCTGACTTGCCTATTCATGGATAGAGTGGAATCCAGGTAGACTCCTAGGGTTTTTACTGCCGCTGAAGGACTTTGTCTTCAATGATGAAGGAGTTATACAAGTCGTCAAGTCTTTTTAGGGCTTCTTTGGGGCCTACCAGCAGTATTTCGTTTTTTTCCCCATTTATGCATAGGTCATTGGCCGCCATCCAGGCCTGGATGCGGGCATATATGTCTTGGAGGGTTTTGATGTCTTGCTCGTAGTTGACTGTTAGTGGGACTAGAATTTGTGTGTCATCGGCATAGTTTGTAAAAGCTATGTCGAATTCTTCTAGGTCACTGAAGAGGGGGGAGGGTGAAAAGATTGTAGAGTGTAGGGGAGGTACATGAGCCTTTTGGGACTCCACAATCGATGGGTGAAGGGATGGCAGATGCTTGGTCCGAGAAGACTCACCGCTCGACCGTCCAGGAAGTAGGTGATCCAGGCGGTGGCTTCTTGAGAGAAGTAGACTGTCAGTCAGATGTCTACAGATGATCTTGTGATCAACCAGATCAAAGGCCGCTGAGAGGTCTAGGAGTAGGAGTGATATTTTGCCTTCGTCCATAGCCTCAAGTAGTTGGTTCTTGAGGTCAAGTAGGGCTGACTATGTGCCATGGTGGGGGCGGACCCCGATTGCCTTTTTCTGAGGATGTTGTGTGTTTCTAGGTAAGACTGAATCTGTAAGTATGCAGCCTTGTCTAGAATTTTAAACAGGAATGGCACGGTGGCAATAGGACGATAGTTGTATGGGGAGTCAGGGTCGAGGGTCGTTTTTTTAGTAAGGGTCCAAACCCAGGCTTCCTTAAGGGTGAGTGGAACGGTGCTGGTGGCGAACGAGGCATTGATGAAAGTGGTGACAAAGGGGGCCAGAGCTGTGGCGCAGTCTTTGATTAAGGTAGCTCGGCAAATGTCACCTTTGCATATCGATGGTTTGGTGTGCTTCATGATATGAAGGACTTCAGGGATTGTTACCTCCCTAAATGTGAAGGGTTTGAGTGGATTTTTGCTGTGTTTAGGGTTTCCCTCTGGCATGTTGGTGGAGGGCTTAGGCGGTGGTGAACTAGTTTTAAGCAGTTTGTTGAATTGGGTTTTGATTTTGTTTTTAAGTGTTTTGATTTTGTCTAACATGGAGTGTTGGATGTCGTTACACCAGGTTGCATTTTTCTTGGTTAGTTGTGCCGAGGTGGGGGGGGGGGGGAATTGTAAACTCTTTGTATATGGCGACTAGCTCTTTGGATTGTGAGTTAGCTTTCTCTATTCTGGTGTTGTATGTGGCCGCTTTGACTGTAGAGATGGCTTTTTTATATTGTTTGGAGACAGTGAGGTATGTACCTCTTGTGAGAGAGGAGGGATTTGTTTGCCAGGACGTAAGTACTGCTCTTTTGGGCCTCCGTGCATCCCTGAGTGAACCAGGAGTTAGCATGGAGTATTTTCTTGGCTTTCTTCTTTTCCAGTGGGGCTATGGCCTACACTATCACTTTAAGAATGGTGTTGTAGATCTCAACCAGTGTTGTTGGGTCATTAGAGGTAGAGTGGGCCAGTGCTGAGGTTTCTACGAGTGGGAGTAACCTGTCTACAGTGAGCAGTTGTTTTGATCTGGCCATGGTGGCTGGTGCAGGTGGATATGGGTTACCTCCTGTTTTTATTGGTATGCAGAAGTGCAGTAGGTGGTGGTCAGTCCAAGGACGGGGGGGGGGTGTTAGAGCTGATGTCAGCCGCACAGTTATGGTCGGCGATCCAGTCTAGGATACCACCTTTGGTGTGGGTAGGTTCGTTCACTCGTTGGGTGAAATCCAAGTCAGTGATTTAGCTCTTACCGGACATGCCGCTTCAAAAACCTCTAAACTCTCAAAATGGAAGATATCCAGAGATACTGAGAACGGTGCTCCACAAGACATGCACTTCATCCAATAATTCACAGCCTGTGGCCAGGAATTTGGAGATCGTGTTGTCAAACATGTGGGTGTGAGACCACTGGATAAACATCCAGACGAAGAGTAAAAAGGAAACTTAAACTTGTAACAAACTGTTGCAATACTGCTGGAGAATAAGACATCTTGCATGCTGGGAGCTTTAATAAAAACTCTGAGACCAGGAGAAGAAACTTAATAAAGCATAACCTGAACCTGTGGCAGTATCAAGACCAAAGAACCTCCCCCAGACTTCTCCACAGCAGAACAAATAAACAAATTGTGCAATACAGCAAAGGCACAGAGGGGAGAGAATTGCCAAGACACAAAACAATGTGCAGAATAAGCAGGTTTGTCAGAATGCAGAACTGGTAACAAGAATGTTGAGTAAACAAAAAGCACTGGAGAAGGCAGTCCTGTTGAACCAATACAGATGTTCAGTAATTGCAACAGCAACAAGGACGTGTGAGGTGGGAGAGGACGTTCCCTACCAAAGATCACATGCGAAGGAGGCGGCTGCAAGGTCATTGCTAATGGAAGAAGGGCTGCACCAGCTACCAAAGCATAAGGTGGACTAAAACAACAAAAAAACAGGGACATGTGGCAATAGGGCCTAATGTTTCAAGCCCAATGCCGTGGGTTTTTATCCCCAGTGCGAAGTCAAATTGAGATGTTTTTGCACATGTGTATCAAATTCTCACTATCTTGTTTCACATACAAGTCACAGGGCAGCATGTGCTGTGACCCATTCTAAACAAATAAATTATAAAAAATATTTAGTGTGAACTGTCTGCAACTTTCCCTTCATGTATCATTATTTGTCTATTAAAATATATGTCCCCACTAGTATCTCTGATAAGGAGGAAACATGATTAGCATTATGTGAAGCTCCTAAATGAGCAAAACCAAATGAAAACTTTCAATAATATTTCATTACATAAGCATGAGCCTTTATTGGGCTTGAAAAAAACGAAAATATTTTGACACCAAAAAATCAGAAGGTTTCTTAAATCTAAAGAGGATCGAGAGTTTTAGAACATGTCAGATGCCACCTTTTATAAACTCCCAAAATGATTTGTTGTTAGGAAGACCCCCCCCCCTCAGGCTTCGACAGGATTCTCCCAGTTTGAATTACTTTATAGATGAGAACCCAGAGATATCCTGGATGCATTGAGAGAGACCTGGGAAGAAAGGGAGGAAGCCCAAATTCCACTCTCCCAAACTAGTAACCATCTTAAAGAACACAAGACTGTTGTAAGATCTTTAGTCCAAACCCATATGCCACGGCACAAGAACAGCCGAAAACCTCATAATAGAAAGGTCACATTCATATCTTTTTCAGTAGAACAAAAAGGTATTGGTGTTGTTGCCAACCTCCGAGAATAAACTAACATCCAAATGGCACGTGCCTTATGAGGTTCCAAAACAGACAGGGCTCTGTAACTAACATTTTTCAACCCAACCGCTGATTAAAGACCCAGGTAAACCATGTTAACCTTCTAAAAGAATGGAAAGAAAACCCTATAGAGATCATTGCCACCATACCTCCTGAGCTTAGTAATAACCAGAAACAAGATCTGTAGGATTTACACATCCAATTTCCCAACGTCTTTAAAGAGGAGCCAGGGAGGTGAAAGGAATTTACCACCACATCCACACTCCAGAGAGAAAAGTGGTATGCCTAAAACCCTATAAACTACCAGAGGCAAGGAAAGGGACCATCATCCAGGAAGACGAGCAGATGATTGAAGTCAACATCATTGAACCATATAATAGTCCCTGGCCTTCCCCCATCGTATTAGTGGCCAAACCCGATGGGAGCTGAAGATTTTGTATTGACTTCAGGAAAGTCAATGCTATATCTGCTTTTGATGCCTATTCTATGCCCCGTATTGATGATCTCACTGATCGGCTTGGCAACGCAGTCGATCCCTTTATGATAGACCTTACAAAAGGCTACTGGCAGGTTCCATTGTACGGGCCTGATAAAGAATAAAATGCCTTTACCACACCCTTAGGTCTATTCCAATTTAAAGTCCTCCAGTTTGAACTACATGGGACTCTGTAAGGAACTCATGGTGGCAACCGTAAAGACAGACACAAGTGATCACAGTTCAAGGGTGTTTATTGAACAACGAATGCAGGGTGGAAAAGCACCTAAGCTAAACCTAAATCTTAGATGGGAGTAAGCGCTGACCATCAAATGAAAAAATAAGGCAGTCCTAGTGGCGTTGTGTCAAAATAAAAGGAAAAACCTATTGCCAATTCCTTTCAACTATATATAGAAAGAGTGTTGGATAGGGTTTCAATAAATTGATATTGATATTTTATTTCTATCGCACTCGTACACAAGTGTTTCAGAGCGCGACAAGGCAAGGGAGGGGAACAGGGGAGAACAAAACAGCGATCTTACTAGGCCCAGTGACATTGAGAACGCGCAAGTGCATAGGAGAGGGGGAGGGGAAAAGTGCAAGCAAGGGGGGAGAAGTGGAAAGTGCGAAAAAGAGGAGAACAGATAAATAACAATAAATAAATAATAAAGGCAACAAACAGTGGTAGTGCAGCCAGCAATTTGCAAGTGCTAGGTTTAAGGCAGCAGACAGGGTAGGTCTGATAAGTACAGGAAGAAAAAGGGGGGCTGGATGGGTACAGATACAGACCCCAGTGCAAGGGGTGGCACAGAGGCAGTGCGGGAGGGTGGCAGCGTGAGCAGGTACCTGGGCCCGGAGGACAGAGGGTGGCCAGGTGCACGGTGCCAAAAGAGAACAGATCAGCGGGGGAGCAAAGGCAGAAGAAAAGAGGAAGGTCTTGGAGGTGCTTCCGGAACCGGAGATGGTTCTCCTCACGTTTTAGAGTGGCAGGGAGGCTGTTCCATCGGGAGGCCCTGGCCGAAAACAGATCTACCCCCAGCTCATTTCTTTGAAAAACAACTGACCCTGAGGGAGTTGGAGGTAGAGGAGCGCAGAGCTTGAGAGGGGAGGTATTTGCAGAGGGATAGCTGAAGGTATTTTGGACCCAGGCGCCAGAAGGCCTTGTGGACAATGCAGAGGGCTTTGAATTTAATCCTTGCACCCACTGGGAGCCAATGGAGAGATTTCAGAGCTGGAGAGATACGATCCCAGGGCTTGAGGCCAAGGACAAGTCTCGCAGTCCTGTTCTGGATTAGTTGCAGAGGGCGGAGAGTAGAGGCAGGTAGATTTAGAAAGAGGCAGTTAGAGGAAATGGAGGACTCAATAAAGAAGTGTTCCAAATAATAAGTCAGGATGTGATTGCCAGAGGTCTCCCTTCCCCCACGTTTTCATCATGGGTCAAAGTGAGACCTTGGAGCACAGCACATGCTCAAGCTTTATCGGCACAGGCCGACACTTCTGTTCCAGCTATTAGGTTCTTTGATGGTAGTCTCTTTCCTTCGCGGCCTAATGGATGCAATAAACAAACACAAACAAAAAGTCATTTTCCACAGTTCACATTGGGGGGTGGCTTCACGCCTGTGTGCCCCCTCTTCTGTGCGCTGACCCCTCACATATTTTATTCAACCAATCAATTGAACAGCTCCTTTCTCGATGAACTTTGGGTGATTACTTTCCACCCCCGAATCTCCCTGGACCAGGCTTGGACCCACTTGACAAGGGGGACAATTCACTTCCCCTGGTCTTCCAATACGTCATACTTTCATGAGTCTTAATGTCTTTTTAAACAGTACTCCAAGCTTCGTCTCCGATTGTCGGCTTCCATCTTCCGGGTTCACTTTTGCCAACTTCTACAAACAGTTCCCTGTACTTCGCGACTTTGGAATTCACCCCTTTTTGTTACCATCCCTCTGCCGGGTTCACTCTTGCCAACCTTTTACCAAACGGTTCAATATGTGACTTTAGACGATGTCCCGTCTCACTAGCTTCTCTCCGCTGGGTTCACTTCTGCAAACTTTAACACACTGTTCATACACTCATTTCACCAAGCAGGATTTATTTCACTTAGCTTCGCAATCATCTGTAGGTAAAAGAATTTCAACGGTACAGAGTATTTTACAAGACCCCTGTATGACCACTTTCACCTCTTTTCGCCTCTTCCCAAAGGCTTCTGGTTGCGGTAGTTTCTACCATCGGGTAATCGCCCAGAGGTTCCTGCTTGAGCCTACTCTGTTTCTCCCCCCCCCCATCTTTCCTCAATTGTATCTTTAATTATTTCAAAGTTCAAATTAGCCGTTGGCTACCTTTCGTTCAACACAGTTCCGTTTCTTATCGATTCTCCCCTCGACTCACTGGCTGTGATGAACCACTTGGCTTTCTTTATCCTTGGAGTCAAGGTCGGTGCCACTGAGACCGGCATCTTTCTCCGACTTAATTATCAGCGGAGCAGGGTCTCGCGTACCAAAGACATCTGCTGCAACACACACTGGCTATTGTTTGCGGTTTTAGGATTCATTCTGTGTAGGATTCACAGGCATTGGTCGGAAAGGGAAAGGGTGCTCTCTCCTTGTCACTCTCTTGGTCTGCGCCGTCTTTCTCCTCCTCTTGAACTGCCGTGCGGAGTTAGCTCTCACGTCGTGCGGTCTGCCTCGTTCGTTCTGTGCTCCACATTTTATCCCTGTGGTTAAGGGAAAGGGCTGTCAGGTGTGTGTGATTCTGGTCAATTGCCTGACTTTGCCTGACCCTTGTATTGGGACATGTCGGGTAAACCGCTCCGAGGTTAGTCCATTGTCTTCCGTGTTGTGCAAAAGTGTTCGTGTTGGGAAAGGGGGGGGGCAGTGTTTTGGAATATCCTATGTGGTAGGATGGGGAAAAAGTGTTGAAAGAAGGGGGATACCGCATCTGACCCATCGGTGTCCAACTCCTACTCCCCAAGGACCCCTCATCTAGGTGATCCTCCCTCACTAGTCCAACCCCATGGAACTGGATCCAATAGCAATGGCCGTGTCCTGGCCACTTGGACGACAGATCCGCGGGGACTAGTCAGGGAGACACCTTCAGGTTTCTCACAGGGTCCCACTACATTCCAATGGTTTATGAAAAAGGTTTTACAACCCTACTCTGATTTCTATGGGGCCTACATAGATGACATTGTGATACACAGTAGGCCCTGGGAAGGTCATGTCCATCACATCTATACAGTCATGAGAGTATGAAGAACAGCAGGGTTAACAGATAATCTTAAGGAGTATAAATTGGCTCAATCCGTAGTTAAGTACTTAGGATTTGCATGGGCAATGGCACGTTACAGCCACAACAGGAGAAGGTTAAAGCAGTTCTAGACACCCCAACACCAAAAAGAAAAAAAGATCTTAGAGCTTTCTTAGGACTGATTGGCTATCATCATAGGTTCATCCCCAATTTATCGAGTAAAACCGCTAGACTTACTGACAAGTTGAAAAATGCAGAACCCCAGAAGATCAGGTGGAATGAGGAAGCTCAAAAATGTTACACAACCTTGAAAGAAACACTCTGTGAGGCCCATTCTAAAAGTGCTGATTTTTCGAAAGATTTCAGCCTTCAGACGGATCATCTCTAGGGGGATTAGGAGCGGTCCTTTCCCAAAACTACAACGCCTGGAACATACCATACTCAACATAAGTAGAAAGTTATTCCCAGGGGAGAAAAACTATTCTGTCATGGAACTAGAGGCCATTGCTATCAAATGGGCCATTATCCACTTAAAATACTATATATTGGTGCAGAGGTTCAGACTGATCACGGACCATTCACCTCTAAGGTGGATTAGCTAAAGGAATGAGACAAATCAAAGAGTTATGCAGTGGTTTTTGGATTTACAACCATACTGCTTCACCGTGAAACGCCGGAAGCGTTGAGATCAAGAAAATGTTGACTTCCTTTCTCGGTTCCCCTGTGAAACATCCAGATCCAAACCGCATAGGGCAAGTGTATGTGAGGAATCTGAGGGCATCCTCAATTTTTCCCCAAAATATACTCGCCAGGAAAAGGCCTTCGCTTTCAGAACCTGACCCTCTGGTGGATATGCGAGAGAGAATCACCTGGTTGGAGCAGACTTGGGGCGTGGGGAGGAGGCATACTTGCGTGAGACACAGCATCCCCCCCCCATTTCCCTTTCACAATGAGTCCACCATTTCGCAGGCCTTTATAGGCTGTTGTCAATCCCTTTCATAGTTTTCCCGAAAAAAATCTTTCCCTAATAAACACCACTCTGGTACTGGGACGAGGAAGAGGGACGCCGAGTAACAAGACTGTTATGTAATAAATTAACATTGCCTACACCTGAAGCCAAGGGGACTGTATAAATGGCCTGCTCAGGTGAGGCTAAGGGTATCACTTGTGGGATGGTTGCTGGAGAAGCTGGAGATGAAGCCAGAGAGACGCATGCCCGAAGCACCTATGAGCTATAGAGTCGTTCCTGCGGAAGCTGATCGTGGCGGGAGCATTTGCAAGGTTACTGGGAACAGAGCTGGTCGGCATACCTCCTGGAGTCAGAGCGACTCGCTCTCCATGCAGCAGAGGCGGCGGAGACGCTGGAGGAGAGGGCCACCATGCAGGGAGAAGCCACAGCGAGCCTGCCGATGCAGAGAAGAGCCCCTGGAGAAAGCGTAACCCATAAGGCATAAAAGCCTGCGTGACTCCGGTACGCTGAAGAAGTGTAGACCGCATGGTTGCAGCAGGTGGGGTCACTCACAAGTGAACAAGAGACCGTTTGGATGACATGAATGCCAGTCAAGTTTGAACTCAGTTAAATTGCTGAATACTTTTGATAATAACAATGACATAAAACTGCTAAGAAAACAGAGTGAAAGGTTTTGTGAATATCTAACTGCAACAGAGACGAAAGAAAGGCTAACCTGGTCCCGAGACAAACCCAAGGGTGAAATACATGAAAATGTGAGTTTAAGCCAGCTTTATGAAAGTGCCAAAAGGGGGTCGTAAGCCTTGCCAAGAGTAAAAAAATGAAAGCAAGAAAATAAGCATTTTTTGAATACCGATTTGAGTGAAAACTGACCTGAATGAAAGCAGTTTTGTGAATTTCTACATTATAAAAGGAACTGTGTGAATTTGGAGAACACGCATTGGCAAGAGCCATAGAAAGATATAAAATCTAAACAAGTGAACAGTGGCAAAACAAGCAAATGATAAAGCATCATGAAGATGTGAAATAGGAGAACCCAAGTACCACTGTAGAGTTGAAACAGTGACAATGTGTATATAACGAAGAGGAAGCAAGACAGGTGTCTCGGTTGCATGACCTGTAATGGGCGGACCGTGTGGTCCGACAATTGTGCCTAGACCAAGGACACTACTTATGTGAAAGCCACTTAAAATACCCGCCATGAAGCTTGTAGATGAATATAACAAAAATGTGGTGAACTGAAGTTAAGGAACTGTACTTAGTGATATTGGTGAAAAGTAACCAACCCAGAGTAGGTGGAAAGTATCTCAAAGGACTGTGTTTAGGAACAGCTGAAAGTCTTGAGGCATGGGGAAGGGAACCCCTTTGTATTGTGAACTATCTTGAACCTTGGGGAATAAAAATCACTTTCCAAAACTATAAGCTTGTTTGGACGCGGACATCCCTGCACATTGTATAGAAATAGCTATGAGGGCAAGCTTGGGTTTTTGGACACATTTGTACTTTGGACTTCCTGACGCAGACTATCCTAAGAAGTTTATTTATGTATGGAAATCCCACCTTAGCATAGGGCAAGTTAGGTCTTTTTCCAACCTGTCTTTTGTTGAATAAAAGTCTGTAGCCCAAAACCGGAATTCAGTTGTCTGCGTCTACTTCATGATGCCTTCACACACAAAATATTACATTTTCTAACCTTATTAAACTACCCAAATAAAAGTTAGAATGGACATCTTGAACAATCCAATAATTGTGTTCTAAAAGTCTCCATTGGCAACAAAATTATAGCATACACCTGCAAGGCAGGAAATGCTTAGAATTTGATGTTTCCAGACCCATTTCCCATGTATCAGTCAATTTAAATGTGGGAATGCTCTGATCATTTTGGAGTTTCCTGAATAAACCTTCGCTGATGAAGCTTTTTCCATTATTCAGGCATACTCTGGAAAGTACTGGCTCCTCCCCCTCATTTTTCTGAATCAGGAAATCACCAGTGTTCATTCTTTTTCTGAATGTCGGTCAGACTTTGGGCTGGTTTTTTATCTTTCTCTTTCAAGGGATTCACTGTTTCTTCTGACTTTTGACTGGTATAGAATGCCAAAGTGTTCCTCCTAGTGTGGAATACCACTTGCAACTGGGAGAAAGGTTGATTTTCAAGAGTTCACATCACCAGTTTGTTCTCCTATATAGAGGATGGTGCTATCTGGGACTTGGTTGTTGTGGAAATTAAAGTCCAATTGATCAGGCCATGGGTCAATAAGATGACAGGTGCCATCCAGACTTCTAGTCTGTACTTTTCTTCAGTTTGATGGGCCGGTTAGTCTGGGTCCAGAGGACCTGGATCTGCAGTCCCTTCGATGGAAATCTCACTCCCATTTGAAAATCTGGAGTTGTGCGGGAAGAGGTACAAGGGGAATCTGGTGTCTCTTCTCCTTTCCTAAATTCAGTTGGTCAAATGCCTTTTTGGACAGGAGAGTATCCACCAGAGCAGATAATTCACACTGACCCTGTACCTTTGACTGGGGCATAAGGTCTGCCCTCTTTTTCCCTCGAGGGTGCAAAGAAAGTACGAGTTATTTGCCAGCTCGGCTGTCATCTTCTTTTTGTTGAACTCCGACACTGTGTGATCTTTTGTGATTTTCCATGCCGGAGATACGGAATCTGAAGGAATGAATTGACATTTTTCAGTTTTGGTAGTTGGGGAATCCCCTTGCTCCACATATTCTTTGTCAGGAAACAGTTCTCCGAACCGGTTTGTGGAGAGGATACTTCTGTGATTTTTGTCTGTCTGATCTGGCTTGCACAGTTGGGGGGGGGTCCTAGCAATTTCTGGATCCGGGTCGGTTTCCGTACCTACCCTCTTGGACCCAGGGTCTCTTGTGACCCATTTTACATTGGGAGGAACCCCCCCCCCCCCCATAACAGAAAGAAGATTTCCTCAGGCTGAGAGGCTTCCAGAGGTTCTGTTCTGGCAGGAAGGGTTCCTCAAGGACTTGGCATCTCCCCTAAACCATGGCCCCCACCTCAGGAACCTGTTGCTTGTCAGGACATTCCTTCAGTCATTTCCCCCCCAGGGGGGAAGACCCAGGTGTTGAGGCATTCTGGAGAACACGGTCGGGTTGAGGGTTCAAATTAGTCCTCATCATGTGTCCCAGATCGGTGGTCAATTGTTGGCCTTGTAGCTCCAGTTGGGTAACTTTCTCTGGGTTGTAGGGGGGTCTCGGTTCATACCTCTGCTGCTCCCTAAAATGGTAACTGTCCTTTTGAGCGAAGTAGCTCGGGTATTGGAAATTACCCCCACAATTTTTTGTCCCGATTCTCCCTTCTCCTTGGTTCAGGGATTGAGTGTCCTTGAACCAGGGAGAAGGCGGACGATTGTTTTGGAAGTTGGTATTTTGAGGGCACCTGCTCAAAATAAATTCAGATTGGGAGGTGGCGTGGTACTTTGCTCTGGCGGGAAATTTGGAGAGAAGTTTCCCGGGGTAGTACTTAACTGATTGGGCCCCTCTCCTTTGTTCCAGGGAGTGTACACATACCCCAGGATCCATTCTTTGTACCCTTGTATCTAGGGTTCACATAGGTGGCAGGGTGAGAGGTATCATTATTCTGATACCCTGCTTGACTACCATTCGATTGGGCCTGGGCGCAGGGTCTCTACTGCCTCTCATTCTGCTTATCAGCTGGAGGAGTATATTTAGGGGTCCAATGGATGGGTAGTTTTCACCTCGGTCATCTTGGCAGGGGCAAGTGTGGTCAATGGTTTTGTGTTTTTTCTAAATTTTCAGTGGGTTTCTGGATCTCCATTACCAAATCCAGTGACCTGCGCTTGTGGAAATTGCAAACTAATTGGGTCATTATACATTGTGGTCAAAAGTTCCCTGCTATTCGTAGTCACCCACCTGGAAGTCTGCGCAAATGCTCTTTTTAATTCTTGAGCAAACTCCCTGGGCATGTGATCTTCCCCACATTGTAAATTATACGCAGCCTTTTGCGTCCCTCTTGTGGGTTCCTGTGAATGGAGATTTTAATATGGCTGCCTTATAGGTGGACCATTTGCAACGATCCTGGTCTTCCAGTCCCTCAAAGAAACTAGCATACTCTGGGGAAAATGTCCATTTCACAAACTCCATGCAGTTCTAAGTGCTCCCACATCGAATGTTTTGCATTCTTGAGGTATGGGTCCATGCAGCACTCTATGGCCTTAATCTGGTGGATTGGGTCTTTAGCAAAAACCTTTGTTTGGCATTTATTTTCACTGTCTTTGAACCCGAGTCCATCCACCCTCAGAATCAATGTTGCTATGGCAAATCCTGTCCCTGTCTTCTAGGCTCTCTCCCTCCAGTTGAGATTGGGAATAACTCGCAGAATCATGGGATCTGGACTAATCCTTTCACCTGTGCCACAGTGAGCTCTCAGGGTCACTTTCCTTGTGGTCACTTCTTTGGTGCAGGATAGAACACAGTCTCTCCTTCAGACTGCTGCCAATGTGCACTTTCCCTCCTTCAAGGTAGCCTGGAGAAATCCACCCATTCATCCGAATATGTGGAGTTCTTTGAGAATGCCCCTCTTAGGCTAAGGCTTTTGCTTTTCTCTTTCAGCAAAGCAGGCAATGTGTTCTCTTTGCAATAACTTTCTCTGCAAATCTAACCCACTGCTTTTCTCATCTTGTGGGTTTTCCAGTTCAGAGGTACTCACTGGGCTATTTTTGATCTCCCATGATACACTGGTCCAGGCACCTTCCCTTTTGTTAAGAAGAGGTGTATATTCCTCAATGCCAGATAAGGACCGGCCTTCCTGACTAGATGAGCTAGGAATAGGTAAAGCCACCAGCCTCATCTTTCTCTGTTATCGATAAGTGGAATTCATGAGGTCAGTTCCAATCTGTAGATGCAAGGTTATAGGCAACTTGCAGGAGGTCCTTGATAGGAGGGGCATCTCTCCTGATCGTAGGGCCCTATACCATACTGTGATTGGTCATGGTGTCTCAATGCCCGCTTATTATTTTTGATTTCAGTATTTAATTTCTCACTGTTGTTTCTCTCGGCCAGGATTTCCTGCTTATATTATGAGAGTTGAATTTTTAACTCGACATGAAGGACTGTCTGGCTTCAAGCATGCAGCTCTGAGCCACCAATCAATCCCTCACCCGCTGAACTGAACCTCTCCCTGAAGGCTTGCATGTTCCCTTTGAGATTCTTGTGTTAAGCGCACCTGTTGTCACGATCCTACTCGCCTGCCACCCAGCACTGCTAAATGCGCCTCTGCCTTTCTTTCCTTGTTTTACCGCTGCAATTCTGGACTAATCTAATTGCATGTTCCATTCCGGCTTTTGGGTTAAACCAGCAGATGGGACATGTATGCTGTCTAAAAGGCAGAGGGCTGGAGGAGGCATATTAAATACATTTGTTTGCAGCAAGCTACTAAGAGCTGCAGAGGGCCTGATTGCATTCACCTGTTCCAAGCTACTGCAGGCTAGGCTGCAGAACACTTGATTAGAAACCACAGCTGCTACTGCTGCAGGCTACGGAAACCAGGGCTGGACTTAATTGAACACAGAGGCCAGAGTCTGCAATCAGCTCCACCCTGCTGGCTGGGAGGGCCTTTATAAGCTCACATTGAACATGCTTCCACTGGGAGTTTGTGCTGGTGCTCCTTTTACCAGTTTTTGACCTTTCCTGGAAATCCTCTTTTGGCCTTCGATTCCTGTTGCTGTTGATGCTTGCAGCTCCCTCTCCAGTCTGCTGCAGCCTTCTGCCCTGCTCCTCTGGGCTCCCACCTGGCGGCTCTGCCGCACTCCGCTGCCTTCCGTCCTGCTCTTCTGGGCTCCTGCCCGACAACTCCGCTGCCTACTGCCCTGCTCCTCTGGGCCCCCGCCTGACAGCTCTGCCGCACTCCGCTGCCTTTTGCCCTGCTCCTCTGGGATCCCGCCTGACGGCTCTGCCGCACTCTTCTGCCTTCTCCCCTCTTCCTCTGGGCTCCTTGCCTTGCTTCCTGCCTGTTCCAACTTCTGATATCCTATCCTGTCCTGTACCTGGTTATTTCTTTCAACACTGCTTTCTACTTGTATACATCTTGTTCCTCTGTGTTGTCTCCACTTGAATCCGTTTTACAGTGTGACCACAGGTTGGTCTCTGTTCACATCAGGTAAGGGAAGACTTCTGATGCCTTCACCTAGTCCGTTGAAGTCGTACTGGTCTCAGTATATGGTCTTTCAGTTTACCCTTGCACCGAGTACAACAGTTTCCTCGGCACGCCTAAGTCATGACGTTGCTGTATGACTGTTATTCAGAGTAATCTGCTGGTTCCTATCCCAAGGGCTTTCCTTAATCCCTGGAGACCCCTTATACTCCAGTACACCATTATGTCTGATCAATCCAAGTTACCCAGCGTACTTGCTTGTCTTTGCCTTTTCTCTGTCTCTTTGTTTAAAGCCTGCTCCTGCAGTTCCTGTGAATACCTGTTTCAACTAACAGCTTGGTATGTACCTTTAATCTGTTATATTCTAGCATTGTCTCCGGAATCTCCCTTAATCTACTTGCATACAGTGAGAGATAGCCTTTGCCCTGTACTCTCCGCCTAGACTTGTGACACCTGTTTCTGGCACTTTTCTTTTAACTGACATTTTTTCTTTCTTGAGCTTTGGTACTATGAGGTATATCAGCCTCTGCTTTTCTCAAACACTCCTTAAACTCTATATTTTCTTCCCTGATTCTTCCGAGTTCCTGAAAACCTGACTGACTCTTTTCTGCATACATTTTCAACCTATTTACTTTTTGTAATAGGACACTGTTGTCCAGGTTCAAGGGGTCTTTTTCCTTAATCAGTTGCATTTTCTGTTGTTTCAGACTATTTAAATCTTGGTGCATTTGATCAAAGTTGTTTTGGGAGTGAACCCCTTTTATAATTAAATGACTGTTTTCTTGTTTAAGATCCTTCATGGACTGTTTACAGGCCACAATCTTATCCAACAATGTACTATTGTAATTAGTTTGTTTATTCACCTTGTGTTGCAGTCTGCTCAAGTTTTCCACACACTCTTTATGTGTGTCTTTTTCTCGCTCAACACTCTCTAGCTGATGTGTTTTTAGCTCATAGTTTAGTTGATCAATGAGATGAGATTTTCATACATGAGCTCTAAAATCTGACCTTGCAGTTCTTTATCTTCCAATTGCTGTAGTGATTGAGGAGCCTGTTTCAGGTCTCCAGTCTAATCTAACATACTGACTGGCCTCTTGATTTTTCAATCGCTCTTCATTTATTTGCAAATGGAAATATAATTGTGCTGCGAGTTGAGTTATTTTAGTACACTGCTAATGCTCATTTTAAGTCACGTAAACCTCCTCCAAAGCTTTGTGTAACATATCATTAGCTTGCGGAATGTCAGTTCCTACTGAGCTAATCTCTGGCATCGCTGTAGTTTGCCAGCTCCCAGCCTCTTTCTCAGTCCATTCTCCTCGAATAAATAACTTGGCTAGGAGGAGTTTCCTGGCATCATCTTGTTCAATAGTGCTCTTTTTAAAAGTATTTTTCTTTCTCCAACCTTGTACACTCTCTCTGCACAGGAGCAAAACATCACTTTATTCTGGCTAGCTTTCAACAATCCAAATCAATCATCTTTGCATTCATTTTACATAATATTTCACTTCTTTATACCTCTCTGATTCTTCAGGGTAGACAACAGTGAGATGCTTTCAAGCCAGCAGCCAGACTCCAACTATCTCTCTCTCCAATGTACTAACTTGTAACACAGTATAGGCACATTCTAATGCAAGACATTCTATGGCGGCATCACACACTCTGGAACACCACAAGTGGAAGGATGACAGTATATGAATGGGTGAGCTACCGAATATTTTAAGCGCTTTCTAGGAATTAATGCCCAACGTCAAACTGGTGTACACAACTAAACAAAAACATCGAATCAGACTGTATTGAAACCCTAGAAGAATGTTCAGCATAATGTACTCAAAACTGTCAATTTCTTGCGATGTAAAGCACTTGGTGCCAATAAGGTGCCACTACATTCTCCCATCTTTGCTCCTATTCACTAGATTGTGTTCCTATTTTGGGACCAGAAGAACAATGTGATTTGGAATAAACTTTGAATGACTTGTTGAAGTGCTATCATTGGAACGTGGAACATGGACCGAGTGAAGGCAAGCAATCTTTCTTCGGCATCTTTCTCAACCCTGGAAAAATGGAAATCCTTATCTGCGGGACAACTGTCCTATTCCTCTAATCCACCTTCTGGCTATCTTCCCTAGGCCCTACACCCCCTACCTCCAACACAGTAAAGAACCTTGGATGCACCATGGACAAAGATCTGACACACTCACATCACATAACTATGTATCAAAATCATGCTATCTATACCTACGCTTTCTCTGATGCATCTTCCCCCACCCTCACAGAGATGCCACAATCACGACCATCGTCTTCACTCGTTTAGACTACGCCAACTCCCTATACCTCAGCGCCCCTGCATCCCAACTCAGAATACTCCAACGGGTCCAAAACACTGCAGCAAGGCTCCTGCTAGCCCTATGCCCTACAGAGCACATCACACCCGCACGCCATGTCTGAAACTGACTCCCTGTCGGGCGACAGTCCACCTCCAAGGCCGTGTGCATCACCCACTGTGCCTTGCACAAGACAGGCCCAGAAGACCTACAACACAAGCTCAGCCCCTTCAGACACAACTGAAACCAGAGATCAGGCACTACTCTTCTCCTTTTACCCCTCCCTCCATATCGACCGTCCAAGCACCTACAATATGGAACTCTATCCCTTTTAACAACCGCTGCATAGAGGATCATCTTGCCTTCGGGAAAGCACTAAAGACATGGCTCTCCCCCCGTGTCCTGGCTGACCTAATCTACCTCTTGGGTGAATTTCACCCCCAGACAGGTAGGCTGGGGCATCGAGGAGTCACTCCAAGAAAGTACTGAACATGCACAGAAAAGACACCCATTGACCCGCATGACAGCACCTACACTATGTCAATGAAACAAGTAATCAGCCAAGGCTCACGGGTACGTATCACTCAATTTCGATGGTAGATATATGTATTTCTCCAAAGGCACGGCCACTCACCCGCACACATCTGCAATCACCTGCTACTTGAGGTCACAAACACCTCTGCCACTAGAATGCAGCCCCACGATAAAAATGTGGGCTAGCCGGACACAATCAATCAGTCTCCTTGACTTGCATACTCTCCTGACAGCCTTTGAAGCACCCATCCACACACCAGCTCTACGTGGGTTGCTAGCAGGAACTTAGCCACACCTATTAATCTTTGTATGGACTCAAATACACACACATTCTAAATTCCTCTGACCAATCTCTCATACCTCAGACTTCGTCCCTCCAAGGGAGTTCACCTACAGCACTTTGAGGCCATACCATTGGGAAAAGGTGCTAGACAAAGCCATATTACATTAGATTGCATTCATGATCATGTGACTGACTCCATAGATATTCAATTAAAGCACAAAGAAAATATTTAGACCTGTTGATTTACAACTGAGAGAAAACCTATCCAAGTAGGGCTAGGATACCCAAGCATGCTGTAGTGGCAGAGAACTAGAGGAGGAAAAACCCGGTGGAAGCCACGGGAAAGCTGTACCCAAGGTGCTGATTTGTATTGCTATGAAGGAATCCAATATGAGCAAGGTTGGTGCAACCCACAAGTTGGTAACTTGCTAATCGACGGAAGACACCTTTTCCCGACTGCAGAACATGAGCATATGGCTGAGGAGCAACACCGAAAAGCCAGATGAATGGCAGCCTTTCAAACAATGGAGAGAGATGAAGACAAAGAAACGCTGCTTGTGGAAAAGGGATTCCAGAGAGTGCCTTGAGTAAGTGGGAGCGAGTAGAGTCATGGAATAGGAAGAGATGAAAAAAAACTGAAAACAAGATAAGAACGAGCTATGAAGAGGCGGATGGAGAACCCAAATGGCAAAAAAAGAAGTGAATGGTCAGAGCAAGATGTTCAACCCGAAATATGAGAGCGAAAACTGGAGTCTTTTGGAAGGGGTGGGGAAATGAGGAGGTATCAATGTATGATGGTAATTGAAGCCAAAGTTACTAGCTCAAGTCCAAAGATAATTAATGAAAGACATGCATGTTGCCTGTTGTTGGTAGGTATAGCAACAAGTAATAGTCTAAAGAATATTAATGTTGCTTGCTGGTAGACATAGTCCCACTTGCCAGCCGAAGTCTGAAGAGATTCAAGCTGTATGATGGAATCACTAATGCAAGTCCAAAGATAAAAAGGAAAGACATTCATGTGGCATGCTTATAGATGTGGTTCAAATTGCCATCTTCTGTATTAAGCAGGATACAGAGGGACAATCTGGTTGCATGCTAGCGTATGCATTCCAATCATAAGCTCAGGTCAAACTGAAACAGATTGCTGGTATTTGAGGTGAAATATTAAACATTCAATTACAGAGACCTGAAAGAGAAAAGACGGACATTTAGAATCCCTTCGGGTAGCTGCATCCAACATTGACAACTTCGATCTGAAAGAGTGCTGCCAATATTGCTCAATATAAATAAATACGTTTACACGCACACACTAAAGAGCTCTCCTAAAACTATTCACCTCCGCAAAAATGGCTGATCAAGGGTTTAAAGACCTCAAAATAGAATTGATCTGAAGAACTGGGAAATCAGATTGCAAATCCAAAATAGATTAATGGTCTGACATGACATCCATGAGGAAGATTAGAGTCTCAAATAGAAGAGCGAGGAGTTCAAAGATATCTTGGGAGACATTCTTGAGCTGTGAGACCAACACGGATGGCCACCTTCTCACCATTGACTGCCAGCATGCTGCCACGAAAGACAATCATGTTGTTACATCTTAATGTTGTTTGTCATTGTTTTTATGATAATGTCTAAGTAAAATAGGTTTTGCTCATTCAACCGTATATAGATCAATCTTCAAAAGAGATGTTTAGCCAATACATTGTATAGTACGGTCTAGAATTACACAGGACCAATATGAAAAAAAGGGCAAACAACCCTTGTATTGTTGGAGTGAAATGGTAAAGATTTTGAAAATATTAATGCAGCAACACCAAACAGTATGGTTGCGTTTAAAAATGAAGCATTGGAAACAATTGTTTGTGCTATCATTTCAATGTTCTCTTATCCATTTAAACATTGGTTTTGAAACAGCCTCTGCCCGGAGTCCCACCAAGAATGTGCCATGTCTCCTTCATCAGGCTTCCCCGTGAGGAATTAAGAGGGAAATAGGCAAACGGTGAGCATATAAGCCTCTGCGATCCGAGTTGGCTCCCTGTGGTTTAGTGGTCTTGCTTAAAGTGGACAAATAAATCACTCCCCAAGAGGAAGCATGCGCTCAAAATTGGGGGAACTGAACACCACAACATATACACCCCTGCATACGCCTTCCAGCCCCCCTCCATGAGAAAGACTAATGCCATTTTTACCTTGGCTTGGGTATTTTCATATATTGCTGCAGATACCTTCCTCTACTGGTATTTTATGGCATAAACATGGGTGTGGAGTGAACTTGCCTTTTGCTGGAGTACGAGTAAAATATCTGGCATAGGTTCAGATTACAAAGAATCCTTGCGCACTCATGTTGCATAGTGTTACAGGCAGCATTACTGCAATAACTCCAAACACGGTAAACAGCACACTCCTGAAAATATGCGGGCGCAGAAAAGTCACACCCAAAACAGTCTGCCCACATTTCCCCCCCAATTCTGCATGTCTAGAATGAGGGTACGCGTAGCAGCTAAGCAACTTTGGTCAGCAGCACAGGGTTTACTTGTTATTTCATCTTCATAACTAGCTGCAGAACCACCTCTGCCCAAAGTTCGCCCTTCATACAACATAGACAACACTAGACATGAATGCTTTAACCCGTCTATTCTGTTTAGTTGACATCTTTCCCTCTGGACACCAACACCATCTTAGTGCTTTTTAGCGTAGCGGTCTAGGACCAACATGGAGAGCTCAAACCATCATGGCACCCATTGGAGAGACTGGATAATGTGGTGGCAATGACAATGGCTAACAATAGAGGGGGGGCAAAGGAATATTGAGGGAACAGAGAGGGCTCTTATCAGCAGGAGAAAAGTAGCAGAAGTCGAAATTGCTGTAATGCTGGGAGCTATTTAGCTCCCTCTTGTATCCTAGAATAGTCTGGCTAGTTTGTCTCCCCAGGAAAACTACTGCAGTACCATACAAACATGCCCCTGGGACATGTAGCATGTGTGACCGAGGCAGCATATGAATGCGCATTATAGTTTAAAGCATATTGGCACCAGGGCAGGTGCCGGAGTCACTCACATTGCTCAGAAAGTATCAAGCAAGTTGTGGGTTGCTCACACCTGTCCTCCACCCTCCCTCATGCCACCCACCTCCTACAACCCTGTTCACTTCCTCTTACCTCACTCCCGAGTAACTAAATCCATTCCCTTAATTGCTTTGCAGCTGCACATCTCCTCGCACCTTTCCTGCTGCGTTGCTGCTGTCATGGAAATGGAAGAGGGGCTCCTCCTTGATCCCACATGCTGGAGCCCGTTTCCATGGCTGCCATTTCATCTTTTTCGTTTACACGTATGAATAAAATGGGTCACCGTAGCCCATATTTTCACATATAAAAAAGTAGCCCATAACACCCTGGACATTGTGCAAGCAGTTCTATTCGCTAGAAGGATGATCTGGGTGTGCTCTACTGGATGCTACCAAACCCACCACCTTTGTCAACGATCCATGTGGCAATCAGGCCTATACACTTGGGCAGAAAGCACTTACCATCCAGTATGGCTCGCAAAACTAGTGCTTCGGTTTGGCTTCTGCACTAATTAATCAGGTGGCATAGAATTCAGGCGTGAGTAGTCTGAGGGTGGTGCCCACCTCCCCTGCTGGCCCTGTCTTGACCGTTGTCTTCCCAAAATAATGGAATGACAGAAGAAGACAACGGAATGACAAACACTGAAAAGGGACAGTAGCAGCTGTAACTTGCTTAACTAGCAACATTGACTAAAGATTCGGGAAGCATTAAACCCACACCAAAAGGTTATCTATGGAAGTACGTATATCATTGAGCCTATCAAAGCACTAGTTACAATTTCTATTAAAAAGGTGGAAATTCAATTCAGCAAGTTACCCCCAATGAAGAATATAACGAGAAGATGGTAGCTATCAATCAAGTAGGACTTGCGCCCACCTACTTTGGAGTGCCTGCAACCATTCAAGTGCTTCTTCGTAGGTATTGTGTGCCAGGTTTTTAGAACGGAGGTTAAACTTTAGATAGAAAATTGGGACATGGCTGCAATCAACAGAGGATCACAGTAAAAGCCAAAGGAAGTTTCTTTGAGAAAGGCAAACCCACCTTTTGAAATACAGTTCCTAGATTGCATAGTCCATTACCAGTAGTGATTGCATAGTCCATTACCAGTAGTGATTAAGTATAAATATATTTTATTAATATCAGATTCATGCAAAAGATTCACTTTTTCGGAGAAGAGCACACTCAGGGATGCAGTAGCCATTACAGCAAATCAGACAGTCTACGCTTCGAGCTTTTTTTTTTTTTTTTTTTAGGAAAAACACTGAGACAGGCCTCTTTGGGAATGTGAGCTGCAATTTCCCAATCAGTTTCTCCCTCAGACCAGTGAAGTTGTGGGAAGGCCAATCATTGCATACATGTGAGCCATAATGCATGCAGTCTTTCAATCAAGGATCAAAATGTGCTATGGTCACTCATTGGCTAGTGATATTTGTACTCTTGGCGAATAAGAAATGGTGAGCTGCGTTTATGTATACAATTGAGGTGGCGAGTGACTTTACTGACTGGCTAGTAGCTTGCAACTTGAATGTTTGCCCCATGGTTTCAATGGTTCTATCCAGATTCCTCGACCTGTGTGTCGTTGACTACCTGTCCAACCATTGTCAGTCTAGAAATACGGATACCTCTACTTTGAAACCACAAACGCATTTTGGTGGCCGTGGGCCAACCGTCTCATGCACGATATAACAAAATATAGGTTTTCGAGTTTGCCAATGAACGGCCATTTTGATGTAACACGAATCGCCATTTTGTTTTCTAACCATTGCTCATTGCTTTCTGTTCCCATTGCTTTGCAGTATATTTTCTGCTTACACTGCTCGACTGTGAAACATTATTGTCTGTATGTGAAAAGGACAAGTCTGCAGGGCCGTGAGGATAACAAGAGTTTGGTGAAACATAATGTAGGCAGCACCAGGAAGAATGCCCGGCTCCCTCCCGAATGTAGCCTTGAAGCAGAGCTGCAGAGCATTTAATAATTTCACAGCTACCAGCCAGTCTCGTTATATGGTAGAATATGTTAGACTAATACCGCTAAAGGCTTGAATTATGCTTTTCTTACGGCCCCCCCTTTGCTGAGCCCGCTAGAGCATGTCGGCTCCCAGGACGCGAATAGCACCTGACAGATAGCAAGGTCCAGAATGCAGCTCCCCCCGTATGTAGTTTGCTTCCAAGAACAGAAGCGCTGTGTTCTATTCAACAACTGAAAGATGCCTTTTGCACTCACAAATTGCAAATTGTTACTAGAATAGATGTTTGAAGGTGTCATAGTGGTCGGAGATGTCCATCATCACACCAAGTTCAAAGAAACCCAATAAAGGGGGGTGTTAAACATGTCATAGCTGATTGTTTGATATGCATTTTGTATATATGTAACTGATGTACGTAATTCACTCTCTTGCGTCCCTCGAGGTCTAGAGATACACATCGCGGGGCGTGAGACCGCGTTGGCCAACTGAGACTTTGGCTTTGCAATAAAACCCTAGCTTTGGGAATACAAGCTCGAGTCTGGCGTCTCTATCGTGTGTGGTGACTCGCCTTGTTTCCATAGACGTCAGGGTCCCCTAGGGGCCCCTTTCAAGATGGCACCCAAATAGGGACACTCCCCCCACTTGTTCCATCGCGTAACGTTGTAATTGAGTAAGGCAGAGAACGGCGAGGACGGGGCGATCGAGCCGGGATCAAGAGGTGTTCGGGCGCCCTGTAAAAGTGATGAGACTCCTTTACAGATCTGCACACATCTTATCCCTGATCGACGTGCCTGGCTAGAGAACAAGGAGGCGAGGGTCCTGAAACGAGGCGGAAGCCAAGAAACGCAGACACAACGTCCTTTGGTGCGTCAGTATACAGACGACTTGATTTATCAGGTGAGTCATTCCCCGATTCAAAGTATCCTGATATTGGTTGAGAGTTGACTTTGCAAAATCAAACGCCCTAGGTAAGGTTGATTAACCAGGGGGAAGGTTGAAACATGCCTGGGGTATTGTCCACTCTAGCAGGGTTTTTCCACTGTGGTAGACAATCTTTGGAAGATGGCCAAATTGTACCACCTGGGGGAACGCCGGCGTATGAGATGTATGTGAAGTATGGAGTGGGTGCGATAATATTCTGTGAGACTTGGCATAGGCAAACCAGAAAGCTACAAGACCATCAGTGGCCGATTAAAGGTAGTTTTGAGATAGCGAGGATAGATAACCTGGAAAGGGTGTTGATAAGAAAGAAAGCGCGTCCTGCAGCATTTGAGACTATTAAAGACTGGAGAAAGGAAGCAATGCTCCGATTTAAAAGCAGAGCAAAGCATGCGCGCAGGCATAAATCAAAAGGTGAAGTAGCGGAAGAAAAAGAAGAGGAGGAGTGGACTGAGAGTCTAAAAAGGGCAGGTAGGCGTGACCAGTTGAATATAGAAAAGATATACCCACTACGAGAATTACACATAGCAGATGAATTGATGGAAAATATATTGACCCATACAAAACAAGGCCCAAGATCAGAAGTAAGACCAGACATGACAGCAGCTATTGCCCGACCCCGCCTGTAGCTCAAGCTCCCCCTCCGGTAGCTCAAGCCCTCCCACAGCCACAGACCATGCACGTAACACTTCCTATTAGCCAACCAGGCCTACAACAGACACTCCCTGTTCCCATTGTCCCATCCGCACCTCCCGTCTCAGACACAGACTCGGTACCGTCCGTTCCTCCCAGGGTTGAAGTTGAAACCACAGGGGCAAGAGGCGGGACTGACCAACGGGGGTGCACGAGGGTAACCCGCAGCGTGATCAGCAAAGAAAGGAAGGTGGAATTGCAGCAACAGGCAGAGATGTATATAGACGGGAATGATGGGACGGCAGCAGTGGCTTCGATATATGACTTCCGTAGAAGCAACGAAAGACAGGTAGTGTTGGAATGCATGGGTGAATATTTGGTGGAGAAATGGAAACAGCTAATTGGGAAATTACCACCGCCGCGATTGTTAGTTTTGAATGCATTAGCACGCTGTAGGGAGAGGGATGAAGAAGTGAGAGAACATGTATATAGACTTTTTGAGCTTAAAGTTGAATTAGATAATGATTATGCCGAAATGTTTGCTACACCTGGGTACAGGAGTAGAGATATCGGGAGAAATAGGAAGGAAACTGTAGAGCCATATATAAAACTACGACATTCAATGTCGCCAGTACAAAGGGGTGATAAGTTAAAAGTATGTATACGGGAAGCGTCTAGATGGATGTCAGATCCTAGTATCCCCACAATGGAGATACACAAGATATTTGATGAATATTCCATGCCCATGAAAAGAAAAGCACTACAGTCGATGGCTGAACATTTATTAGACAAAGATATAAAAAACGATAAGGCCAGCCCACCCAAAATAATGGCAGTATATAGAAGAGCACTAGAGCGAGGGACAGGAGAAACAGCCCTATCATTGGATCTGGGAATATTGTTACATCTAAGAGAAAGGGGGGGGATGGTAAGTGGGGCATTTCCTATGAGCGAGGTCCCACCTACCTTTGTGCCCAAAGTAGAGGTTCCCGCAGTGGGCGATGCAGTGGCGCAGGCGACACCAGCCCATTACACCGCCCAATATGTGCATGTCCCCTTTTCCAGACAGGAGGTGAACAACATAAAGCAGACAATTCCTGATATAAGAAAGAATCCTGCAGGGTTTTACAAGGAAGTAGAGTCCTGCCTACAATCATCCGTGCTTACCATGGGTGATATAGACCTAATATTCCCGGTGATCCTGCCAGCAGACATATGGAAACAAATAAGGAAGGTAGATGACCCAACAGCCTTTGGCGCCACATGGGCGAACTTGATAATAGAAGATAGGAATAAAGCGGTTGGAGGGACACCAGGAGCGAACCTAGCGGCGTTACCAGCACGTATAGTGCAGAAGTTAAAAGCAATTGTCCCAGAGAAAAGAATTCAATGGGACAAATTGACTGCATGTGTACAAGGCAAGGACGAGTTGGCTACAGATTATTATAATAGATTTGAAGAAGTATTCACAGACTTCAGTGGGCAGGATGTGGGTTCGGAAGCAGGAAAGAGGTTATTTGTTGACAAATATGTGAGGGGGTTAAAACTTCCAATTCAGGATCTAATCATGACATCAGAGAGTGCATGGCAAGCAAAAACGTTGGGCGAAGTATTACATATGGCCCAATATAATGAGCGCAGAGTGACTGCAGGAAAAGAAAAAGAAGAAAGCGATAGGGTAAATCTAAACACACGAGTATTAATGCAGCAAGTAGTGGGACATAATAGAGGGTGAGGGAACGCACAAGGAAGGAGTAATTCGAATATGCATGGGGGAACAGTGGGACCGAATCAGTGTGCATATTGTAAGGAGGAAGGACATTGGCAAGCGCAATGTCCGCATCTACAGAATAGAAATGGGTCTGGTCAGAGGAGACAGCATAGAGGACACCCAGGAGCAAATGGACCAAATAGGAATAGTATGCAGCAGCATCATAGTAACGGAGGTAATCAAAACCAAGGCCAAAACCAAAATGCCCCAAACCAGAGTCAGGGACAGCAAAATCAACAATATGGAAATCAGAGGGGGGGAAATAGAGGGAAGAGTGGAAATGTTTTCGATACACAGCCAAACACGTATTACAGTAATAATAATGATTACACATCGGACGATGCGTTATTTCCCCAATAGGACAGCCCAGGACAGGGGTCGGAACCAGTGTCTATTCCCGTGAATCAGAGAGGACCCTACGTAGAAATGAGAGTCGGGGAATGAGGAGACCCGCTTTCTTGTAGATACAGGAGCACAGAAGTGTTCAATAGACCATCACTTGGTTCCGGATATACCACTGTCAGGGCAAAATAATATTTCCGTAGGGTTCGCAAGTACACCAATCATAAACCCAGTGTCCAAACCAGTCCCACTTACCATAGGACCATTTACTGAACATTGTCCTTTCCTTCTAACAGAAAATTGTGGAGAAAATGTGTTGGGATTAAACTTGTTGAAAAAACTAGGTTCTGTTATACATTGCACGGCAGACGGAGTGTTCCTAACGATATGGCCACACGATGCCCCTGTGTCAGAATTCATCTCTGAAGCGTTACCAGGGGAACTAAGTAAAGTACCAACCTGTATATGGGCAATGCATGACAATGATGTGGGATGTTTAAAGATAGAGCCAGTAAAGATTATTTTGAAAGAAGGTGTTACCCTACCGCGAATACCCCAATACAAAATTTTGGTTGAATGTGAGAAAGGATTGAAGAGTATGGTTACAGATTTAGTGAAATTAGGGGTAATCGAGGAAATCACAGGCAGTACATGCAACAGCCCGATTCTTCCGGTTTAAAAAAGGAGGTAATGAGGTACCATACCGTTTCATAATTGATCTACGCGCATTGACTAAGGTAGTAGATCCGCAATTTCCTCTAGTGCCAGACGTCACTACAATATTGACAATGATACCTGTTTCAGCAGAATATTTTAGTGTAGTAGATTTGAAAAACGCATTCTTTAGTATTCCCGTGGACAAGGACAGTAGATATTTTTTTGCGTTCACATTAGGAGATCATTTACATTTACGCGGATTCCACAAGGTTACACAGAAAGTCCAAGTATTTACAGTAGAGCATTAAAAGAGCAGCTAGACATGCTGGAATTACCCATGGGTTGTGTACTTTTGCAATACATAGACAATCTATTGCTAGCTGCAGACACAGAGGAGATTTGTAAAGAAAGCACTGTATTACTACTGTCACACCTAGCGGCACATGGCCATAAAGCTAGTTTGAAGAAATATCAGTATAATCGGAAGGAGGTGGCCTATTTGGGCTACCTACTTTCGAAAGGAATGTGAAAACTAACGCCAGAACGCATAGAAAGTATTTCTTGTATGCCTATTCCAAAGACACAAAAAGGAGTCAGAGCCATAATAGGCATGGCTTCATATTGCCGACAATGGATTGGTAATTTTGCGTTAATTGTGAAACCATTAGTGAATTTAACTAGAAAGGATGCGGTTATGCCTTTGCAGTGGGATGAGGAATGTCAGAAAGCATTTGGTGGATTGAAAACTGCATTATGCTCGGCTCCAGTTTTGGGTACGCCGAACTATGAGAACATTTTTAGACTATTTGTGTGTGAAAGTGAAGGATGTGCATTGGCGGTTTTGACACAGGAACAAGGTGGAAGAAATAGGCCATGCGGCTATTTTTCTTCTGCACTGGACCCTGTAGCGCGCGCGCACTACCACCATGTTTGCGATCTGTCGCGGCGGCTGCTGCGTCAGTGAAACAAACAGAAGGAATGGTATTGGGGCACACTTTAATTCTGATGGTGCCACATGCCATAGACGTTCTATTAAATAGGACACAGACGCAACACCTCACCTCTGCTAGATTGACAAGATATGAGATTATCTTGTTCGCGCCCCATATCCAAATTATGAGGTGTAGCGCTTTGAATCCTGCAGAATTAATGGCACTAACCATAAAAGAAATTGGGGAGAATGAATCACCCCCCCACGATTGCTTAATGGTCACTGAGGAAGAAACCAAGGGAAGAGTTGATTTAAGTGATATTCCACAGAAAGAGCCAGATGGAGAGTTATTTTGTGACGGCTCATGTTTTAAATTACCAGATGGCACGACAACTGCCGCATACGCTATCACTACTCTAGAGAGTGTTGTAGAAAGTAAAAGAATTCCCTATAATTCAGCACAAGCCGCAGAAATAATAGCATTGGCCAGAGCCTGCGAGATTTCCGAAAATTTGAATGTGAATATATATACACTGATAGTCAGTATGCTTTTGGAGTGGTTCATAATTTTGGTCGACTCTGGGCCGAGAGAGGGTTTCTGACATCACATGGCGCCAGAATTAAACATGGCCCTTTGATTGTACGATTGCTGTCTGCACTCACGTTTCCAAAGCGCCTAGCAGTAGTGAAATGCGAGGCACATAAAAAAGTAACATGCAAAGTAGGAGAGGGAAACGCGACAGAATTGCGAAACAAACTGCCACTGATTTGAATACCAAGATGACGGTTCAGACAGAGGAAGTACCCTGTATGATAGAAGATGGAGTTGCGACTGTCAAAGAAATGCAGGCCTCGGCTATGGCCGATGAAATACAGAGATGGGCAGAGGGATCTGCCGAGTTGGATCTGGAGGGTTGTTGGGTGGACAAGGGAACTAGAAACTGGATGTTGCCAAATTCGTATGTGACTGCAATGGTCACAATGGCCCACAGCCCTACGCACATCTGCGCGAAGAAAATAATACAGCACCTTTCAACAGGTTGGCAGAATGTAAACATAAAAAAGAATGCAGAGAGGTTGGTGCAGAACTGTATCACGTGTTTGCAACACAATGTAGGGAAGGGAACAGTGACTCCAACAGGCAGTTTTGGCCCGCCCTCCATGCCATTTGAGGTAATTCATTTTGATTTCATAGAGATGGAGAGGTGCCAAAACTTGAAATACATCTTGGTGGTGATCTGTGCATTCAGTAGGTGGGTGGAGGTATATCCTTCGAAAGACTGCACAGCAATGAGTACGGCAAAAGTAATGTTGAAGGAGTACTTTTCCAGATTTGGCTTGCCCCGAGTCCTATGGTCTGATAATGGACCGCATTTTGTGGGTGCAGTGGTATTACAGATGTGTGCTGGTCTCCAGATTGATAAGAGATTCCATAGTTCAAGGCATCCGAGTTCTGCCGGTCTTGTGGAGAGGCACAACGGGATTCTTCAATCAAAGATTAGCAAGATTTGTGCGGGAAGCAAGTTGAGTTGGGTGGATGCATTACCAATAGCACTATTATGCATGCGTACGTCTGTACAGGCTAAAACTGGGCTCTCCCCGTACGAAATCGTAATGGGGAGGCCAGCAAATGTTTGGTGCGCACCTCAGCCAAAACGACTTAGTGAGATAGACCATCCTGTGGTTAGTACTTATTGTGGCCTTTTAATGCAGAAATTGCGTTGATTCATCAGCAGGTGCAGGAGGCATTACCAGTGAGATACACCGGTCCGGGGCACGCGCTGGAGCCAGGAGACTGGGTGCTGCTAAAGAGCTTTGAAAGGAAGTCATCATTAGCACCCAGGTGGCGCGGGCCCCAACAAGTACTTTTGGCAACGCAGACGGCAATACGGGTGGATGGAAGGAAGTCGTGGATCCATGCCACCCATGCCAAGAAGATTCCAACTGCACTGAAAGACTTGCCTGACACCGATGACCAGAAAGAGACAGTGGTCCCAGAAACAAAAGAAACTGTTGCCAGTAAGCAGCCACCTAATCTGCCAAAACGAGAAGTGAAACTCGAAACAAAGCCCGAGACGATTGCCAAAAAGGGGGAAGGGCAAAGAGTGCCCAACGTTGCCCAGCAGAATCGACATCACTGCTGACCGACGCAAAATCTGCCTTGCAAATACCAACAAAACCAAATCGTGTACCCCTTTGGCGCCCACCAGCACTTGCCAGCACACCAAAGAACGGATTTGCATCATTGGCGCAGCGCTCACCAGCATCTGCAGTAGCGCCACAGGCTGACTTCAAGCCTGAATCTGGAAGTGCACCGGCACTGTTCACAGATCATACGATACCAGGAGCAAGGCGATACAACCTGCGGCCTCGGAAGACAAAGTGATCCGCAGTTCTTTTTGGCGTTTATGTCAACCTCTGGTTCAGCTCATGGATGGAGAAGGAACCAGAGGTGTAGAGGAGAGAAGCGTGAGAATTGTGCAAGTCGGACAATTCAAGACTCGCGGCTCCTCGGTGCGATCATAAAAAGTACATGTGTCCGGAACCAGAGCGGACAAGCTGGGCGCACATGATACGGAGGCGATAAGATAACTGATCAAAGGTCCTCTGAGCAGTATAAGAAGAGACAAGTGATCTCACCTAAAAACAAATAATCGAATCCAGGCTAAAAAGGACAGGCAGAACTGAACCGTGACAATTCCATTGAACTTATTAAAATCAGAGCAAGCGCGACAAAGAGAGATATCCACAACAAACTGTGATAAGGAAGAAGAAGGACGACGAGAAACATGCCGGGACCGGTTCCAGCCTCCTCCTGCACCACCACCGAGTCAATTATAAAGACTATAAGCTTAAGAAAAACGCATGGTAAAACAAATTGTATGCTGGTACTAACGATAATAATGTGCTTTATGAGCGTGGTAGCACCAATATCGACAGCCCTAATATTATGGTGGGTAGAAACAATACACCCAATAGAAATGTTTTTACCAATAAGTAATATATCCACTACTGAAAGCCCGGTTCAGGTGATCACTTATACTCTACCCCCAATGGAAGAAAAACACAGGGAAGGTTTTGGACATACCTTACTGTTGATAATGAACATGACACATGCAATCCTGAAGACAACAAACTGCTGGGTATGTGCCCATTTACGACAGCATGTCGGGAAAGGAATAGGGTGGTATGTGCAGCCATTACCATTAAGTTCTGCATGTAGTGCATCTTTAGGTGCACTGAGCTATGGGAAATGGAATGAGAGTAATACGGGTCAATTAGACAGAACCAACATGAATGAGTTTGAGGAGATAATAATGAAGCCTGTGGGTTGTTCCATTTTCCATAAAGCACAAGTAATAGCCCCAGAGCCCACGAGGAAAAGTACACGAAAGATAACACGACAAAATAGACGAGATAGATTGTCCCCACCAGAAAAAACATCTGTAATGGCATTTCGTGTAAGAACAGAAGGGGACAAAGATGCAATTCCCCCATCTTACATGGTGAATTATAGCCCAAGAACTGTCCCTTTTTGTCTTAAAAACAAAGGCTCTTTTTCAGTCGGAACATATACTGGTTGTATGAATACAGTGGTACTAAAATGGGAAATAGAACCAGTATACGTAGGTGATCCAGTTTATTTTATATGTGGAGAGAAAGCATACCCTTGGTTGGCCAGAAACTGGGGAGGTACATGTTACCTAGGGCTACTGTTCCCAGGAGTATTCCTCTTAGAAACAGCAGCCATGGCCAGATTATCCAGAACTAGAGTCAAAAGGACTGACAAAGGTGTTTTAATAGCAACTGATGTAGCAAAATCATTCATTCCATTCTTAGGGCAGATAGTGAACTCCTATAACATAAGGCAACTGTCCAGAATCCTAAAGAATACAATAAACACAACAACAGATATATTATTTAACATGACGCTGGAAGAAAGAGGAATCAGGTTAATGACGCTGCAAAATAGAATGGCTCTCGATGTGATCCTGGTTGATTGTGGGGGAATTTGCTAAATAGTGGGATCAGCATGTTGCATTTATGTCGATGACTATTCCCCCACGATCTTTGAAGCAATAAAGAAAATGCACGTTCTAAGCTCTGAACTCCCTACTGGAGAAGGGAGCTGGGGAATAGGATCTTGGTTTTGGGAAATACTACCATCTTGGGGATGGAAGTAGATCTCAATATTAGTAGTGGTGTTCGGAATATTCCTAACGTGCTGTTGTTTTATACATTGTTTACCCATAGTTTGCGCTAAGGTAACTGAGGGATGTACGGAAGGATGCATGCATATGATAACAAAGAAAAAACAACCTCATGATCGAACTAGCCCAGACCCAAATGAGATGAGAGCAGTAAAAGAGTTGATGGCAATAGATATTGATGAAGACAATGATGTCCACGATAGCATGCAAGACTCAGACATAAGTACTTCAGATTCATCATCACTAGAGGCGGTTTCAATAAATAGATGAGACGTTTGGCATACGGCCAAAGGAGGGTTTGTCAGTCTAGAAATACGGATACCTCTACTTTGAAACCACAAACGCATTTTGGTGGCCGTGGGCCAACCGTCTCATGCACGATATGACAAAATATAGGTTTTCAAGTTTGCCAATGAACGGCCATTTTGATGCAACACGAATCGGCATTTTGTTTTCCGAGTTGGCCAACTGAGACTTTTGCTTTGCAATAAAACCCTATCTTTGGGAATACAACCTCATGTCTGGCATCTCTATCATGTGTTGTGACTCGCCTTGTTTCCATAGACGTCAGGGTGCCCTAGGGGCCCCTTTCACCATCAGACAGGCCAACACACACACACACACACACACACACACAGTTCAGCGAACAAACTAGCTACCCGGTCGCCTCGTCAGGCAGAGGGGCAGGACACAGGAACAGAGAAGCAGGCCAACGGTGGAGACGGCGACAGAGTCAAAGCAGTAAGGAGGGAGGCAGGAGGGAGGCAGGGAGAGGGGAAGGTGGATTTGCAGCCGTGAGAGAAGAGGGGGGAGCAAGAAGTGATGGAGAGCAGGTCGAGGGTAGAGAATGTGGGCAGGGCTTCGATTAAGTAAAAGAGACTAGACAGAGCACTGCCAGGGAGAGCCTGTCAATCTGATTCGGTGATGAGCACAGGAGGGAGCAAGCTGGTTGGTGGGATTAGATGGGTGGGGATCGGCAGGAGAGGAATGCGGAAAATAGTGGAGCAGGGGAACCACATAGTTCCCTTTCAATGGGCGAGTAACTGGGTGGGACATGTACCGTTGGTAGAGAAGTTTAATCGAACACACCTAGCTTTGCCACTTGAGTTACTTTGAAAGAAAATGTATATGCCCGGTTTGCACCTTCTCCCCAGCCCCTCTCAAGACAGGATCAGCTGCTTGCAGCCATGCTGCTGAAAGACGCCCTCCTGGTTGAAACTGCCGATGCCATTCCAAGAGCAAAGCTCAAGGCAGGTGAGTGGGTCCCAGAGAAAATCCATGACAAGATTGCATTTGACTCTTGCTACAGACCGGTAGTTCGAGTAGTTCCAGAGCATCTGTCCTGCTTGCTTTACCGCCAAAGAGAGGCCCTTGTTTCAGTGGATCAGCTCAAGCATGCTCCAGGATGTTACCGTGAGGTTTCTGAGCCACCGTCCAGTTGCAATCGAGGAGCTAGATGAACAGGAGATGGAGATGCGACAAATAATGTTGATGGACATCCAGGAAGACAGATATTATGCCACACTTGTCCCCAACACGGCAATCCAGGAATGTACTGCAACTCTGCCCATTTGGAAGCAGGCACATCATTTTTGATAGGGCCACAAAGAAGTACGTTTGGAGAAAATATTTAAAACTGTTTTATGCACTGCTGGCATTGTAGTATATTCTGTTGTGGTTGGGTCTCATTATCTTTTTTGTCTCACTGACTGCTTGACATTTTCTGAGTATTATTCCCAATCCAACTGTTAGCTTGAAAATGAAATTTTAGCATCTGAGTGCCTCACAGATACTGGAGAAAGAGTGTTTCGGGAAATAAGGACTTCATACATATTAAATCACTAGCTATCAGTCATGTAAGGATACCACTGAATAAAACATTTAGTGGTCCAGCTACACAGCTTCAGATGTGCACTTTCTGTAACCAATGAATCCAAGCTGTTCACAAAACCAACAAAAGCCCATTGTTACCAACGGGTAGCCCTGGTGCACTCTTTCGGGTGGAAAAAGGAATCCAGGTGTCCTTTGAATTATTGTAAACAGTCTGATAAATACATTCACACAGACAATTTTATAAATGTGATTTTAGTTTTTTTTCTGCACATAAATCAGTATTTACATACTGAAATTCGTCAATATGCTAAAAAAAAGCCTAAACTCCAAGCTGTACACACTCAGTAACTCTGTATCCAATACAGAGATTTGCTGAGAACCAGGCTTCAGACATTTGTATAGAATGCCTCAATTGATTCTTCTGATGTTGGTTAAGACCTCAATGGGCCTCATTATGAGTTTGACAGTGAATCAGCAGTAAATCCACCTATGTACTGCCAAAATCAGTTACTGCCCCTCTGTCACGTGGACTTACCATGGGATTATGAGCAGAGGCCCTGTGGTGTTGGTGCCCATTTCTGGAGTTCATAAGACTCCATGGGGTATTTCTAGGAATTTCCATGAGCTGTAATTCTACTGCAGTAATTCAAGCAATCTTTGGCAGTAAGGTGGATGGTTAACCTCCAGCTTTTTGCTCGAGGTACATTCTTCACTACAGCTGAAATTCGTAGCACGGCGGTGTTGTAATTTGGCAGTGAAGTGATAATACTAGAATTACCTCCACGTATTGCCACACTGTCATACTCGTAATGAGGCCCAATGACTTACTCAAGCGGGCTCTAGTAGTTTGGAGGCTTTTACCAGGGTATTTTATAAGAAACAATCCTGCATTCACAGAAGAAGGGGCTGAAAATATACATCGCCTTCATCGATCTCACCCAGGCCTTCGACACCGTCACAGGCCCAAACCTTTGGTACAAATTGTCACAATCGGGTTGTCCAGCTGAGATCCTAGAACCAATCATCAACCTATACTCAGACACTACAATAAGAATGAGATTGAATGGTTCGGGTTTATTATCAAGAGAGATTCCAACTAACAAGGGGTTAAAATAAGGCTGCCCATTGGCTCTTGAACTGTTTAACTTGTTTATTTCTGACGTCGAAGAGGCCTTTGAACCCCCCCCCCCCCCCGAATGCTTCCCCCGAAAATTGCTGACACAAAGGTGGGTCGACGCAGACGATGTTGTCCTCATGGACCAGACCCAAATAGGCCTGCAAAGGCAATTAGATGCATTGCAAAATTATATAGAAACCAATGGCCTGATGATAAATCCTAGAAAATCTAGGATCACGGTCCTTGGAGAACACGCCTTATATCTATCGGGAGAGAAAATACCGGCTGTAACATCCTTTACTTAACTTGGGGTTTGCTTAAACACATTGAAAAGCGATTTCCCTTAGACTGGAATCGTTGAAAAGAAAAGCTCATAATCTGGCGGGGCAGGGAAGAATCCTGCTCAAAAGATAATGTGGATTCTCATTAACACCATTGATTAACTTCTATCGTATGAAGGTTCAACCAATTCTTACCTCTGGAGCAGAGACCTCCTTCTCTTTCGATAGCATTAATTGGCTAAAATTAGAGGGTGCTTTCTAGAAGAAAGTTCTCGGTTTGCCAATCGGTACCCCATCCAAGCAATTCGGATGGAGCTGGGCCTCACATCACTCACACGATCGCAACCTGGAAATCGCTTTCGCTATACCGAAAGGGCATTGAGGACCCCTGAAGGGCTGGTTTTGTGGCACTGAAGAATGCCCTAGACAAAAACATTGAAACCACGCTCTTCGAGTGGAAAGTTATTTGTCATGTGATTCTACTAGACGTGGGCCTCAATGCCAAAACTTTGCTGAAGAATCCAGACAAAGTAAAAAATAACTTATACATGAAAGATTGGCTTACCACGCAAGACGAAAGACAAGGCTATAAACTTTATGGAAAACCCCTGGTGGAAGCTAGGAAATTGAACAGTCCTCTGAAGTACATAAAGCTCTTTCCAAATGGGTACCCAAGAGACCAATTTCTGAGACTACACTTAAACCTCCTTCGTACACGAGAAATACTGAGATTTAAGGATGAATTTTGGCAAAAGGTTTTTTTTTTGTTACGTTTAACCATTGAACGCCAAATAAATAAATAAAAATAAACAAATATAAAAAAACAATGCCTGTATTTGTCAGGAATGGCACTCTGTCAAGAGTGGCACAGGGCACCCCGGTAGGGTTTGGGTGGCTGTGCTGAAGTAAGGTAGCAGATAAGCACACACAGCAGGAAGTTCAACAAGAAAGAACAGTAGGAAACTGTAGCTGGGAGCCAAAAGGGGCAAAAGATACAAAGGTACAAACAAACTGGATTCCCTCTTGGGGTGTATGCTGAAATGGGAAAGAGTGTTCCACGAACCTTAGGAAACTCCAGCCTTCTGCACAGATTGCTATAACAGAGGCCCGCGCTGTATGCTCATGGCTGGGAACAACAGCAGTGGGTATCTGTAACACTGAAAACGTGACAAGGGAAGGGGCAGAGGTTGCCTGCCGGAAACCAACGGGCAAGCTCTGTACAAAAGGGATTACATAAGACACATGAGAAGACAAGAACAGAAATATCCAGTGAAAAGGAAGTCAATGAGCCATCTAGCAGAAGGAAATGAAGGAAAGGCAGTTAGACAGAAGTAGATAACCTAAGGTGGAGTACAGAGGACTCAAGGAAGAGAACAAGGGAGCAGCAGTCAGGAAAACAGAAGGGCTGCAAAGTAGGAAGCAGGTCTGCAGCCAAGAGTGGCACTAGGTGCAGGCAAACTGTAGTGGACTGCGGAGGACTGTAGTAGGTTGCAAGGCAGGGAGTCCAGAAGAACAGGACAGAGAGAGATTAGTAGTAGGCAACAGACAGAGAGCCCAAAAGAATAGGGCCGCGAGGTAGGGAGCCCAGAGGAGCAGGGCTGTAGGCAGCTAAGTGTAAAACAGGCTGTAAGGCAGAGGAGTGTAGCAAGCCTCAAAGCAGGGAGCCCAAAGGACAAGGGCTGTAGGCAGCGGAGCGTGATCTGCTGCAAGGCAGGGAGCCCCGAAGAGCAGGGAGTGAGCCCAGAGGAGCAGGGCCACAGACTGTAGAGGGCTGCAGAGGACTGAAGTAGGCTGCAAGGCAGGAAGCCCAGAGGACAAGGGCTGTAGGTAGAAGGCAGCGGAGCGTGATCGGCTGCAAGGCAGGAAACCCAGAGGACAAGGGCTGTAGATAGAAGGCAGCGGAGCGTGATCGGCTGCAAGGCAGGGAGCCCTGAAGAGCAGGGCCGCAGGGAGTGAGCCCAGAGGAGCAGGGTCACTGACTGTAGAGGGCTGTAGTAGGCTGCCACGCTGAGAACCCAGCAGAAAAAGGTAGGTAGCAAGCAGCGGAGCGTGATCGGCTGCAAGGTAGGAAACCCCGAAGGGCAGGCAGGGGCTGGAAAACAGCAGAGCGTGATCAGCTGCAATGTAGAGAGCCCGGCAGGGCAAGGGCGGAGGCTGGAAGGCAGCAGAGCGAGATCAGCTGCAAAGTAGAGAGCCCAGCAGGGCACTGGATCCAAAACAGGGAAATGCAGCAACAGGAACAGCAAACAAAGTAGAGGGTCAAGGCAAACAGGAGCGGGGAGATCTCAAGATGCAAGACACTGTGCTCCTGCAGGCAGCTGCTTATATACAGCCCTGCCCTATTCTGAGGCAGGCTAATTGGCAGCACCTGGAGCAGCACACCTGAAGACAATCTGCCTCCTCCCTCTCTGGTCCTGAGGAGGTGGAAGCAGCACTGGCTGCTGGGGCTTCTGGGGATTGTGGTCTAAATAACGAGGAACGAGAATAGCCAGGAATTGAGGACTGTAGCCAGGTGCATTATGGGAAATGTAGTTAATTGAATAAAACAAGAAAGAACCAAAGTTCAGCAAATGGAAATAAAAGACCAAGGCGTGAATAGGAGTTGTTCAAAGAGGATTAGGAGGATAACTGAGTACCAAGTGGTCCATGATGGTTGCCAATGCGTGCGCCAGCGGCGCGGGCATGACAGTATTCAAAGAGAGCTGGGTTTGCCAAGCCAGCAGAACAGATGCATCAGCACCACCAAGAGTTGGACCTTTATATACATGTGAGGGTGAAAACATGGGTAGAGCAGGGGGAAGATGATGCATATTTTTTTCTTTTTTTCTTATACAAAGCCATCTCACCACTGTAGCAGTCTCAAAGCGAGTAAACCTTGTCTGAGTTAAAGTGCATTCTGTCCCGTCCAGGGACAGCAGGACCTTACCCTGCTTAAGATGCCCAGACCATAAAATGGTGCAATAGAAAAAGAGAGATGTATTGAAGTAATATCTGGTGCAGAGCATGAGAAGGTGTGTAAGCAGGTGATGCATAGGTGGAGATTGCTGCATTGTAAACATATGTGTAAAGTGTGGGTGCGTGAAGGGCTCGAGATGTGCTCGGGTTGACAAGGACTGTTCCAATGGATGGGCTGTATCTTTTAAAATGTCTAGATAAATAGGTTGCCCAAGGGCGTGGACAAAGGTCCCAAGTAAGTGTTGCTTATGTGAAAAATAAATAAGCCGTTATAAAAAGGTAAGCAAAGAATATAAGGATGGCAAAATTATAGTGGTCATGCCAATGCAATCCCTGCCAAGCCAAGGACTTGTGCAGCCAACCTCAGGCAGTGCCCAATCCGGCCAAGGCCCATCCCAAAATTCCCCAGAACCCATGGCCGAGCCAGAAGAGGCTGGAGCCCGGAGGCTGAGTGTCAAGCCAAATCAGGTCTATTTCACTTCTATCCAGAGCCTCTCTCCATCAACATTCGTCCTATAACCCCTGCCAGCACCCTCCCCATCATCCTCGCTCTGTCATGCACCTGCACTAAACCTCCTACTAGCTACTTCCGCTCAATTTCCTCTCCACCCATGTCCAGGTCTCCCGGCACTCCCACCCGTGCCAGGGCTATGTGTGCAACCCATCAGGCTGCCACACATAACATCAGTACACCAGCAGTGGGTGGGATGGCTTGGGTGACACAAACAACTAAATCAGGGAAGCAGCAAGAGAAGGGTGAAGGGGGCTCCTATGCCATGGGCCCCAATCTCCTGGTCTGCCCTAGGATTGAAGGCAGAACAAGAAACCAACTTCCCTGCTCAGGTGCCAGCTCCATTCTGAGACAGGGTAGCACCAGAGAGGGAGGATATTGGTGGATAGGCCACCATTTTCCCCTGCCAGCCTGAACCGAGTGGAGTGGCACAGTTCAGGAGATGGAGTGCATCACAGCTTGCTTTCTGGCTAAGCCTCATCTCCACAAGGAAAAACATTAGCTATTGCTCTCCTCACTCAAGAGTATGTGATGCCAAAAGTGGGTACCTGGTGAGGGCCTGAATAAATGGTATCACCAACACCTTAAGATGCTGCATGTAAAAAGAGCGTTCGCAAAGAAACAGATCCACTATCATTTCTGTAGTGATAGTGAGGTTTGAGGGGGGGGCTTCTCTACCTCTTACATTTGTTTTACACTAAACCCTTTTTCAAGTATGTATTTAAGTCAACCTTATTGCCTTCCCTGTTTTTGGCAAGGCAATTTGCAAACCATATATGAAAATCAGCAAAAGCCGCTATCATGCTTGGAATTCCCACAATAATTGACCGACTCCGGCTATATATTCATAGCTAAGCATGTGAAGAGAGGGTCCCTGGAATGCCCATCTTGACCCCCATAAGCATGACAGCCTGAAGTCCCAGAAATGCAAGATGCCAGTCAATTTTTGGCCAGCCCCCAGGAGGGCCAGTGACATCCACATATGCAAACAGATATTCCATCAGACAACCATTCAAACCGTATCCAACCAACGTCTTCCTGGGTACAGGCGCCTCATTGATCATGGATAGAGTTGCCTCACTGGACCTGATCGACTGACGAATATCTAACTGTGCTGATGTCATTAGAGACACCACAACATAGGAAAGTAAAATAGAAGTTAAAGGATAACTATAGCATTAGAGACACCACAACATAGGAAAGTAAAATAGCAGTTAAAGGATAACTATAGCAGAATTACATGAAGCCACAGGACTCAGAACGATGAACGAAGAACAGCAGAATTAGGCTGCAGGAAGCAGCAGGCTCACATCCAAGGTCAGACACGAGCAGAACATTACCAATCCTCAGAGACAAGGAGCCACATGCAAAATAACAGAATAAATCCTCACTAATTGCAGGCCAAAAATGTTGGTTTTGCGGTCTTCACCCACGTGGTGCAGCCAAGCCGAACAATGGCTATTTACTTCTGGTGGGAAGAGGAGCAGATCCCAGCGAAACAGACACAAAGTAATACAGGTGTTGTTTTACAACATTGAAACCCTGCAGGCACTCTCTAAGGCAAAAGTGGTAATAATGATGGCAACAATGGGGACACCTAGTCTATCTCATCACCTTCAGAAGGTGCCTGAAGCACCGAGAACAGAGCTGGGTCCCAGGCCTGGGGAGATCAGCTCCAGCCAATCAGGGAACACAAATCCAGGGGTGTATGGCAGAGGGCAAGGGCCAATGGTAATCATGTGACCCTGCAACAATGTAATAGAAAGTTTCTGGAGAAGGTTCAGGCAAACTCACCTGACATGCAAGGGCCAGTCTGATAACCTCTATATGTGCCGTCTATAGGTATTACCACCCGAGCCACCCAATCAGGTGGACTCTTAGGTTTATGGGGAAAAGCCCTGATTTGTGATGTCAGAGCGTAATAATAAAAAAAACCTGACAGACTCAGGCGCTGCGATTGTTGGAGAATTCTGTTTTTTCCTGTATGATCCCTGTCTGATATGGAAAATAAGGGACAGTTCTAACTTGCCCTTGGCCGAGTCCTCCGTTTGTATGCTCGGGGAGGGTTTGTTGGGCCCTGGGTGCTCTGAACAGTGAATGCGTAATTTGAACCCCGGTCTTCTCTGGCATACCTAGACACATACTTTCATATTCTCACTTACGTCAGGTGATATAGTCTCAAGATACTTTCATAAAGGAGAAAAAACTGGAGAGCCGTCATACAGGCAGCTACTGTTCTAAAACGTACCCAGAGGAAAAAAACAAACAAAAAAAAAAAACAACATACAGCTTCCTGCAATACATTTGACCTTAAAGTACCTTGTCAGGTGTCCAGTCAAGCAATAATGCAAATTCATCATAATAAGAATAATCCCAATCCTATGTGAAAGCAGATGTCTTTGGCACCCATGAGAAAGTCGTCATCCCTTTCAACCTTATTCGTCCTAACAACAAGGGTAGATCTAGAATGGAAGAAGGAGTAAATAAAAATAGTATAGCTAATATTCTGAAGTGGTCTAAAAAGTACCCTAGTCAGGATACCTTGTGTAATCCAGTGAGTGAGACAGGGGGAATTATTAGAGAAAAGTGGAGCCCAGGGAGAGAGAGATTCTTATTAGTTTATCGGGTAACTCCTTTGGAAACAGCCATACAAAAGAATGGAAGTGCAAGTAGAAGCTACCCATCGGAATATGGGTTTAAATGGCCTGGAAATGTACTTCAATCTGTAAGCCCTGGGGTATTCGAACAGCTTTGCTACCTGTATGTGCATTATACAGGTAAGAATGGTCTACAGCGGACATGTGACGTAAGTCAGATAGAGGAAAGGCACCACTCTAGTCATCAAGTAACAGATTTATGGAGTCATGGTAGAAAAAGGCTAAAAATTAAAGTGATAGGTCTTGGGCAGAATTAGATCTTCCACCAGAAGCAGCTCTTTTTATAGTGGTTTCAATACACGCTCCACTTGTTACTGTAAAGAATAGAGAATAAACCATTTCCCAAAGGAATGAGACTCATCTGGATTAATATGAGCAGTTGGACAACCAGTCAGTAAAGCAGGCATAAAAATGGTCAGGGGAATGTGGTGGAAAGTGTGGGAGATTCTTGCCTCGGAGAAGATCACATCGCTGTCACAGGGGAAATACACACGATATGTTGTGACCTGGTTGCCCTTTATTAAATCAGGTCAACAACGCACTCCCAGTGGTATACAAACCTGTGCTATACAAGTATTTTGCCTTGCTGTAAGGGGGACTTGGAGGATGGAGGGGCCGCAAGCGCGAATTAAGTTTGGCATGGTAGATTAAGCTTAGCTAACATGTAGCTACAAGAGGGGATGTAGTGCTTTGATGTAGGAGGGGGGTCAGCATTGGGGGCGGTTGCGTGTGCTGTATTGTAATTGCCATCTACCAATTGTGACCTATAAAATCTGCCTGTCTCTTCACAAATGTTTTCTTTTTTTTTTTCCTTTTTTTTTTTTTTTAAATGGTCAGGAATTGGTTGGGTTGTGTGACGGATCGCGGGATTCAGTCACTTCTCCCCAAGGGGGAGGTTTCCCCTGTGAGGCTAGGCAGGTGAGGCCACTATGCAATATTTGTGATGCTGGAAATGCATATCCTTGTCCTTTACTGCTTTTTATCGTGTTCTGTCGCGTTTTCCGTGCAGGAGTTCGTGTGGGACTCCTGGCGGTGCAGCTCTCTGTTGGTTTGGTGAACAGACCCATGGGATACCCTTATGGCACCCATGGGTAGGGGTGCAACCCTGTGCCCCTAGTGTATGTTTTTGAGAACCTGTGGGTCACCCACAGAGCAGGGTACGGGCTGGTGGCAGCTCCGGGCTGAAATGACTGGTGCCCTGAGCGTTCTCCATTTTGGGATGCCCAGGCCCTGTCATTGGAATCGGTAGATACCTGATGGAGACAAAATGGCCCGCATGGCCTCTTGCCTTCCATCGCCTGTTACCTTGATCTTCCCGAAGTCCCGGGAAGCCCTGCCTCTGTCCCTTCCCCCTGACTGGCTGTTGGGTGGAAGTTCCATATATGGTAGTGTGAGGAAGTGCGGGGAAGTGCTGACCAGGCTGCAGGCTTCCCAACGACCGTATGTTGTGGGTACGCCTTTGGGTGGGACCTGGGTGAATGGAGTGTGTGATGAATACGCATTCTATGTTGTGGGTGTCTAGTATCTGGTGGTTGGCACAATGACTGAGACAGCCCTGCCCGAAACCGGTATGAATGCAGTATGAAGTGTTGAATGGCTCGGTGCTTGTCCCAATACACATAACTTGTTGCGAGTGTCTGGAGAGAAGTGAATGGCCTGAATGCACTGTGTGCCTGATTGGTTGCCTGCCTGCATGAATGCCCTTTGTAGTGATTGGATGCTTCAGTGTGACCCAGCGGAATGAATGGGAGATCAACAGTATATCTGGGGACCTCTCACTGCTAGGAAAAGTGTTCAGAAGTGTTCAGAGCTGAAGTCCAAACTACAAAGAGTAACTGGAATGAAACTGACGCTTGACCTTGAAGCCCTGGTGGAAAAGAAGAACTGCTGTTGCTCTCCTTTACAATCTGAAAGCTGCTGTGTCTCCAAGGACTGACCCAGAAAGGACTTGGTAAGGCGCCCTCTTCCCGAGCTACAAGGGACCATCGTGCACCAGCAAATCTTTGCCAAAGCTCCCTGGTAGACAGACCTTCGACAGGCTGCCGACCCTATACAGGGACTGCTGCGGAACTCCAAAGAGAAGCACTCTGACTGTTGTCCGCCACTGTCGCCGACCGCCGTCGCCGACTGGGTCCGCTGTGCTCCCGTTTGCCTAAGAACTTCATTGATCCAAAGACGCTCTCGTCCGCATCGTCGCCGCTGTATCCTGCTGGAGAAGGCCTGACCGTCGACGGGCCGAGGAGCATCCGCCGGTGGGTTTCCCGCCACCCAAAGACCACAGAGAGGCTGACGACTCGACGCCCTTGCTGGGCCACAGTTCTTCAAACACTTTGCGGTCCAGAACTATCGACACCGAGGTGCCTCGCACGCCTCTTCCTTGCAGGACGTTTACGCTTCCCAGTCAACGAGCACCGCTAGGAACGACGCAGCCACTTCACCGTCATAGCTCGACCTGTTCTCCGCCGGACGTTTCACCACCCGTGACTCCTGCCTTAAAGGGAGGGCACTCAAGAAAAGCCGTTGATTCCCTGATGCGGAACGCTACAATGCCAAGGTACTATTGGAAAGTCTTGTGGGAACAATATATGGACTTGGCTTGTATCTTTCTTCTACAGGTTGCCCAGGTGGGGGGGGGAATCTCCACAAAGAACTGTGTCTAGTGGTAGGGGCCAGTATTCTGCCAATTGTTCAACCATCTTGCTTTCCTTCCTCTCTCTACTGTTGGTTTCCTCTTTATTCTGATCTGTGTGTCGTTCTGACCGTATGCGCTTTAATGAGATCTAATAACGTTAGAGGTACCACTTTAGAAACTGTATATATTTACCATTGCTGAATTTCGGAGTACAAAGTGAGTTATCGTGATATTGTATATACCTTTGAACATTCATTATATAAAGACTGTTGTAACCGATACAGTGTGTAGACATTCCTTTGTGGGTGTTTGGGGACTACACTGTACTTAAGAACCAGCTCGCATCACCTCCTGAAAAGCTATGCCTTGATTGCTCGACCATAGCTACCGAATAGAGAATCTTGGCAGGGGTTCTCTGTGCCTCCCCTCTACCACATAGAGAGCGGAAGTGCAGACACCCCCCATCGGCGTCTTTACAATATTCTCCCTAGGGTCAGAAGCAAGCGGCACCTCAACGAGAGAGACTCCCCCTTTGGGGACAAGGGCACCCATTCTGATGAGGAACACCCTAATCAATCCACATATAACTCATACCTAAGAAAACCTACTGGAAGACCGTATGAAGCTACTGGAAGACCATAAGAACAACAACGGATATTTGTTTTTGTCGTATATAATCCATGAGAAGTCCTGAAAGGAAACACTTACCTGGTACAGAGATAACGAAAACCACTGGAGTAATACTGAGCACCAGCAGAACAAAGACAAAGGGCTTCAATGCCAGGGAAGCCCCAGCAACATGGCATCCAGGACTTTCAAACCCGCTGGGTGAGCAGAGCCGAAGGAAGCAGGGGCACGGAGCTGCTGACACTAGAAGGCAGCTTGAGTGAGAAGGTGGAGAACAGAAGCTCATGGCCCTCCAGGAGACCCAAGGTCCGAGAAGCCAAAGGACTAGAGTACGGTCAAAGAAGGAACCGAGAACAAAGCTGTGGCATGACCAAGAGTACGTGGGATGCCGAAACCACTTATCTAAAAAGGAACCACCGAGCATGTCAGAAGAAGACAAAATGGAGAACTGAGAGGCCAACCTAACGATATTGATGGAGAACCCTGTCCTAACTGGAGGCCCAGTGTCGCGATCACCAACACATAAAAGGTAATGGGGAGAGCGGGAGACCACAGGGAGGTGACCGGAAATAAACTGAATACTCACACGCGTCCCAGTATAGAACAAGTGCTAAAAGAGTGAGAATTATTACTGGAGCAGTCAAACTCGTGTCAGTAAAACCCAAGAGTTGGAGGAGAGTGAGATTCATTGCTGGAATATGTATAATATTCCGAATAAACATCAAGTGTTGAAAATACACAGGAGTGAGAATTGCAATCAGAATCGTGTTGTTCACCCCAGTCAAGAGGAAGATTGGACATTAAACAAAGAGGAAGTTTCAAATGTGATTAAACAGAGGAAAGCAGCAGAGATCAAAGAGAAAGAAGAGTACAAAATAGATAGGTACATAAGAGAACAGAATAAGAAAGAGAAAAGGTGAAGATCCCAATATCTGAAATGTAGGAATTAATACAAGTAATCACAAAGAACTATCTACAGATATTCTAAAAGGGAACTTGCTGAGAAACCACTCCACAGGAGAAGGGAGCCATTCTGCTGTAATTTTGTTGTTTTGATAGTGATGGGGCCAGGTTAGGTTAGTTTTGGACAGTTGACAGATCTTTCTGGCCTACTTGAAAACGGACGAGCACCCTAGTTAGTTTCTGTTAAGTAGGGAAAACCCTTAGATAGGGCCGTTAGTGCTTTTCATTTCTTTTTAATACAAAATAAGTCGGACTATGGTAGATCAGCATCCATGTCCTTCTGACCCGTCACAGCTGGAAGAGGTAAAGCAATGCATAGGTAAAGTTGCTGAATATTCATACTGTTCCCATCACCACTTATGTGGTCCTAAGGCATCAGAAATGTGTCTGAGAGGTAACCACTTGTGGCCTCACCAGACCGTAGCCATGTGAGACTGTTTTTTGTGAAAGTGGGACTGTGAAAGTGAGAGTGCACAAACTGCTTGCTTAAAACTACTAGAACAAAAACTCAATCAACATAGTCACTTGCACTATTTGGGGGATCAAGATTATGGAATAATGAGAACTCATGGAAAGTTGCCAAAAATCCAGTGAACACACTTTAGTCAACATTATGAACAGCCCAATGCTGGTGACAGAAAACCATCACAAAGGTCACTCAGGTCATTTGAAGAACATTGACTGGACACCAATGTTAAGGGCACAATAATTGTAACAAAGGAAATCTCAAGTAAGAAAACGGACAGTAGTACGAGTAAGTCAGATAGTGAGCTCAACAACTGAAAATAATTGGAAAAACAAGTCTTCCTTTTTGCACGCTATAATGAATGTAGGCAAGAGTATCCTACCTTTGCATCTATAAAACACAGCCAACCAATTGATGTAGATCTCCTGGAATGTGGCTGTGTCCAAGAAAAGCTCAAGTATGGTTAGATTGGATCAGTAAGGTGGAGATAAAGGCCTGTCAAGAAACGTGGGCTTTGTCATCTACTGAATGTGAGGGTTTCTTGTTATATGAAAAGTATGCGAAAGGGAAGGGAATAGGTAGACCATCTGGAGAGCTGGACATTTGTTTTTTGTCCACTTTAACGTGGCAACCAGAAGAAATGTTTGTTGATAAAAATAGTGCATGTGCATATAGGAAGCATTTGAATCCATTTGACCCGATTGCAATTAATGTATACATTCCACCAGGTCTGGCCCCCCTCACCCTGTTCCTTCCCCACTCCAATGCCCCCCCACACTCCCCGCAAGTGAAAATGCATTGCAAAGTAATGCCGACTTGTACGGTTTTACTTATTCCAGCTTAAAATAAGTGTCTTAAAATCTTCGAAGTTCGTACAACCGCTGCGCTTAATTATAGTGGGATATTGTAATGCCAAAGATGTCCCAACCACTGCCAAACCTTGAAGAATTTCTTTTGGAAGAGGAGGGTTGGGGATGGGCCCCGATGACCTTTAACTAAAGGAAATAGTATAGAGCAGGCCTTCAGTTGTGGGACCTTATAATTCAGATGTACTTCTGTACTCGTGATCGAAGAACCTTGGATTATCCAGCCTTTGTCTCCTTCATAGCAGCATCCCAAATTGCCTACTGTCTAGTCAATTTGGAGCCTTGGAGAAGAGTTGTAAATCTACAAGTTGAAAGTGATCACAATCCCTTAGTATCACAGTATGAGTTTTGGGAAGAACCAAATAGAAATGTTCTATGAACTTGATGTACTATGCTTAGACCCATTGGAAAAAGACCAGAGGGGACATCTGTGGAAAGAATGGAGGAAAATAACAGTGAACTTGTACAGGATTGTATCCTCCCATTGATACTATACTTGCAGAGGGGACGTCTAAAATCCTACAAAGTTATTAAAGCAGTTATTGGTGAGCCCTTGTCAAAGGCTTATGGTATTGGAGGAGTTTTATCTAAGACAACAGGGAAAGGTGGAGACAAACAGCAATCTCAATATGTTGCACACTGTTGCTGGTGCTCACCGACAGCTCGGCCCTGTGGGTGCGGGTGTGTGCGCGGAGTCACCATGAGCTACCCAGTGTTGCAGGTGGCAAGGTGCACCTCCATTGATTGCTCCCAACAAATTGCTGGTGCTGCCGTGTGTGCCCTGGGCCTTTGTGGAGCTACTGCGTGGGGCCCCATGCAGGCTGGAGGCTGCACTGGTGGAGTGTAGGGGGAGAACCAAAGGCAAGCTGCGAACTGTAGCGGTGGCTGGAGGCACAAAGCACAGCTGCTGCTGGCCCTGGCGAGCAAACAACAGGCCACTGTAGCTCATTTTTGAAGAGGTGAGGCCCAGGAGCAGGATTGGCTTGGGGAGCTTTCTGGTGCCCGTGCCACTCCCCGAGCCTGGAAGCTGCCTGGAGTAATTAGTGGAAGGTCCCGCGGGCAGAGGCAGCTGGGGTGCCTCAGCTGTTGAAGGAGCACATACCATGCCCGGGAGTCTGTTTTGACCCACACTCACGTTTAGTGAGCAACAGCGCCCATCTGACTTTCACATGAGGCAGATGTCCACCCCACCTTAAGAGACACACCCAGACATAGTGGAGGAGCGGTGAGCTGGGTAAACCTCACCTTGGAGGATGTCGCTCCCTGCGCTGTGAGGAGAAGGACGTGACAGGGTCATGATTTCACCATGGTGGTGGAAGCAGCTGTACACTAGCAATTTCAGGCTCCTCCAAGTGGCATCAGGGTCTGCTTTTCATGTCACTTGGACGTGCATTTTGGCTACCAGTTACTTCATCTGCTGCAACTTTGACATTCGGCTCCTTGTGATGAAATTACTTGGGGGCGCTGCCTGGAGGCTCACGGTTGGGGGAATTTGCTGCAGCCCCTAGAGGCACGCTGACGATCTTTGGGTTGGTGACGTACACACGTAGAGGCAAGGGGACGCAGGTGTCATGAACAGTCACCTGCGTCCATTCTGGACTTCGTGGTCCCGGACCCATAGAGGAGTGAATGCAGCAATCCTCCCAACATGGCCGCCTGATACGGAACGCAGCCTGCAAGTCTTTACGCTCCACGCTTTGCATACTACTAAACAGACACACACCTGCGGCGTTCCACATCTCAACGCTACTGCTCGCTGTTGTTGGACGTGCGTTGCCGGAGTTCACTCGGGGCTTTTTCCTCACTCCTGTTCCCCAGTTCCTTGAATCCTCGGTCTTCCTTTCTTCCCTCTAACTTACCTCCGAACTTCCTGGATTTTTGCCCGCGCTCGAGTCACGGCGTTCCGTGCCTCCGAGCCCGGACACTATTCCTTCCTGGTTCCATCCTGGACTTCTGAACTTATCCTGGAGTTGAAACATCTTTCTCACACTGGAATCCGAAGACCAGCACACAGGCTTATATAAATCCCAGACCGTGCGAAAGAAGTCACCAAAGAAGGTCACAAGCAAACAAGAAAAACAGGTGAGAAGGGGAGAGACTTGTGACAGATTGAGACGCCTAAAGAACTATACAGATACAGAGATGGAAGCCGCGGTCCAAGATCTCATGCGAGGCATGCAGGAACTCACCACAGAAGTTCAAAATCTTGACAGAGAATGCGGTTTTAAAGCAGCTAGTCCTGTTTCGTGATTCTGCTAAGGAAAGTGTGTTGTTGGGTGGAGTAGTGGATAAATATGATGGTTCTCCAAAGACCCTTCGTGCCTTCCTTGATTCATGTTTGGTACATTTCACCTTCAAGCCCTACTACTTTTCCACCCCTAGAGCAAAAGTTGGGTTTATGATATCACACCTCACTGGTAACGCCTTGACCTGGGCAATCCCCCTAGTCAATTCGGACGACGGCCTCCTGGATGATTACAATGGGTTCGTAGAAGCCCTAAAAGCCCTGTTTGACCGCCCTGAACAGGTTTATAGCGCTCAAGAACGTTTACTTGACTTTCGACAAGGATCCCAGGATATGCTTACCTATGTGACTCATTTCAAACAACTTATGAAGGAAGCTGATTGGTCCCAAGAGGCCAGCTTCACCCTCTTTCGAAGAGGCCTGAATGAAGAAATAAAGGAAAAGTTAGCCAGAGTATCTCGCCCAAATTCCTTCCAGGCCCTTTTGGACATTTCCCTGCAAATCGACTTTGGTATCCAGGAAAGAAGGGCAGAGAAAAAGAAGTCTAAATCTTCATTCCAAAAAACTGCCATAGACCATCCTTCCAGTCCAGAGCCCGCAGTCTCTCCGACCTCGGATTCAGAACCCATGCAATTGGGGGCCTTCCGTGGACCCATTACCCCACAAGAAAGGATGCGCCATATTCACACTGGTCTCTGAATGTATTGCGCCTCCGATAAACATCTTGTGAGAGAGTGCCCGATCGCCCCCTACGGCGTTCGGGAAACGCCTGCTCCCAATCCTAGATGGGGGACAGTTTCGGGGAAGAGTGGTGTCTGCACCACATCAATCCCTTCCTTGAACTCTCCTGGACAAAACAGCCTTGTGATTCTACAGGCATTCCCATCGCCTTCCAAGAAAGAATCCTACCCCCATCATGGCATTAGTGGATTGTGGAGCCATGGGCATATTCATAGATCACGATTGGGTCACTACTCATCACATTCCATATGAAACATGAGAGACTATGCAGCCTGTTGAAGCTATCGATGGGAGACCCCTGTCTTCAGGACCCATAACCCTTCAAACCAAGGAGCTCCTTCTTTCCATTGACCACCACCAAGAGAGGATTACATTTGATATTATAAGATCTGCCCATTATCCTATGGTTCTAGGCTGGTTACAGAAGCCCCATCCCTACATCAATTGGGCAGCAGGCTCTTTGTTTCTTGGTTCAGAACATTGCATGTCCCACTGTTTGTCCCTAAACACCTTACCTAAGCCCCCCCGATGACTTCCAAGAAACTCAGCAAGCACCAGTCACCGTCTCTGTCATCCAGATTCCCAGGGCCTACCAGGCTTACACAGATGTGTTCTCAACAGCCATTGTTCAAGCCTTACCACACCACAGACCTGAGGATTGTGCCACCGATACTGAACCTTCGGCAGTTATTCCTTTCGGAAGAATGTTTATTTTGTCAGAATCTGAAAAAAGGCCCCCCCGGGAATACCTGGATACCAATTTGGAAAATGGAACTATTCGCCCATCCAAATCCCCGGCGGGCGCTTCTCTGTTTTTTGTTCCCAAGAAGGATTCCAAGGAGCTAAGGCCATGTCTGGATTACCGCGGCCTTAACCAATGCACTCTCAAGGACCGTTCTCCATTGCCTCTCATCTCGGACATCCTGGAAGCAGTCAGGGGTGCAGTCATCTTCACAAAATTAGATCTCAGGGGCGCCTACCATCTTATTCGTATAAAGGAGGGTGGCGAATGGAAAACAGCCTTTAGAACACCCTTCAGCCATTTTGAATGCTTGGTTATGCCCTTTGGACTTGCTAATGCCCCAGCAGTCTTCCAACGTTTTATGGATCGGGTATTTTCTGACATGCTGTTCCTCTTCGTCATTGTATATTAGACGACATACTAATCTACTCCAAGGACCATACAAAACATGAAGAGCATGTAAGGGCAGTCTTACAAAGTCTATGTGAACACAAACTCCTGGCCAAACCCGAGAAGTGCCTTTTCCATGTCCAAACCCGAGAAGTGCCTTTTCCATGTATCTACTGTTCACTCCCTCGGATTCGTTCTTAGCAAAAAGGGGATTGGAATGGACTCTTCGAAGGTTGATTCCATTCTTTCTTGGCCTGTTCCCACTACTGTAAAGCAAATTCAATCCTTCCTGGGGGCTTGCTAACTTCTACAGAAAATTCATTCCAACTTTTTCTGAGATCGTGCATCCTATAGTTACATCACTAAAGAAAGACACTCCTTTTCAGTGGACCTCAGCCCAAGATTCGGCGTTTCAACGGTTGAAGTCGGAGTTCACACAAGCACCCATCCTTGCTCAACCTGACAACGACCGACCCCTCATTGTTGAAACTGATGCCTCCAACTACGCCATTGGGGCAGTCCTAAAACAGTAACTTGCTGACAAGTTGGAACACCCCATCGCCTATCTTCCCGCACCTTGACTCCCAGTGAAACTCATTATTCCGTCTTGGAGAAGGAATTGTTAGCCATCCGTCAGGCCTTCACTGATTGGCGTCATCGCCTTCTTGGAGCCAAACATCCAGTACAAGTCCGCACGGACCATCGGAACATTCAAGTCCTACAATCCCTAGAATGCAGAAACCGTCATCAAGCCCGTTGGGCTTTCTTTTTTGCACAATACCAATTTCAAATCCATCATTTCCCTGGAACACATAACATTATAGCCGATGCCTTGTCCAGACGTCCCGATTATGAAACCCTTGAAGACCAGACCTTTCCTAAGATGTTTCCCAACACTATATTTGTTGCTCAAGCAATTACTCTCCTGGAGGATATCCGAATCCAAACTCAGTCCTCGGAACCTTGGAAGGAGTTTAGGGGAAACAACCGATGGAAACTCAAAACAAAAGACAGATATCTATTCAAGGATAATCTATTGGTTATCCCTACTCCTGGATTGAGACAAAAGATCACAAGCTTATGTCATGATACCTTCCATTCAGGACACCGTGGCATCACCAACACCCTTCATCTAATACAAAGACAGTTTTGGTGGCCAAGGATGAAGGACGATATCAAGATCCATGTGCAGTCTGCAACCAGAACAAACACGACAATAAAAGACCAGCAGGCAACACCAACGAGACCCTGGGAAATCATCGCCACGGATTTCATCATGGATACCGTCTTCCAGAGGCTACACAACCATAATGGTTACCATCGATTTGTTCACACATATGGCTCATTTTACGTCTTTAAACAAGCTACCATCCTCATCCGAACTTGCTGGAATTTTCCTAGAACATATATTCCGGCTTCATGGACTACCTTCCAAGATCATTTCTGACCAAGGACCCCAGTACATATCCCAGTTCTGGAAACAGTTTTGTCGTATACTGGGAATCCAACGTGCCTCGTCTTCGGGTTATCACCCACAGACCAATGGAGTTACTGAACGAGTAACCCAAACCCTGGAGTAATATCTTCGTTGCTTCGCCACCAAAGTCCAGGATGATTGGTCACGCCTAATACCTATGGCCGAGTTTGCATACAACAATTCGGATCATTCAGCTATCAAGACTAGTCCTTTCTTCTGTAGTCAAGGATTTCATCCTTCAGTACTGCCGTCCATTCTTCCTCACCTTACCCCAGTTCCCGCAGTTGATTCCTGGATTGAGACATTAATCAATGTGCACAAGGAAGCTAAAGAACACCTAGAAAAGGCTCGAAGAGACATTAAACATTATGCCGACTCCAAAAGAAGACCAGGACCTTCCTATTCAATAGGCGATAAGGTCTAGTTATCCTCAAAACTCCTACCACGTCACCTACGGCCAAATGAATTGTCTCTCAGGTTTTACGGACCCTTTTCTATAAAAACGTCAAATCGTCAATCCAGTGGCCTTTCGACTCCGACTACCAGAATCATGGAAGAGGATCCATCCAGTCTTCCACACTTCTCTGTTGAAACCATATGTTCAGCCCTCTTGAACTGCTCCAAGATCTACCCCATTGATTGTCAATGACCAACTCGAATACAAGGTCTCCAGAATTTGTGACTCTAGGTACCGACGCGGTCAACTACAATATTTGGTCAAATGGAAAGGGTATCCTCCTAGTGAACGCACCTGGGAACCCATGTCAAACATGAATGCCCCCAGGCTGATTCGAAGATACCATCTTATCCATCCAGGAAAACCCAGAGGAGCTGGGCTTCAGAGGAGGCATACTGTCATGAAGCGTCACCTGCGTCCATTCTGGACTTCCTGGTCCCTGACCCATACAGGACTGAATGCAGTAATCCTCCCAACATGGCCGCCTGATAAGGAACGCAGCCTGCCAGTCTTTGGGCTCCACGCTTTGCACACTACTAAACAGACACGCCCCTGCTGCACTCCGCGTCTCAACGCTACCGCTCGCTGTAGTTGGACGTGTGTTGCCGGAGTTCACTCGGGGCTTATTCCTCACTCCTGTTTCCCAGTTCCTTGAATCCTCCTTCTTCCTTTCTTCCCTCTAACTTACCTCCGAACTTCCTGGATTTTCGCCCGCGCTCATGTCACGGCGTTCCGTGCCTCCGAGCCCAGACACTATTCCTTCCTGGTCCCGTCTTGGACTTCTGAACGTATCCTGGAGTTGAAACACCCTTCTCATGCTGGAATCCGAAGACTAGCACACGGGCTTATATAAATCCTGGACCATGCGAAAGAAGTCACCAAAGAAGGTCACAAGCAAACAAGAAAAACAGGTGAGAAGGGGAGAGACTTGTGACTGCAGGAGGCGCCTGTTACCACTTATGTCGAAGGGGACTGCCCGTGGCAGCTGGGTGGTGTGTAGACCAGCTGTTGTTCTACCTGGCCCGGAGTACAGGGTGTTTGTGGCAGGACCTCTTGGCTGGGCATGCGTGCACTCCCCTGTTTCATCCACTGTTCAACCTAGGATGCGGAAGGCAGAGACAGGAGGAATAATGTTCAAATCCTGGGGCTGCTGTAAGGCGAGGAGGGTGTGGACCCCACTACATACATTGAGAATCTGCTATTATGCAATAACCATCTAACAAGAATGACAATGCAACCACACTATAAATGTAATACAAAATAGATGAAGTAAGTTTATTTACAAGATTTGAATATGCAATTTCTTTAACGCTACGTTCATTATATAATTTTATTTTCTCTCCTAGGTTTATCTTCTCTCAATTATCTTATAATCCTCCCTTTCTCCAAACCCTAATCTCTGATTTTTTAATACTATTTTGTTAACTGATCAACAATGTTGTGCCATGAAATAACAAAATTAACAAATGTATCACTAGCCCTGATTTGAAAAAGGCTTTTACAGCCGAAACACGTGTCATCACTAAGGGCAAATATAAAAAAATCTTTGTATAATGCATAAATCAGTCAGACGCATCTCTTATATTCTGAGTGTGTGGAGAAACTGCTATTATAGGAGGTTGGCCCGGGCCCCCCAATGCAGGGTCTCACTGTGGAACACACACACACACCGGTCCCTCACTAGACAACCTATTACAGGTGCGCCACTGAGGCCAATCATCGCTAGGATTTTGAATTACAAGGACAGGGAGCAGATACTGGCCTTCTTGTGGGTTAGGGGGCATCATTGAGCATGCATCGTCCAAACTGACCATATATCCCGACTATACGCAATTGGTGTAGAGGCAAAGAGCGGCGTTCGGTCCTACCAAGGAGCGGCTATGCAACGCTAACATGCAGTACATATTAATTTATCCTGCGAAGCTCAAAGTTCTGCATAATCGTCTATTGCATTTTTTTGAGGACACATGGACTTGGTTAGTGGTCGTTCAGCTGCCCGCTAGAGGGAATAATGTGCCCCGATGATCATTGGCACAGCGACAAGATACTCTTTTGCAACATGACATAAGCACACTAGCTTTTTACTTACTTTACTTACTTGCTCCCACTGGCTGGGCTTGCTGATCTTCATTGGAATAATTAGCCCAACCTAGGCCTGAGGTGGGAGACAGAGACTTTCAGGTATCTTAGGGGCTGACGTGCGCGAGGATGCTCACGCCTTGCATGAACATAACACACAGAGGGTCCTGGAGGGAGTGGTAAGGTTCATGGTGTTTTGGAAGAAGCTGCTCCCCCCGTCTGTGATGGGCAGAGCGGCGTTTTTGAAGATGGTAGTGCTCCCCCTACTGCTGTACCACTTTGCTAATATACCTTTTAATATCCCCACAGTATTTTTTGTCAAGCTAGACACTATTGTTAGAGATTTTGTTGGGGGTGGGGTGGAGAAGAGGAATAGGATTGCTTTGGAGGCACTACAAAGGGACTGTAGGGAAGGAGAGATCAGGTTGCCCAACTTTGAACTGCACTACTTGGCAGGGCAATTGCAGTCCGTTTTAGGTTGGCTGGCAGACAAACCCTCACTGGACAAGATTATATTGCAACCCTCCATAGAACATTACTTCCTGAAAGAGGTGCTGTGGACACCCAAGTCTCGATCCACGCATTTACCCCACTTGGTGGCATTGGGCATAGAGATTGGCGAATAAGGGGGACTGCCGATCCATATTCCAACAATATCCCCTTGGTGGGAATACTGGAAGGCATGCCCTCCTCGATTAGAGTGATTAGGAAGCATTGGGAGAGTTGCGGGGTGGTGACATTTGGAAACATGTTACAGGCGCAAGGGGCGATGGACTTCCAGTCCCAATGTGGTACACGGGCATAGACAGGGGGCAGTTCCTTATGCACGTGTGCTTGCTTAAAAAGATCAAATTGAGATGACCAGAATTTAGGGGGTTGGGGGGCATAGAGGTCAACCCGCTGCTAGAAGCTTTGTATGATTTGTCGGATGGCGGCACGTGGTCTCCAGAATATACAAAGCGCTTTTCAGGAAATTGAGTAAGCCCGTTCTGAAAGTGCATATGCAAGGGGAAGATCTTTACTGATGGGGAATGGGCTTGTGCTTTGATGTATACTAAAACAGTCTCACGGAACAACTGCTTAAAACTATTGCAGTTGAACATTATACATAGTGTACATGACGCTGCACAAATCTCAACTCCAGGGAGCGGGACCGAGGGATTGCCCTAGATGTGGGGATGACAAGGCAGACTTCATGCACATGTTCTGGACTTGTCCAGTGGCCAAAGAATTTGGGGGGAGGGGGTGTTCTGTGGCAGGAAGGGTGGTAAGGAGTGGGATAAAGATGAATTGGTCCCTGGAGGGCTGCCTCTTGGGACTGGTTTCGAGGGGGGGGGGGGCAAAACACACTACACACCTCTCCAAGACAAAGGTTCTAATTTGTGTGCTGTCCAATCGCAAGATTGCGATGGCTTGGAAGTCTACGTAGGGGCACAGCATGGATGCCTGGTGGAGAGATTTGTACAGATGGGTTATGGTTGAAACCTCATTTTGGTACAGGGTGGTTACATTGGTACGAGAGAGGTGAGCGATGAGGTGAATACATGGAACGCTTCGGACTGTATGCCTCCGTAGGCACCTCAATATGGTTTGTCATAATGTATTCATGAGCTGGTCCGGCGAATCGCCCCACAACATTATAGGTATGGATATGGGGCAGGGGGTGTAGCACCACATTGGCACAAACAGATGTTTTGATATGTTTTTCCTTAACCGTTTTCAGCTTTTATGGTCTGAAATATTCTTTCATTCATGGTGTAATATGAGTGATTGGAACATTTGTGATTGAACATCTGCGCTTGTAACTATGTAACTATGGCGAGGGCTGTACGGTCAACAGTTGTGTAGGTTTAATGAAAACAATAAACATTGTTTAAGAAAAAGAAATACTATTTATTTAAATATGGTTCCCGATGACTACTTGACATTATCCCATTTTTAAAAAAGGAGAAAGACATCTGTCCAGGTGCCATTGCCCGATATCGCTATTGCCTTGCATTCCATACTGTTCAGCAGTGTTATACAAAGAGAGATGGTCCTCATGGGTATTGGGAGAAAGAAATACTAGCTCCAGTTCAGCTGGGATTTCAACCGAAGGCCAATACCATTGATCAGTGTCTAACATTACACTTATTGGTAGAAAAGACAATTCAAATTAGGAAAGAAAAGCTGTATAAAGCAATCTTTGGCCCAAGTATGGTCTTTGAGCTTGTAACTAGCAATAGGTTTTTTGGAAAACGTTGACCAATGTAGGCGTTCCATCAGGTCTATTAAATTGTAGTATTGCTCTTTACTCTGACACGAAGCGAGTTTCTTCTCCTACACCTGTGTATCCTACATATCAATAGTGTGGATTTCAAGTTAGATCACACAAGATGGCCCGAGATAAGAAATCGTACAACTCTAATTTTAAGTTTCATGTACGCAGTTTTGCTAGCAAAAACTGACATGGCTCGGTCAACATTAGTTTGCTAATTTTTTTTTTTTTTCGACAACAACGTGATGAATTAGACCTCAGAAGACAAAAATCCTGATCTTCGGTCAAAGAAAAATTACATTTAATTTCAGACTATAGGGAAAGCCTTTGAAATAGTGTACTCATTTGACTACCCGTGAATTCCTTTTGCAAATAACCATAGTTGCAGTGCGCAAGACAAGAACGCCGAATTATGCTCTTTTATAAAGCGCGGACTATCCAGTAGATCGCCATGGGAGTGAAATTTGGGGAGTACAATCAAGTGGCCACTTGGAAAAAAACTGCAAATAATTTCCTTAATAGCCTTTGGAGTCTTGTCAAGAATGTAACCAACGTATTGTCCCACAAGGAGTTGAATATAGCACATATTTCGGAATACATTCCTTGGAGGGAAAATTAAGATTTGGAAACAAATAATATAGTGGTAGAATTATGGTCCGATGATTAATGGAATAAACTAACCTGCACACAAAACAAGCATTCGCCCAGTGCCTGGAACGCCTTACCACTTCACATCCACACAGCACCATTAATGATCAACATTCAAAAAATGCCTCAAAGCATACCCCTTTCCCGAAACCTAATCGAGCCAGACCACCTCGGTCTATCCTGATCTTCCTACCCAATCCTGAAAATAATGCAACTTTTTCACCTCGACCCTTTTGAACTTTGAAAGGCACTCTGAGATTGTCTGGGTAGGACCAGCATGCGACAAAAATTCAAATAAATACATTCAATTAAAGCCATACAATGAATTCTGAGAGCAACTGGAAGGATATGTTGTGGGATGGCCACAAGGAGGCACCCAGAATGATAAAAGAAGAAATGTTAGCAAGAAAGGACAGAGAATAGGTGGTGTTCAAACCGAGGGAATCAAACCTACATTAAAGCAATAGTTTTCAATATTTGAAAAGACATTATGCCCGGGATACCTAAATCGTATTAAAGATAGAAATCATAGAATTTTTCTGACTAAACTACATCTCAACCAGATATCTTTTAAATCAATTTGTCAAACAGAGCTAACGGGGAGGCAGGGAAAAGTGGCAAGTGCGGTTGTAGCTTATATATGAAAGTGGAAACAGCTCACATTTGACTCCATTTCAGATGTATTCATTTATGGGAACTAGAGAGGAGGAAATAACTGTGCATAAATTATGTTTCTTTATCTCAAGAGCCCTGAAAGAGGACACAAAGGTTAGAAATCAGCGACAAGATATTAAGAATTGTAGAATTAGAAATGGTACTTTTGTAATTTGGATCGATTCTTTTTAGAATTATATTATAAAGTGCAGGTTTTGTATTGTTTAATAACGTAATGTACTGTAACTTGTTTCATGGATTGATCCCTGAAATATAGGATAATGGTTAAATTGGCTTAACATACTACTGAGAAGTTTAACTTACCCAAAGCTCAGAATGCATTTGGCATAGCTACAAAACACATGCATCGGCGTTAGCCAATTTTAACACCATGCTGATGGGTGTCCAAGCCCTGACTGAAGATACTGCGTTTCAAGGGCTTAGCATATTTGCTCAGTCACAGCTGTAGCTGCAAACATCGTTAAAATCAGCCTTCACGCACGGAATTAATTCACCAGATGTGTTGCCACATCACAACCAAGCTGGTTTCTCATTGGCATTGCGGTGACCTTCTTGTGCTCTTACAGACACCAACATGACCAAAGCGACAGCACAGTGATGTGAGGCGGAAGAATTTCTATTTAGATCTCAGTTGTCAAGATGGTTAGGATTAGAAGTTTGCATGCAATTTGAAAGAAGTTTATTTTTTGCTCCCATGAAACTGGTGATGTTGTCCGTGGAACAGTGACCTGAATCGTGAGACATAAAGTGATTGAAGTGGCCGTGGATGTAGTAGCACTCAAGAGTCGCATCATGAACTCTACACAACTGGCAAAAGAGGAACCACCGAAGCGCGTCTGAGCACATGGGCCCCTGAGTGATACAAGAGGAGTTCTTATATTTTACAGCCATGTCATCAATACCAAGAGAGCGCTTCACTGCTGCAGGGCCCTGCACCAAACTCCATCAACAGGAGTCACAAGTACAATTGGATATTTACCTGGCAATGTCCCCAGCGATGCACCTGAGCTGGGCGGCACAGGCCATGGGGAGCATTCCTACACTGCTGTGGGTCTATGGCAGGGTTTACAAGTAGACCATGGCGGTTTCTTGGCAGAGAGCATTGCATTGTCCAACTTTAAATGGCTGAAAGACCTTATGGAGTGAAACACAGTGTCAACAGTTGCTATAGAATAGAAAGTGTCACGATTATCCAAACAGTCTAAAGAAATCCAGCGCCAAAGTCTTGTTTTTAGCTGCCAAGATGTGTATACCACTCGTAAAAAGAGGGTGTATATCACACCCAGAATTCCCATGGCCTGACCTGCTTGGAAGTCCGTCCTCTGTTTCAAGTCAATGCAGTTAATAAATACTTGAGCTTCTGACGAATTAGGCAGAGACGATTAAAGCAGAGGTGGTAAGCGAACTAAGACCGGCCTACAGCTACTCGGGAGAGAGGGATGCTGTCAAAGTTGTCCAGATAAGATTTGGAAGTGGGAGTATTTTACTGCCCATTATTTTAAGTTGGGAGTAAAATTATACGTTAGCGAGTCCAATTCCCAATGAGAGTATTTTATAAGCGAGTAAAGTATGTTTCAACTGAAAAACGGAAATGTTTTTGTAATATTTATTTCGTTGCACCGAATTGTTTGTGCACATTAAAAAGATACAGGTTTACCTCTTCCAATCAGGCAGTTCAAATAGTAATTTCTTGCTGTGGTACTATGTGTACCACTGGTCCAAACATTTCCATCGAGCTGTGAGGGTGAAAGCAGGGGCTCTAGATTATACATGTCTTTCCTATCGTTTGTTGGGAGTATTTTTACTTTACTTTTTATTTTTGGGGAGTGTTTGCCAATAATTTCGGGAGTAAAAGTGTCCGACACACCCCTTAACGTTAGGGCTGGGTGTAGCAGAGAATTTCAGTGTGCAAGACAAGAACTGTGGAGGTGTCGAATTTAGTGGAACTGCACAGAATTTGAAAGGTGCGTTGCAGTGAGTATAGTGTTAGCTTGCACGCCATGGCCACGTTCGCATGGTTGATTATGCTGAATTTCTCACTGGTGTATATTTTCTCAATTTACATTGCTGCCATAAAAGCAAACACTTGTTGTGTTAAATGGAATGCTTGCTAAATTCACTCAGTCAATTTTAAAATGTGTCAAAAGCAATAACAGTTAAGCAAGTGAGGTGCTCCTATGTATATATATTTCCTGAATTCATGTCAGATAGGCTGGACAGGGAAAAAGCAGATGAAGATTAAATAAGCAATCGTGTTTTACTAAGCAGGTTCCCAGAATAGGCAGAGGATGCGAGGAATCCAGAGTATTAGCCAGCTGACTCTGCCAAGCTAAAGTGGGTAAACCCGTGTCAGAGGGTGCCAGACTTCTCCATCCTGGAAAAATAATGGTGTATGAGAAAATAAAGTATATGGTTACTCTTTGTTTTGCTAATGTAACTCCGTCAATAAGAGCAGTGCAAAGATCTTATTATAGGTGGCTGCTTTAGCCACCAACAAAAATAAAAACAGGCCCTCTGCCCCCTTAAGATACCCGTTTTTCCCCTTTGGGTAAAATAGCTGAGGTATGCCGGGTACAGGTAGTACTTATATATTTGTTGTCAAACAAGGCAGCATCCACACACACTGAATATTGAAAATATAACTCTTCCTAAATAGAAACATACTTGAAATAGTAACAAGACATAGCATAAAAGCTCACGTTTCATAAAAGTCTAAAACAATGATTTCATGGAATATTGGTCCTGGCTATTAGACAATAATATCGAACGACATCACATCAATTTATAAGAAACACTTTGCAGTGCAGATTTTTTACACTTCAAATACAAGGAAAACTATGTTAACAAGACTGTAAAGTGCCCAGGAAACCGACTACATGTAGAACTTTATGGGCCATCTATTAGTCATGTAGACGACAACAACGAAGTGCCTAAATTACATTGACTCTAGCGGTCAATGTCCAGAATGGGTCCCAGTTAACAGAATATCATTTTTAATTATCATAGCATTTGGAAACTGAGGTAACAGTCCGCCATTACCAAACCTCGTGTCCACACTTGCCGGCAGATTATTGCAAGCATAGATAGGAAGTGCGTTCGAGTGTATACAACATACAAACTTCATTCGAGACACTGCAGATTGATACGAAAAGCAGTACCCAAAATCTGCACTTGCCGTTAACCACGAGTATTCAATCACTCTGGGGGAGTACAAAATGGTGCGTATGTGCATGTGGACAACTGACACTCATGCCACGGGCGAGAGACTTAAGCTTGGCTTGTAGTTTACAGCTTGAAATGTTTACCAATGCAAAGTAAATACACAATACGTTCATGTGGGCCATAGAGAGCATTAACAACAACTAAACCAAAGCCTGCCTGTTCCATAAGGCATGGTTTGCCCCTATACATGTGTTATTGATGGCGGGCTCTGGAATTTAAGATTCAAAGTCACTGTTCTGTTCCTAAGTATCTAACAAGGAACTTGGAAAAAGCCCAACACAGCCCTCCAAAATGTTCATTCAGGTCTTTCAAGTTTGCATACCGAGTGCCGCCCCAGGCATGGAAGCTGTACAACTTCTGGCAAGAAGATTTGCATTACTGGGGCCACTATACAAACTATTCACTTTTGTCAGGGTGTGAAGTGGGGCTGGAAGTGAATGCACATTACAGGATCGCTGCAAGCACTGCTAGATACAAAGCACATCCCTGGGTAGTAAAACGCAGTTACCAGTTTCACATTTGCATGGACAACCCTTGATTATGGCACTTGCATCAGATGGCTTATCCTCTTTGTTACCGAGGGAGGGTATTTAAAAACTAGCAGGAAAAGGAGCAGATATGCTTAAGCACATCTCGAGTCCGTCACACAACCAGGTACAGACAAATTCTAGCGCCATCACAGAAAAAGGATCAGCATCATGACCTTATCCCCTCCCACACATTATTCAAGAAAGCATGCACCCCTACTACCACTATCATACACTCTTTCCCTGACCTGAACCGTGCTGTACCCTTCCAGTTGTTGGTCTGTTACTTTCTATCCTACTCCCACTTCTCATGCCCTCTTACATTCTTCCCTTTTTCCTTTCACACCACAGTATGGTCTACCCTGGAGGAGGGCACAGTACATCATTATCCAGACACACCTTGGCACTAGGACCACTACAGTGGTGCTGGATGCACTATAAAGGATTAGTAACATAAAATATCTCATACCGTCATATAATTGAAGCACCACCAAACGTTTAGCTTTCCCTTCCCACACACCATTACTTTAGTCGTACATGTATTGATGGACATAGTGTTACTTTTAGAAAGTTTCTAATATGCTCACCAGCCACTGAGGCATGAGTTTAGGCGAGAAGAACCATGTAACCAGCATACACCAGGGCTATGAGAGCTTTCAAAGCGGCAATCGTGTGTCACTTTCCATCAACTACGGGAGACGGGCAACATAGAACTTAAACAGAAAAGGTAGAAATATGCAGCATTATTTTATCCAACTGTTGATTGGCACTGCCTTAAAGTATCACAGTTCAAGCATGAAGATGCAGCTACATCACTAGGGCTAATAAAGTCTTGGTAATCCCACATGCTTCCAAGGTATAGCACAGAATATAAACGCTGACCAAGGATTCAAAATTGATGGGAGCTATTTAGCCCCTGCTTCTACATTAGGAGAGCTGACATCAACAGATACCAGAAACAACATTTGACTCCCCAGGCCTTGACTCCCCAGTCCAATTAGTGTCACACAACCATACCTATGTGGCATTAACGTTGTGCGTTTGAGAATAGATAGGAATAACCACTAAGGTACAGATACAAGACATTTAAGGCATAACCGACAAAAAAAGTTTAATATCTGATGTGGAAGTGAAATTTGCAATGCGCAATGTACTTGCTCCTGATTCCCCAGTGGTAGTTTCTGGCTACAGGGTGATGTCCAATACCCAAGACCTGCATTTAGTTGCTGCTCAAAAAAGAAATATCTAATTTCAATCCCTGCAGAATGCAACAAAGTTCACAGACTAGTCCCCTACTGGCTTGTGAGCTGATCTGGCAATTGTAAGGTATTCTCAGGAGTGTAGGCCGGTACAGGTGCCTCGCACAATATGGCGACATGTGGCATAATGTACGTAGGCAGCAAGCTGCTGGGTGATAGTGGCAACTAAGTAGAGAGAACCGTTATTCATCTGAGGATTTTTGCAGAAGATATAAGGTTCAAGGATGAGGGATTAGGTACTGGGTCCAGTTAGAATGGAGCGATTACCCTGCTCTACCACAATACTGTATTTTATGTTGCTTCAATCTGGACCTAAACAATACATTATTTAGGTAGCAAAGCCACTAGAGGATCTGATTCTAAACAGTCAATAACTAACCGATCCTGCTTGGTGATTTCTATCTCTTGGCTACCATTATTAACGTCCTTGTTTCAAAAAGAGAACATTGGAAACGGCTACCTAAAATTGGTGTTATGTGGCTGTTCTTGGAGATTGATTTTAATCTGGTCAGATTTAGCAAAATTATCTTTTATAACCTGCAAACATGTATCCTCATTTATCCAAGATTAATAAGGAGTTGATTGTATACTCCCTATTAGCCCATTGTGAGGGGTCAGCAATGTATGTTTCGCGACTGTTTTGAGTTGTCTCAGGATTTGCCATTTTATTAAATTACAAAATAATAACAACAATCCTAACTAAACCTACTCTACCATTGCATTCCCCACCTATTCTAAGATTTACAGGAAAGCCTCCTAGCATTCACAAAACTAACCCTCACCATGAACAATATCAACTTTCAAATAGCATACATAAAAGGTTATCAAACCAAACACCCAGTGTCTTGGATGACCTCTAGTGATCTTGGGCAGGGTCGGACTGGCCCATAAAATTGTCTCGGGAACCAATGAAAGAGTGGCCCACAGTTGCAATTGGCTATTCATTCCTTTTGTGACACTGTTTGAATAGAAACCAAAGGGAAGTTTATTGATAAAGTGTGATGCAAATTGTGCATTTTAAAGAATATGTATTCAGCAACACTGGTCAAAACTACTAGCTGCAGAGTGAATTACCTCAAACTGGCTAAAAGAAAGTGGCCCACGCCAGCATTTTGTGTTTTTGGTTCAGCCATGGGCCCATTTCCCTATCCTGGGCAGATCTTGCTCCCCCCAAGAATGTCCAAAGTCCATTTTGTCCAAGCAACAAAAAGTCTCAACAAAAGTCTTGAAAAGTTCCAAGGTAGTAAAAAGTTCCCACAAATAAAATCCACTGGTCAAGGTCTCCTCTTTGTTGGGTGATAGACCTCCCTCTTTATACTTCCACAAAGAATCAAAAGCACCAATGGAGGTTCTTGGACGATTTCCTTCCAAGAAAGTGCAGATGAATTTGGCAAAGGTTTCTTCTTCCTCTCTGCCGACTACTTCACTTTTGGAATCAGCGGTGTCTTTTATACAATTGTCAGAATGTTCTTGCTCGAGATTCACTCTTCTCTCAACCAACTTCCTTGGATAATATAACTGAGAACAGCTCCCTTTGCCCCACAGTTAACTTCACCAATGCGGACAACCACAGTCTTGTTACTGCTACAACATCTACTGCTTCTCAATATGCTGCTTGAATGCTGCTTTTAAAAATAGCCATTACTACAAGATATCTTCTACCCACACAGGCTGGCAAGGCACTCTTCTATCTCCTCAGAAAGGGCAGCCTCTTTGCCAGTCTTGCAGCTACCATAGATTCTGCTTCACTTTGATGAACAAGTACCCAGCTCCCTTCCCCAGTTGTATGTACACGTGATCTTCACTGGTTACCCCAAAGCGGTTGTGCCACTCTCCCAACTTTCGATGTAGGCTTAACTTATGGGTATCAACATTTTCAGCAACTTCAAAACCACCAGTGTACTGTTCTTGTGTGTGGGACTTGGCTGTCAGATCCCTCTATGGGCTTGGGCATTGCTTGTTCCATCTTCAACTTCTACTCTTTCTGCTGCGGTTTCAACCTTTGATGTGTTGCAAGGTAATTGTCTACACGGGAAATCATAACTAGGAGCATGCGATTGCGTTGTAATATTGAACTGCCAATTCAAAATACTCATTCCCACCTTTCGGTCAGCACTCTGCCTCCAAGGCACATGGAAACATTGTCTCATGTGTGCGGTCCCTTTAACAAAACCTGCTACTCTTCAGGAAACTCAATTTCACTTTGCTTCAGCTACCAGCAGTGTCTCTGTGCTAAGCAGAGACACGCGACCACTCGTCAACAAAGTATTTCTGCTTCTCGTGATAGAAAGATTTTTCATCACACATGAGCGTTTCAGGTAAGCTAAGCGCATGATACTTTCCCATTATTAAAAGACTTCCCACTTCTACGGTTGACTCTCACTCACTCATAACTCGAAGAGAGTACAATTGTAAGCTGGCTACAGTTATCGGCACGGAACTTCTGCTTCTTAAGAGTACGGAGCTTCTTCTTCCGACTCCCCATTAGAAAGGCTGTGGGCTGCAGTGGCTTCCCAAATTTGCTGCTTCTTCTGCTACTACAGGTACTCCGGGGATCCACACTCCTCCACTGCACAAGTTTCTGCAATTTGGCCTCATTTAAGGAAGAGCTTCACACTCTCCAGGGTCCCTCGGCTGCACTCTGCACCAAGGTATAAGGAACAACTGAAACTTCAGCTCGACCCACACAGCAAGGAGGCGCACCTGGAAAGACTGCCTTTTGCTTTCTTTTCTCTCCAGTGCTGCCACTGCTCTTCAGGGTTTGTGAGCACAGGACCAACTCAGAGTTTGCAATTGATATTTGCCCATCTACTCTGGCTTCTCTGTTGTGGTCGCGCTTCCTCGTGTCCTACTGGATAAGCGCTCTGCTTCTACATCTTCCAGCTCCTGCACCAGCTTGTTTTTGATGCTTCACTCTGAAGCAGCCTTTTACGCCCCTCAGGTGGGCCGATTAGTTTCAGGTGCAGGCTCTTAGGCTTAATTGCCTGACCTTGTTTATAGTCATTAAACTTGCCTGCCCGACCTGAACTCCTGCCTGCTTCTTGAGCCCTCGTCTTCTTCACAGTGCCTCTGGAATTCTGGGACTTGAAGTTTGGGTTAGAAAATTTGTTTGCTCTGCTTCTTCAAAGCATGTAAAAATGGGTTTTATTTCACAGATTTTACTGAGGGAAGAAATATAGAACCATATTAGAGACAGAATGGACAGAAAAAGTTACATGTGCGTTAGAATAGTTTTGATCCTGTGGAGGATATGGGACCCTAGATGTATAAACAACTGGTTTCTTAGGTTCAGTACAAAGTGAAGTCACCCTTTCAAGTTTTACCTGTTGATCCTTAATAGAGGATCGAGATGTATCAAAATGGCAATAAGCCAGATCTTCTGTTATACTTGGGTTAACAATATTCCTCTCTAAGGAAAAATACTGTGTACCACCCTGCACAACCTCCTGGTCTCCACCCAGGTCCCAGATCCTCCCGCAGTACACCACCTCCAGGATTGGTATCAGGAAGCGTCTGCCCTCTCCTGGCCACCTGGGAGGAGACTCTAGGTAGGGTTTTAGTGGGGGATCTGCAGGATTCTCCACACCATGCGTTACGAAGTCCCAGAACTTCTAGAATTCATTGACAGCATTGCATCGTCTGGTCAGCTGTCTTATACCCTATAATGGGCAGCTTTCCAGTTTCTACAGAAGGCAAATGAGTGCGACTTGTCATTGTAAATTAGTAGTGGTCTCAGATAATGTATAATATATATAGATAGTCCATAAAAGCTAGTTAAATGGGAACGCCGTAAGAAAGTAGAATTGTGTCACATCCCTTCCTAAATCCACTTTGAGATGAAGGGAGAATATTATTATAAGAAACCCACTCATTCAGAATTAAGACTTGCAAAGACTTTAGAGGTCTCCAATAGGTAGATTGGACGTAAGAAAGTGTCTGCCCCCTTTCTTAAACAATGGGGCTATCAAAGTACACTGCCAACTATCTGGTACCATGCCTGCACTCCAAAAGCCAGCAAAAACGTTGCCCAATAGGAGAGCCCAGAAGACAAAGATGGCTTTAAAGAGATCTTGTGGCAGAGCATCTGAACCAGAACTATTGTAGGAAGGTAACGAAATCAATGTCTTTCTAATTTAAAGGTGAGTGGAAGGGTAGGGGGGGGTCTTTTCTTGATCTCTTAATATTTTTCTGCAAATAATGGATTAGTCTGAGAGCAAGAGTTAATTGAATGGTAAACCCTAGAAATAATACCCAATGCCCCCAAGAAAAGTGCCTTATAGTGTTTGAGGAACTGTTTGCTGATGAGTTTGAACCTGTGACAACTGGTTTTCAAATGGATCTAGAGTATGCAGAGTATCTAGTTATTGTTTTGGCTAATGGTTCACTCAGACGTGACCTGTGTATTTTATGATGCTTCAAACTGGACATAAACAGAATATTCAAGTAATATAGCCACTAGAGGGTCTGATTTCTAAAAGGTCTATAACGACCCCAATTGGCTTGGCGATTGATCTTTTTGCTCCCATTATTAACATCCTTATTTCAAAAAGAGAACATTGAGAGGGGCCATCAAAATCGGCGTTAGGTGGCAGCTCTTTATTTGCAAAAATGATTTTGATCTGGCGAAACTTAGCTAAATTAACTTTTATAACCAGGTTTCCTCATTTCTCTGAGATTAATTAGGACTTGATTTTATAATCTTGATTAGACAATGTGTAACCAAGACCTAGAACTGCTAGAATTTAGTGGCAGCATTGCATCATCTGGTCAGGCGTCTTAATACCCTATGATGGGCAGTGTGCCGGTTTCTACAGATGACAAGTAAGTTTGAAATTTATCGAAAATGTGTAGGGGTCTCAGGTGATTTTATTTCACTTTGTATAGAATCATCGTCATACCAGCCTTCCAATTGTCTAACTAGTGGGATATTCCTAGCCATCAGACAAGTCAATACATTAAATTAGTAAACCTTATTAGGTCGACCCACATGACTGCTGTAAGCTGAGCGCTGCCTAAACACAAGTTGTATGCTTTCAAAACTAAGCTTTTCACACAAAACAGGTGGAAATCATTTCTATTTTTGCATTGACAGACATTTGTTAACTAATTTATAACCAGAGAAATGGGAAACGCCTTGTTGTCTCCAATTAATTTAAACGTAAAGACTGCCCCAAACAGTTGCTTTTGGTACGTGTGATCAGTATGCAGACTTGGACTCCACGGCAATACTAATAGTAACCCATAAGTAAATCAATTGTAGTCCAATGGTCAAAGGAACTATGAGTGATTATGTGGAATGTCGGCATGATTTTCCAGTTTAGATTAATTAGCGCATGAGATACAGGGTGTTCCTACATTTCTTTATCCCATTTCTTGCATACAGGCCAAGAAGCCCAGTGCAGTCTGGGAGAAACCGAGTCCTGTTTTCCATTCTTGGGCTTGCAGTCCAGAACTGGAATAGCAGACTACAAATGAGTGTTAGCTGCAGCTCCTTTAAAATAAAAAAGTAGATAGTCGTTAACCCGTCCTCTCCGCTTAAGTTCGTTTTTTGGCCCATTGTTGAAATCATTTTAGGAAATCAGAGTGTGAAACTTGGCAGAACAGTAATCAGCACACCGAGTTTCATAAACAAAGGGAAGTTGTAACTGGAGCTCACAGATGACGTCAAGAAGTAACAAGCATTGGATGCAGCTCAGCATACATTAATAAGCACAGCTAAGACCGAGGTGAGCGTAGGTAGAAAGAAGTAGGACAGTCACAAAAGATCCTAAACAGACAGCAGCTGGTATCAAAGCTGCTTAGGGGACAGAACAAGGTAGTGTGGCTAATCATATCCCAGTAAGTACATTCGGGTCAATCATATCCCAGTAAGTACATTCTAAATCATTTATTTAGGTAATTCAGAGTGAAGAACATTTGTTTCTTTACAGAGAAACCACTAGGACTTGTAGGTGTTTATCCCATTAACCATCCTGACAATAGTAAAGCATTTTGAAACATATGTTGGGTATTCTCTTGATCCACCATACCTAGTTTGCTTGACATCATTGAGTGCTTTGATTGGGGCACCTTGATTGGCGTGCAACATGATCGAGTGCTTAGATTGGCATGTTTCTTTCAGATTTAACTGTACTTTTATTTTTTAAAGGAATTCATTGAAGGTTTGTTTATGATGCTGTGAACCAGTTTGCTGTAGTATCCCATTTGCTGCAATGCCTTGTTTGAAGCCCAACCCAAACAGCAACGCAGAATACCAACTTTTTTCACTCACCGCCTCAGCGCAGACTGTTAACTAATCTGACTCTACAGCCCAACACTACCTTGCTCTACCCTCTCAGAGTCCGAGCTTATTTCAAATGTCAGCTTACATGAGAACAAGAAATATTCACTCTCGCTTGGCATGTAAACATTTTAGAAATTCAAATGTACTGGACACTTGCAGGTTTAAAACGATTACATAAAACTAGCACCCTGGGAAGGTGCGCCAGTCAATCAGCAAGCGTAGAATGTGGGATGATTGCAAAGCTTTAGGCTCCGCTTCCAGGCTGGTTTCTGGCACCATGCTGATTCCTGGCGCTCCTTACACTGCCTGTTTAGCTACGCATTGCAGATTTTTTTATTTTTTTTTAAACATACTTTCTTCTGCCTTGCAGAATCCAGATTCATCTAGTCAGTTTTCAATCTTCATTATGTTAATCTACCTGATGCAGTGAGGGAGAAGAAAAAGTTGCAAAGGGTACTTTTCTTTGCTAAAAATAATCAATTTTCAGGGCAGGCTGTCCCGGCTGGTATCTTTGACGCCAGAGGGCATTCACTTTGCTGGGGTATCCAGCTTGGACAGTGGGCCACCCGTCAAGTGGTAATCATCTAAATATTGTCATGTCGATCAAGCTGATCCATCAACTTGCACTCACTGATGGTACCAAAATTGCCATCGCTCCTATGAGCCATTTTATCCTAGGGATGTGTGTGGGGGGTGGGAGAGAAGAGTAATATACTGCAAACATATTGTGCCACATTATAATGAAATATATTTATATTTATATCATGCTCATGCGCAAGTGTTTCAGAGCACTTCGTTGTTCCTAAATTCAATTCATGCAGAAGACAGTTTTGAAGAAGCTTATGTAATCAAAACGTTTCAGTCAATTTGACACAAGAGACGGACCCTACCGGTCCTGCTGCATTTCAGTTTTTCCAACATTCTCGGTTAGCTTCGGAAACCTACTTTAATGTTGAAATTCCGTTAGCAACTACATTGGATTTCTGTAACCATTTGAAATTCCTGCACCACCTTTGGAAAGGCATGAGGTTAAGTGCAGAAGAGGTGTGGTGGCGAGGATGAGATCCAATAACAGACTCCTATAGGCAATGCCTGAACAAAAAATTGCTAGTGTGGGCCAGTTTCTTTGGTCAAAATGGGCCACTTTTATGGCCAATGTGGGCCAGTTTTATGAGTTACTTCACTATGCAGCTAGTAGTTTTGACCATTGTTGCTGGATAAATATTCTTTAAATATAACAATGTGCTTACATTTTAACAAAAAACACCCCCTTGGGTACTATTCAAACAGTCGGTCACTAAAGGAATGAACTGTCATTTGCAACTGCATGCCACTTTTCATTGGTGCCCGATACAGTGGTATGCTCCAGTCAGACCCTGTAATACAATTATTCAGAAGCCACAAGCTAAAGAGAATAAACACTAACAATTTGCCACGGTCATAAGCGCACGATTTACGAAGGCAGACCAATGTACTTTAGTTGAAATATTATACACGTACGTGATAAAAAGAACATTGCGTTGGTTTCCAGCGCTGGCCATATCGAATAAAAACACACAACATCCCAAAAGCAGAATGCCAACCCGTGCAACACGAAACGTATCGCCCAGTTTCTTAAACGTGGTGGAAAAGGCAAAGGACCGTCTACATCCAAATGCTCAATGGCTGGGTCTTTGCTTACTGAACAAGATTCCTTACATGCCATCGAACTCGTTCTAAATTTAAAATCAGAACTTTATCGTTTTCGTCTTTGGTTGCCCAACTTTATAATGTTGCGAGTTGAGCATTCTTCCAAGGATCTCAACGGATGGAGCTTTGTTGCCACAGAGTTTGGCGCAAGGTGATGAGCAACAATTTATGGAATGCCAAGAATGAAAATACAAAGTAAACAAGTGTGTTGACAAGCAGGGTGGGGAGGCGGACAACAAATAAATGACAAGATAAACGTGGATATATATCTCAGTTCTTCCCCTGATGTACTCCCTGTTTTTTGAATTCATGTGAAGATGCTTGTGTTCTCAGTTTCTCATAATATGCTTCTCAACTTAAGGGGTAAGCACAATTGTCCTGGAACAAACAGGAACCAGACAAAGTTTATACAAGGTCAATACACATTGGAATCCAGCAATTCTTCCAAAACACCGCTCCCACTGCCCCGATTCTCACACTAGCTTGGCTAAGGAAACGCCACGGAGTTTCCGGGGTCACGAGTGATAGCCATTTCACCCAATCGGAACCAGAAATTGAGTGTCCCACTTTCAACACTGACCAATTAAAAAGGGGAGTTACGGCAGGGCCCCACCTCCTCACGCAGACGGTAGGTAGATTCTGGCCCGGCCCCAAATTAAAGGATAGCACTGTGAGACAAGTCAGTGCAGCAGCTGACCCCAGGCTGTCAAAGAAGGCATGCTCGGTGCTCCTACCCAGAAGTGCTCCAGGAAGTAGACCATGGCGATGGCTGCTGGCTGCAGAGCAGATTCCAGCTGTTTGTACCGCCAGCGTACCGGTGTCCGCCTCTCTCAAACTCTCCTCTCCGTGTGACGCTGGGGTGTTCGCTCTCCCCTCTCTGACGCGGGACAGGAGGAGGCGCCGCCCTGCTCCGCGATACTGCCGCCTCCTGCCCTCCCACAGGCTCAGAATGGGCAGCCTCAACGCCTTCTCGGCTACGCGCTCGCCAGAACCTCCCACTGGGTGTGTTTTGAGCGCGCGCCTCAAGAGGAGGGGGCACAACCCATTACTTTCTGAATGCTGTAAGCAGGCTACAGATCGCTCTCGGGAGAAGGTTATTATTGGCACGTTATAGACCGGCACGGAACCCCCTCTGTTTTACTTGTTTGGTGGAGGATTGGTGTGTTTTTTGCAAGCTCTCTGAAGATGCACTCGCTGCTCTTAATAATACAAAATAAACTGGGAAATTGGGATTTTCCCCTGGAGGTGGATTTGGCCATGGCATGATAGGGTAGTAAAGAGTGGTTAAAAAAAAGAGCTACAATAACATTCGGAGCAGACTGAAAACGTTCACATATCGCATTACAAATAAATATACACATTATTAAATTAACGGGTTAAGAGTGTAGATATGTTTTCCCCATCTTGAGTGGAAGCCTACAATTACCAGCTTGCAGACCAATGTGTGTTTGTAGGTGATTTATCTAGGGCCTACCAATCAAACAACAGAACACTGTACAGTAAAGGGAGTGGAACAGTGGTCGTCCTCTTAGTCTATGGTCCCAATAGCAGGGGTCTTATGCATTTTCCAGAATCACAGGAGGGAGGCAGCCTGATGATAGCAGGAAGGTTTTTGCAGACTGTTCTCCTGAGACAGTGATCGTTCCAGTTATGTATGATGGGTTCTTGGACAGTAGAGTGTTTTCTGTAATGCAGGCTGTCTTGAAGGTGATGCGTGGTTCCTTCAGTGGGGGAAATCTGGTTTCATTTCTTCAGTCCTGCGATGAGACTAGCTGGTCAACTTCCAGAGGGCCAAAGTAGTGGTTGGCACCCCTACCAGGCGGGCATTGCCACCATCCAGGTGGGAGAGCACCATGGCCTCAAAGACTGATTTGAAGTCTGAGGCAAGAATCAAGGGTTTGAATTGTTGCAGGAGTGGGAGCTGGTACAATGCTGTTTGTCTTCTTGGCAATGTGCTATGAAAGATAGGTCATAATTGATGGTGAAGCTCAGGGACTAAGCATTGGGTCAATTTGGGTGCAAAAGCCCTCGAGATCCATCTGTAACAGTCAGTTTTTAACTTGGGTGCTTTTGGTCGCTGCCCGAGGAGGAGGAACTCTCTCTTTTGGTAGGGTTACGTTTCAAGTACACACTTTACATCCAGGCTTGAATGGTGGAGAGACACTGTTCCAATTGGCAGATGTCGAGGGAGTTGACCTTCATGTCTGTTATAGGCATTATGGGGGGTTTTGATGTTGAATTTGGGCAAGAGTGCCCCAAATGGCTCCATGGGAGAGCATTATGGGACTCTGCAGATCACTGTGCGTTTGTTGGGATCTAAAAGTTCCCATTTGGACGAGCTGGTGCCTGGTAGTGAAATAGAAGTCAAACCATAGAAGGACTATGGCATTTAATCGCATGCAGGATGCCAGGGCATTCAGTAGCGCTTTGTGGTTGACCTTGTTGTATTTGGCAGTGAGGTCTGCGGATGGGCCTCTAATCACCTTAACCCAAAGCCGGCCCACCACTTAAGAAGCGAGTGCACGTTTGTATGTAAAACAAGTTTATTGTACAATGAGTCGGGAGAAGCCAGATGACTTAGTAGAGTCAAACTAATCCGAGTCTCTCTGAGCCACACAAGTTGACACATTATATACATTTTTGCTACAGTTAAAACATTCTCACATATTTTATACAAGTCAACCCCCAAACATGATTGGTCAAACCTATACAAAAGAAATCCAATCTTCTCTAATTCCCACGTTCTCATTGGTCAAATTCATTTGTCTACCATCCTCATCTCATATTTGTAGCAGCCCCCTTTCCTGGATTCTTCCGTGGTAGGTCGTGACCACATAACATTTATTTCTACATTTGTCGAGTGCACAAAACCCACAGGCATCAAAGTGCTGTTTGCTTAGGGTGGAGCCAAAGTGGAGGGAATACAGACACTGTTAGATTGTTACAGTAGAGTACGTTGTACTAGAGTATCAGAAGGTGGGAGGGCAGTGATGCCGTGCCCTGTGATTCAAAGTCAATGGAACAAGCTGGTTTTCAATTGTTTTCTGAAAGGCCAGTATCAAGGGTCGGCGCGCAAGCAAAGGGGTAGGTTTTTCCACAAATGGGCAGCCGTGACTTGGAAGCTGGATCCCCCTGCTGTGCTGTGTCTGAAGCGCGGGTGGTTAGTCTGTGACAGTATATCTAGTCTAGAGGAATGGATCTTGGAGATCCTCTATGAGAGATGGGGTGGTGCAGTGTTAAAGAGACATCAGTGAGTTTTAAAGTAAGTTCATCCTCTCTCTGACCAGTGTGCAGCTTTTCTGCAGGCTGAGACATGGTCACATTTAGATAAGCTCAGTGTGGCTTGGATGGCATTTTTCTGGATGGTTATTTAGATTGCGTTTAGGATCCGGCAAAAAGGGACTTGCATTAGTCTAGCCAGGAGCCAATTACTGCTCTGGCAATGGTCAGGCATTGTTGGGAGGAGAGGAGATGTTTGGTCGCGTTCAGGAGTTTGGTGGTGTGGACTGTGAGGAAGTGATTGCGTTGACTTGGCAGGTCATGCTGAGGCTAGAGTCCAAGTAAACGCCTAGTATGTTGACAGAGGCAGAACAGGAATGGAGCAGGCATCTATGGTGAATGAGTGGAAGGTTGGATCGAGTTTGGAAAGACGTGAGGGGGGCCCACTATCAGGATTTTTGTGTTGTCATTCGAGCAGAGCTGATGTGTGGCTATCCGTGCTTGGATAGTGTCATAGGTTCTGTTTATGTAACTGGAGTCTTGATCATAAATCCCTGAGAGGGTGTTACAGGCGTATCCTGCTCCCTCACAACACCTCAAGCACTTCAGGCACTCGGATACAAGTAATAATCAGGAGACCAGAATTGGAGAGAAATGGGCTGTAATGCAAAACACACCAGTTTACCGCTCTACCTCCCAGGCCTGACTCATCCTTATATACAAACTGAGTGGCTAAATCCATTCTCGGCCCATAAACAGTACTTATAATGCACTTCTCGTTCATTTCAGGATATAGCCTGCAGTTGCAAAATGCTTTCACTGTCCTATCTGCAAGGCAGCCTCTGGCCTTGGGATTAGAGCCAGCTGTGTCGTCAGCTGTGTACTTCTCAGGAGGGGCTTGGACTGGCCTGGGCAGCCTGAGGCAGAGCTGAGCTGTGGAATCCGTGATGCGACATTGCTTAGCATGGGTGTTTCAGCTGTAGGATAGTCTAATTGCATCCTATGTGCCTCAAAGAAACCAAAAGAAAATGCAGTATCAGAGTTTGTAACAGAAGGGAATGGGGATTTGTGTATCGTCGGCATAGTTGGTATATGATATGCCCACAGCATCTAGATGGTCCAAGATTGGTTTTGTGTAAATGTTGTATAATGTTGGGGAGTTACATGAGCCACCGACAGGGAACTTGAGTTGGGTGTGTAGCTGCACTACCAACGTAGACACGGGCTGTTCTGTCTGCGAGGAATGAGACCATCCATTTGGTGACCTTGGGAGAAAAGTTAGCAGCTGTTGTGGCGTGGTTGCAGAGTGTTTCGTGGTTGACCAGATCAAATGCTGCCAATAGGTTGAGAAGGAGGAGGAGGGCTAGGTTGCCAGTGTCGCAGATATAATGTAGTTGGATATTAAGGTCAAGGAGGGCAGATTCTGTGCCGTGGCCAGGTCTGTAGTCTGACTGATGAGGGCTGAGGATGCTGTGTTGTTCCAGGTAGGCTTCTATCTGAATGTAGGCAGCATGGTCAAGAATCTTTAGAAGAAAAGGGACAGTGGTAATGAGCTGGTAGTGGGAATAGTAGGACCGAGGGATGCTTTCTTGATAAGTGGGGAGATCTGTGCTTACTTGAGGCCCAGTGGGATGAAGCCGCTTGAGAAAGAGTAATTGACAAAAGCAGTGATGATAGGAATGCGGGTTTCCGCATAGTCTTTGATGAAAGGCGCTGGACAAGCATCGCCTTGGCAGTTTGAGGGTTTCAGCCCATTAATGAGATTAAAAATTTCAGGTTCAGTGTCGGGAAACTGAAGGCAGCGTCAGTGGAGTTATGTGAGGGAGGTAGTGGGGGAATTTTAGGTTCGGGCATGTACGTTTTAGAGAGGAGAGAGGCTCGCTTCTTTTTGATTTTCACTTGGAGAGTGTTAATCTTGTGGGTGAGAGCATCTTGGATATTTTAGCACCAGGTGTTATCTTTAGTGTAGTTAGCAGTTGGTGTGACTGGTGTTTCCAGTTCCCATAGGATTGAGAATAACTCACGTGATTGGGATTTGGCGTTAGAGATACGATTTGACAAGAATGTTGCTTTAGCTGGGAGGATGGCTTACTTATAATCCTTGAAACAGTTGAGAAAATTAGCATTGATAGCAACTGAAGGGGATCTGAGCCAAATGGCTTTGAGGGGGCGCTTCTTGGCTCTCAAGGCCTGGAGACATGGTGTAAACCATGAATTTAAGTGTGCAGTTGGTTTGGCTTTCTGCAGTTTTATTTATTTATTTTTTTTTTTTATTATTGTTGTTTTTCGATATCAAATCTTTACAACATCAATTTAAAATCTTATTCTATCATCTAAAAGTCAAGTTCAAACATAACAAGCAAAAAATAGAAGAATGTAATGCAAGATACATGACAATAAAAATAGCAGCATACTAGGCACTTAGTTGGAATAATTACCATTTAGCTATTAAATCACACAAGTGAGACATGAGAACAGCCCAAAACCTTCCTGCGTGGCATTACAATTAACAATTTATGTGATCGATTTGTTAACGGAGGTTAGATCTTCATTCAAGCGTAGCTTTAATATTTACCAACTTCTGCTCAATCACAGACAAGAGAAAGTATAGGTCGATAATCAATGACTGCCTGTGCCCCCACATGCATTGTAACCACAATAGTTCAGATTTATGATTTAATGATGTATCCATATAGTTCCCTAGGTATCTTAGGCGCTCCTTTGCAAAGTAGGAGCAATAGATCACTAGATGCTTCAAAGTTTCAATCGATTGGACCTTACAGAATCTACAAGCATCAACATGAGATATTTCGATGTTCTGCCAGCATTTTGTTCGATCTTTTGTTAGGAACAGATTGAATCTGAAACGCATATATGTTGTTCGAATCTTTTGGCATGGGGCCTGCCTAATATACGGAATTAACGGTTTCTGCTTATGGCGAAATTTCGCATATTCCTTGTATGCAAGATAATTGCCGATTTTATCGGCTGTCATTGCCCAGTCATGCTGAAATAATTTGCTCTTCACAATTTGAGGCCGTTTAATTAAGTCTTCTGTGTCCATTGCTATCGCTATCAGATTTTCTTGACAATATTGACCAGCAGCATATACAGATTTAGGCGTACCATGCTTAAGCATTTTTCCTAGTTCTTCATATAGAGAGTTTGACACAGGGTTCAACATTTTAGCATAACTGTCAAGTTTACGCCATAAATACCTATATGCGAGAGACTTAAGTCCAAGTTCATGTATAATTATTACATTTGGAAGAGAAGGGGGTAGATGCAAAACTTCTTTCCAAATTTTACCCTGAATTTTGTTCAGGATATTCCCAATTTCCAATGAGCATAGGTCTAGACCATGAAAGATTATTGCTTCTACTTTGAGTGTATAGAACTCGATCAGAGGAATTAGAGAAAATTGACAGATCTTTAAATGTATTAGTTTCATCTGTGCGATTAGTGGGGCAGATTTGACGGCAATTTCGACCTGCCATTTTGCAATTGAATCTGAATTATTTAAATTATAGCCTAAATATATCATACCCAAAGCACGGGGTATGTGTAACCCTTTGATACTCCATTGGTACCTAATGATCTTTCTCTTGTTCGTAAAGATCAGAATGTTAGATTTCTTTGAGTTTAGGAACAAATTATGGGTATCACAGAATTTGGCTAGAGATTCCAATTTGTTTTGGAGACCAAACGGGGTTATGTCGAACAAAATCAGATCATCCGCAAAGGCCAGCCATTCGAGACGTAGATCGCCCAGTTTAACCGCAAATGAGTTACAAGTGGCCCATATGTTATCGATCTCCGTAAAATATAAATTAAAGAGCGTGGCAGCAAGGTTGCATCCCTGTTTTACTCCTATGTGTGTAGCAATCGGAGGCGTTAGTAGACCGGTATTGTCAATTTTTATCCTATAGGAGGTATTAGTATGGAGGAGTGCTATCATAGCTATGATTTCGGCTGGTATGTGTAGCTCTCCCATTTTTTGCCACAGTATTTCTCTTATTACAGAGTCAAATGCCCCCGATATATCCAGCAATGCCATATAGATCGGGCCTTGATTTTTCTGCCTAGAGAGCTTCAGTAAATGCATCATCATAGTGGCATTGAGGTGAGTGCCCATTCCCTTCCGGAATCCTGTTTGGCATCGAGATAAGATCATATGTTTTTCAATAAATGCATTTAAATCCTTCAAAATTAGGGCAGCAAAGATCTTCGCTGTGACATCTATGAGTGCTATCGGCCTAAAATTGTTGGGATCATTCAGCACTCCTTTTTTATGTAACGGTATCACAATTGCCGATAACCATGATTCAGGAACTGTTTTATTTTGGAATACCCATTCCAATCGCCTTAATATGATTTCTGACCAGAGCCTCGGATCATCTTTTATAACGCAGGGAGGGATCCCATCCGGACCGGCAGCTTTGGAGGATTTCAACATCCCTATTACCTGTTCGATATCACCTATGCTCCAAGGGCAGCAGGAGGGAAGATCAATCGTGAAGTCTGGACATTGAATATTGCGAAATTTTAAGGGCATGGCATATTTCTTCCGATATAGTTCACTCCAGACCTCTCCACTCACCGCTGAACATAGCGACGATGTACCCTTCAACAATGGATCTTTTAATGCCCTCCATACTTCCCTTGAGTTTTTCTTAATCAAATCTTGGATCATTTTCTGATTTGATTTGATATATTTATCGAACTTAAGTTGTTTAAGATCGTTTTTATAACTGATCAAAATTGCATTTTTTTCATTAACATAGGCCTTTATGGATTTATAGTTTTTGAATAGTTGACGTAAATCAAAGTTTTTCTGTTTTTTCCTTGCAGCAATTGCTACATTGTAAGTACTCACAGAATTTATATGTGTTTCAATTTTTCTTTGGGCTGCTAATGATTCTATGTGACTATGTATCATAAGTTCGTTCCTCTTTTCACATGAGTTCACTTCTTTTATGGACATCATTCGAGTGTTCGTTTTAACTATGTCCCTATTTACCAGATAGTTTAAGCGCCTATATAAGCCTGAATTCCATCTAATAGAGATGGCTTTGCGATCTAATTCCAATAATGCCAATTCAGGTACAGAATTGTATACTGTAAGGTTACAATCCAGCCTATACTTCAGGATGCAGTGATCACTTAGGTGGGTAGATATGATGTTACATAATGATGATGTGTTTGCTAAGGCCCCTGAAATAACAATATAATCAATAGTCGAAGTCTTTGTGCCACGGGCCCAGGTATATAGTGGATCTTGCTCCATAAATGGCATGACTTGCATGTCCCATAATTCGAAGTAGGTTATCCACAATTGCCCCCTTGCGTATGAGGATATCGCATACTGATTAACTGTACTCCCAGAGGGCATACTCGTTACACAAAGATTAGAATTGAAATCGCCACCTATAATGATTTGCATGTTAGTAGTGGCTGCTACAGCATCAGACATCACATGATTCAATTTTTCAATTATGTTATCAATAGACATTAAAGAAAGATTCCAATAAAGTGCAATAAGAAGAATATCTGAGAGTGTTTGCGTACTTGATGACAACTTAATAGCTAGAATATCTGTGGATGTAAAAACTTGACAAGATTCAACGCAATATGCGTGTTTTATGAATATCGCCAAACCGCCAGATGGACGTCCAAATTTGCCTCTCACGGCATGTGAGCTATAAGCCGTATAGCCTTCTAAATAGATATCATGTAGAGCCATGGTTTCTTGGACTATCATTATCGCGGGTAAATCTCTCTGATGACAATTTTGGAACCATGCGACTAAGTTTCCAAATCCACAGCAATTCCAGGAGTTTATTACTAGTGCATTATCTTATAGATTCACTTTGTCTTGCGACCCCCCTGTTAGGGTTTTCATTAACGGCTCTAGCCGCGCAAGGCTAGACACAATCTGTGCCACTGATTCAGATTGAACTCTGATCTTTTCGTATAGATCACATACCTCAGGACTAAATTCACTTTGAGGTAACGATGGTTGGTGTTCAACAAAGCAAGTAGCATCTTCCATCGAGAAGTACAAAGACAAACTATAACCCAATGTTAAGAAATCTTTTTCATGTTTCCATATCAGGGACGCAATAATTGCAGAATGAAATTTGCAAAGCATCCTGCAATTAGGCACATACGGGAGTCTAATCCAGTCAATGTCGTTCGATACTAGATTTCGTAGAGCAGGAATTTGGTGAAACACTTTCATCAAGGACGCACGGTTCAGGTTGGGTTTATCGACCTTTGTCGGATCTACCGTCCACCCCATTACCAATTTCATTTCTTGGGGTATTTCTTTATCATTTATGGTTCTTCCCACTCCACGTTTTTCTGTGATTTTGCTATCACTAAGCAGGTGTTCTTTTACTTCTGCCTCTAAAGCGCTGGGAGTAGCCTGTAAGTTAGCGTCCACATGAACCTGAAGGGGGACATTATCTTTATCCACATGACTTACTTCGCATTGTTCACTGACACACAAGGTATTAGTAATAGAATCGATCCCATCAATATTATGTCCCGAGCCTTGAGAAAATTGGGATAATGATGTTATCTTCTTATCGATTTTTTCGAAAAACCGTTGTAACTGCGTCTGAATAAGGAGCGGAGTTGATAATGTCTCAACCTCTTTAAGTTGTACATCTGATACGCCACTTCCCTGAGCTTGTTTCTTGACTGGGGATTTCTGTAGCACTGAGGATATATCCTCCTTTTCTTTATTTTTTTTTATCCCCAATAGCACCTGACTTTCTGTGTTTAATTGAGTTAAATCAATAACAGTTTCAGCGTTTGTTATTATATCGGAATTTTTTTTGTATAAGTTGCCAGTCAGGGGCAAAATATTATTATTTTTTTTTTTATTTTTTTTGTTTTTGGTATTTATTATATTGGGTCCTGTCAATGTATTAGCATTTTGTATACCAGCGTGAGTCTTCCTTTTCATAGCTCTCGCATGAAGCTTTTTGGCTTTGCGAGACATGAAAAAGGTAGTGGTTTTTTCATTACCATTATCTGCCAGGGCTTCAAGGGAAGCGTTTTGCTCTATATTACAACATTCATTGAGATCGATCAGATCTGTAAGGGGTGTAGGACTGTCCGGAGTGATTTTTGATGTGGATGGTTTAGTTTCATCGTGGACAGCGATTTTCTCCCCCATAAATTCAGTTTGCACCAAATTTGCAGCCAGCAATATCTTTTCTAGTACTAATATCCTTTCATGTTGTAATTTGGCTATTTCAGCATATGGGGGCAGCTGTCTCGTGCTCTGTTCCATAGCATTAGCCCTTATGTCGGTATCAGTAATATCAAATTCATCCCAAGAGGTCGTTTGCGTGGATTGGCACTTTAACAAAGTTACCCTCCCCGCTTTTGCCTCGGGCTTTGGTTCCAGCAGCATATTCTCTTGTTTTGTTTTTTCCTTGAGCACTTGATTAGCCCAGAAGGAGTGGCATTTTTCTTGTGCCATCAAAAATCCCTCTATTCTACTCAGTTTGGCGTTGATTTCTGAAGTGGCTAGACTCAGGGCACCGATTGCACCATGTGTAAATTCATGCCCTTTGTCCAACAAGTTCAGAATTCTTGCCAAAACTGGAAAATTCTGTAGTTCTTGTTGATTAAGATCCACTAATGTGTCTTCCAAAGTAAATAGAGGAAGTGAGGAATTTGGTTGGCGAGACACTTCAGAGGTCACTTTAGGGATAAAGATGTCCGGGCCAATAAACGGCGAATGTGAGTAAGTTATGTCTGTTGGGTTTCCGTTCGCCTCATTCGTAGGTGAGCTCGCATTTTGTATTTTCCCCTTTGCTACCCAACCAATATCGTTCAGCCTTGTTTCTGCTAGCTGATTTAAATTGTCTGCGATTGCGGTATGAAAGTGAACTTGTTCTCTAAACCCACGAGAGCACGCTGCTGGTGTCGATGGCCCATTTGATAATCGAGTTCTACTATGGAGTTCAGCAAGAACTACTGGTGCAACCAATGAAGTGTCTATTATAGATGTACTACATCCCTCGGCCACCGCCCCCAACAGTGAGCTATCGGTGATTGGTACATTGATTATATGGTTCAAAGGATAAATAACATCCACCTTTGCCTCCCTGTGGATTTGGGCTGGGGTATCTAATTTGTTGTTTTCTGATACAGTCTTCATATTACTCATGGTGATTACAGATTCTATCTTCCTTGGGGCTACTGTAGCATCGGCAAGTTCGCTAGCACTTTTATTGACACATTTACCCTTTTTTTTTGTCTGATTTAACATTTCATGCGCATCTTCTTCATCTGAAACATTTCCCTCACTTAATGTAGAGGGCGACCCATTTAAGCACCTTTTCCCATTTCTCAACTTTTTAACCATGTTGCAACTCTAAGACAACAATGAGCGTGTACGATAATATAGTACCACCGACACTTTACCAGGCAAAGTCTAGAATTCACAATTTACTGCGGACAACTCCCACCCATCCACCTTTCAAGCAATTTATGATGGAGCTATAATGAAACTATGCTCTCGGAAATGTTCACAGCATAGAAAAGCTTAGGATCAATACACCAGAATACCGTTTGCCGTGCTGCTACTAGTTGAGATAATTCCTTTGTGCGCTCCACGCCCCACGCCGCGCACCGTGAACAGTAAACAGTACTTGGTGCGCAGCGCGGGTGCGCTGGAGCCTATGTTTTTATAGCACCAAAACGAGGCGAGCACTCCAGGAGGAGGAGTCAGCGTGATTGGCGCCTTTAGCATGAACAGTAGGTGAAAATAAAGAAAGAAAGAAACAAAAATAGAATCAAAATTGGATTGTGTTTGAGCAAGGATCTAATATAAAGTGACTGTATAAGTTATGAGGTGTGCACAGCGTGCGCAGCTCGTTCTACGAGCTCGAATCAGTCACCTTTTTCTATTTCAGTCCTCCAGGCAAATCGGTGTTGCTGTTAAAGACGTCCTCCTTGTGGACGATCAGCAGCACGGCACAGAGCAAGGAACAGATTCCACGTTCATTGGGGAGCGCTGAGGCAGTTGACAGAAGCGTAGTTCAAAAGGCGGCTTCCCAGCTTCCCAGACAGTAAACAGTACTTGGTGCGCAGCGCGGGTGCGCTGGAGCCTATGTTTTTATAGCACCAAAACGAGGCGAGCACTCCAGGAGGAGGAGTCAGCGTGATTGGCGCCTTTTTCTATTTCAGTCCTCCAGGCAAATCGGTGTTGCTGTTAAAGACGTCCTCCTTGTGGACGATCAGCAGCACGGCACAGAGCAAGGAACAGATTCCACGTTCATTGGGGAGCGCTGAGGCAGTTGACAGAAGCGTAGTTCAAAAGGCGGCTTCCCAGCTTCCCAGACAGTAAACAGTACTTGGTGCAGTTTATGTCGGGCAATGGCATTGATGGCTGCATTGTAGGTGCTGACCAAGTATGCTGGGGTGGAATGCAGGGCGGCTCGGGTTAGGGAGATGTCAGCTACAAGGACACAGAGGAGGCTTTCTTTAGTGAGTCTATGCAAACATCTAGTGATTGCTTATGGGAGGGAGTTAGTTGTCTGGGCTGTGGAAATGGGTAGCGTGAAGGTGATGGTGTGGTGGTTGGATCAAAGTTTGGGGGTGATTGCAACATTGGCTGTGTTGCAGTTTAGGTCAATGAGCCAGTCTAGTGATCTTCCTAGACGATGTGTTGGGCTAGCAGTGTGTTGGGCAAACCCAGTGGAGGCTAAGGAGTTGGCAAGTGAGAGGGTGTTTTTGTCTGAGTCATATATAGCCAAGTTAAGGTCTCCTAGGATGAGGACTTTGGAGGTAGGTTTGATGCTGGTGGTGAGGAGCTGTGCTAAGTCATCGTCGAATGATTTGGCTGGGCCAAGCGGGTGTTAGATAACATGAATGGTGGTGGTTGAGGTAGGTGTCAGTGACAGCTTGGTGCTGCTGAGTTCACAGGAGGGAGGGGCAGATGTAGAGGTGATTATAATGCCCATTGGTTTTTTTGTGTAAATGAGGGCAACCCCACCACCTTTGCATGCTATGCAGTCTCAGCAGAGGATAGTGTGAGCTGAAGGGACAGCAATAGCAAGAGCTGGGCCTACTGCCCAGTGAAGCCAGGTTTGTGTCACTGCTGGAAGATCCAGATTGAGGTTAGTGATGAGATCCCTGACATCTGTGGCATGGGCATTGATAAGTCTGCATGAGAGTGGTGGCAGTAGGGGAGAACCCAAAGAGTAGAGGCAAGAGGTGTGGCTCTAGCATGAAGAGACGGGGAAGTGTGTGTGCTGAGGTGCATAAGGCGGAGGTTAGCAGGTGGAGATAGGGCACCAGGTGAGGAAAGTGTAGTGGTGCTAGAGGGCAGCCTAAACATTCTTTTCATGCAAAAGCAAAGCTGTGAGGCTTGTGAGAGTAGGTGTAGAGTTGGTGTACAAGTTACACATTTGCCAGATACACATTTAAAAAAACATAATTCATTACAAGTTCCAGGTGGCCTGGGACCTTCTAACCCCAGACGTGATTGCACAAGGTTTGCAAGGACACTTCAAACAATATGGAGAGGGGGAGAATAAATGAATTTCCCTTGAACTGGTGATAACTATCTCACCCAGACTTGCTGGCATCCTTGTTTTTATCATAATCTAAACCACTACCAATTCAACACGCGTGACCTCCGGACACAACCTGAGAAAATAATCAAAACCCATGAAGTATCGATCAACACTGCCTTTGGGTGTCTCTACACCCCAGATTTATTGCTCAGCTGCGAACAGATAGCCAGACCTATCTGAACAATGAGCAACAGGCTCTCATGTACTTCAAAAGATTGCATCTGCTTCCCGCAAGAATGCCAAGTCATAAAAACCCAACCTGGCTATAACTGACCATCTGATAATGTTGCAGCAACTCATTGCCTTCCTTCGGCCTCCGACCTTGCAAAAAACAAAACAGTTTTCCCGTTCACACCAAGTTCACCTTGCAAAACCCCAACTGCAGTGCTTGGCCAAACTATGAAGAAGCACATGGCATACAGATCTCTACATTTTCATAAGGTGCCCCAAACTGTCCCAAACATATTTCGCTTGAGACCTCCATGTGTGTATGTCAGTGCATGCATGTTTTAAAACGACTGCATCTTTTTCACAGTAGTTCCTTCATGACAAATCTTTCTCGCATGCGCCTTATGAAGCTCCTTGTCCCGTTTCTAGGCTCTTCGTGGTACATCAGACCTATATTGCATTTATGTAATCGGCAGTTTTGACATGTATCTTGTTGCGCGCATGTATCAACTTAAACACAAGTAACACTAAATGTAACACATATCCTATTTTCATTAACTATGCTAGATACATGTAAAATTGCAACATCTGTGAGAAACCAGACGGCACTCTCACAACCACTCCCCTGGGATCTTCTTCTCAGGTCGCCTGGCAAGGGCCATCGCTTTTGGATCCCGACCCTGGGGGTGGACAAGCAAGGGAGGATCACCTGGGTGGAGGGTCATTGGGGAGAGGGTTCCAAACAGCGAGACATGGTATCCCCCTTCGCTAACACCGACTTACCACCGACTTACCACCCCTTCCCGTAGTCTTCATCGGCTATTTTCACTCATGCCCTATTTCTCACCATAAGTTCCCGCAAGTTACTGAGAAGAGGAAGAAGCCTCAAAGAGGACTGAACACTTTGCATAGAAAACACTACTCTAGAACTGGGACGAAGGAGGAACTTGGAAAACTACTGAGATGAAGGTCAGGCATGTCCCATTCATTGTATTAACTATGGCCAGGCAAGAGAGTCTAAGGACTTACACCTGAAACCCCTTAACAGGGCTCAGGAGTATAAAAGGTGGCACCCACAGCAGAAAGGAGCTTGTTGTCAGGACAGAGCAGCAGGGAAGCCAATCCAGCCTGGAGAATACCCGTGGAGGATGGAGCGCCAAGAATCTAAGGTCATGCAGACTGAGCCAGTCTGCAGAAGCGGGCTAAGGAGCTGTGTCTCCAGGGTACTAGCAAGGTCGAAAGAAGGGAGCCGTGGAGAATGTCGGTCCTTTGTTGTGGCTGCAAAGTGCTTGTTCTCCTGGGCAGAGGAACTGGCCGAGAAGTGTTTTAGGGGCAGGAGGTGAGACCCGGACCTCATCCGCAAAGCATTGTGTAAGCAGAGAACTTATGGGAAGCAGCAACACAACCAGTGAGTTTCAAGTGATACGAGAAACCCAGTATGGAAGCGCATAAAAGCTAAAGTTAATTACATTGTATCATAGTGGTCGCGTACAAGCAGTACATTCTCGAAAGCCTCTGAAACAAGAATGAAAGAATGAACTTGTAAAGAGACTACGAGTGAACAGCAGAAGGGGGAGCTGTGAAGTGGGAGCAAAACCCTGATTGTAAAGCTGTAAGACCAAGAGTTAAGGAAAAGAGGCTAATATTGAAAGCCAGCGAAATGGCATATATTAAAAATGGGCGATTCAGAAAGCGAATCACATACCAGTGACACTGACATGGGAAATTAAGAAGCCGAATGAGAAACCAAGTGAGAAGCCAAGGGCCAATGGTTGCGTGACTTGCAGTGGCTGGACCGTTCGGTCTGTTAACTGCGCCTCAACCAGAAAGTCCCAACCCGAAGGATAAGAATTTATAAAACACTGATTGAACTTTGGGCTTTTAGAAGTGAGCACTCGAGGCTTGGGAAAGGGAACCCTCAGCTCGTATTGGAAACCAACTGAACTTTGAGCTTTAAGGATCACAGCATCTTTGCCGCTCCCCCAGTCACAAATATGGCACGCGCAAAGTGAACCCCTCTTGCTCATTGGGACCCTTCCCGACCAGCCCAACAGAGGTCAAGCAGTGGCAGGGGTCCCTTTTTTTTCCATGAGGAGGAATGCCTTGACAATGCTTTGGATGGTGGTAGTCTCGGTGCTGCATCTTGGTCGGATGCCAGACAGGTATTCGTGACGTTGGTTGTGTTGGACAATATTTTTGTGTAGTCGTTGTATGACAGTCTTGCCATTGAAGCATAGATGGTGTATGGGGCGATAGTTTGCTAGGTTTAGTGTGGGCCTTAATTAATCTACTTTGGATTTTAAACGGTAGTATTGACTGAAAGAATGATACAATCTTTTTTTATTTGCATATATGGTTTATACCGTAAACCCTTTTGCAAATAACACAAAAATCATTAAAAGAAAATGGTACATTTTTATAAATGTAATATATTTGTTAAAAAGTTCAATGTCGCAATGCCCAAAGAGGGATATTTACCACTAATAATAACATTTCATATTGCTTCAGAGGACACCTTTTTTAAAGTTTCTACCAGTTTCAAAAAGAATAACATACATTTGGATTCAAGTGCAGGACAGTACATAAACACATGTTTCAGAAAAGCAGAATCTACAAGTAGGTGAAATACTGTTAATGTACTTCTGATAGCAGTAATGGGTAACGAAGAAAATGAAATCGCTAATGTTGATTGGGAGCTTTGATAAGCTATATTGGAATGCCACCCAGCTTTTTCTCTTCTCAACAAAAAATTAAAACCTTTGTAATTTGTATGTAGTGCTTTAGTTAAATCCAATCCATTTGTTTTACTCTTTTTGTTAGCATTTTATGAACATACATCCATGTTTCACTACTTTTCAGCCTTGCACAATGTGGATATCCCATGTCTTCAGAACCTCCCCCACCCCTCGACCACTCCCATCCACCAATCCCCCGTGATTCCCCCCAGTACATATTGTCCCTTTCCAGGTGCGCTCCCTCACTTTCAGTCCATATAGTTCTCCCATTTCCCCCGGATTGTCTGGTATTTTCCCTGTATCCCTCTGGACCTGTAGGTTAACTATTCCATGCTGCAGCAATGTTCCATCCCCCCTCTCCCATGTTCCAACCGTTGGCATGTCTCCAAAGCCCCATCTAGTTGGCAGGTTCCTCTAATTGCCATAATCGCGATTGCTATCAAACTTGTTTCCCACACTCCTTCATCGCCTGCGTTAATTTGTAGCAGTAACGTTTTAGGATCCTTGGGGATTGTTCTGCCCAGTGCCTTAGCCAGTTTATTAAGGTCTGCATCGCACAATATCGAGACCAGCCTACAACTCCACAGCATATGGTAAAAAGTCCCTTCAGCCTCCCCACATTTAAGGCATGTGGCCGTTTCTGCCCTGCCCATCTTGTATAAACGATCTCTTGAGTAATACACCCTTTGTAGGACTTGTTATAGGATCAGCCGCATTCGAGAGGACACATTGACTTCCCTGGCTGCCACCATTGCCTCCACTCTGTCTTTGCTCTCCAGAACACCTATGTCCCCTTCCCATTTCGCCTTCATGTTTGTTAGTGGGGGTGGAAAAATTGTTGATGGCATAATACAGTACTGTTAGCCCCATCTTCTGCAGCGCCTCTGTGAACAAGTTGACCTCCAGTGAGCTGTGGTCAGGGAGATCCAGATTTCCCCCTCCTCCAACCCACCCAACTGCCGATATTGCATCTTGGAAGCATAGATACCTATAAGCCTCCGCCCAACCCAAGCAATGTTGGATCGGCAGATCAGGTAAGGATAGCATAACATTTTGATTCAGCACGTCCCCTATTCTTGTTATCCCCGCACTAACCCACCGCGGTTGGTCTCCCAGCTGCCCGAATTTCCCTCAATGCTGAGTTGTCCCATAAGGGTTGGAAGCACGTGATTTTTCCATTCCATCTCCCTCGTGGCTTCCTCCCGAATTTACACTAACCTTTGGCCTGCTGGGGGTAGCTGCTGCCCTACCGAGCCCCCATACAACACTTGCAGTGGGTCGGCACCTTTCATTGTGTACAACTCCAGTCTTGTGTGCGGGAGCTGTCTTCCCCCAAACACCCACTCATTCGTTACTACCAGTTGAGCTGCCCAGTAGTATTGTCTAATATCTGGCATACCCACCCCTCCCTCCCAAACCAACCTGGTCAGTGTGCGCAATGCTATATGGGCTCTTTTATTTCCCCACATTGCCACCCGGATCCGGGCATTTATAGTGTCAAATTGTTCATACCAGGGGGGTTCTGCAGTACATACAGTAGTCGGGGGAGCGCCAGCATTTTAACAAGTGCACCTTCCCTAGCAAGGTCACTGGCAAAGTGGCCGAGTTCCCGGCATCGTCCCACAATCTATCTATTATTGTGTTTACGTTTTGCTCCAAAAAGGTTCTCATATCCCGTTGTATTTGTATTCCCAAATAGTTTAAGCCATCCACAGCCACATGCAACGGGTGCCTCGCGGTATGGCCTCCAGCCCTCCTTTGATTGGCATGATCACCGATTTTTCTCAATTAATCTTTAGCCGACCACACCACTGGAACTCTTCCATTATCTCAATAATTCTCGGACATGATTTCACTGGGTCTCCGAGGAACACTAATAGGTCATCCACATACAGGTAGATTCTGCCCTCCCTTTCTGGGCCAGCAAGCACCCTGGATAAGCCAGTCAGTTCGTAAAAGCTGCACCAGTGGCTCTATTGCCATATAGAACATCAGGGTTGACAGTGGGCTTGCATGAGGGGTGCTTCTATGTAGTGGAAATACTTGGGACCTGCTTCCGTTGACTTAGACATCCGGCTGGATGTAAAACAGCTTCACCCATCTCAGTATTGGGGTCCCATCCCCATCTTAGCCAACATGGCCCAGAGGAAGGGCCACCCAACCGAATCAAAGGCCTTCTCCGAGTCCAGTGCCATAACCACGTGGGGCTTATCCAGTAACTCAGAGCGCCAAGGCATTGTGTACCCGCCGGAGGCTCATTAAGTAATGAAATTGGTCAGCATGAGGAGCATGCTGTCGGGGGCTTACCCTTTTTTAATGGATAACAACTATAGTGGTGAGCCTAAGGTCTTCTGGGAGTTGGCTCTTCCTCTGTCTCTCCTGCAGAATCTCTAGCATGTGGTCCCCCACTTTATCACCGACACACTTCCAAAATTCAACTGGAACCCATTGGGGAACTAGTATTTTCCCTCTTGCAACCCCTGGATTGCCTCCAGAAGTTCCTCCTTTGTTATCTCTGCTTCCAGCCTCTGGCATTCCTGATCTTCCAAACACAGCAAATCTATACCTCTTACATTTATATGGTCCGCTAACATAGAAAAGATTGAAAAAGGAGGGTTCAGCATATTATTATATATAAGGAGGAATTTCCAGTCCACCCAGCTCAGCGTGAAAAACGGAAATGGGCCCTTCCTTAGGCAAATTAAGAACTGTGTGTCAGAGGTTACCTTCCAACCCATCCCATGCCATAGGCACACAGTATGATTCTGTTCTATATGTTAAGTAGGGCAGCGCCTTTGCTCTATAAAACCTTAGAAGAGGAAGAATCGAGAACCTTACAAGTTTGATGTCAATTTTCCTCATTTGTGACATTAAAGCCAGGGATTTGTGTAGCAGATCTATTTCCCTGCCAATTCTAGAAGTTTGCCCTTGGATCATGACTCCTAGGTATTTTCAATTATCTACCACGTCCAACCTAGAGTTGTCAAGGTACCAGTTATAATTCGGTTTTTGGAACCAGATCTGTAGAATATTAAAATTCTGGCCTTCAAAGGGTTCATTCCTAGATCCAAACTATTCATAAATTGGAATAGGGTATTCAACGATCTGTAAAACAATGGGGGTTTGGTCAGATGATAAAAATATCATCGGCATATACCAAGTGCCGAATTGCAAGGTGCTCCAATTTAGGAGGAACGGAATTACAAACTTCAAGTAAAGTAACTAAATTAGAATACATTAAATTGTGGGGACCAACACACCTGCCTATCGGGTCAGAGAGTGTTGCACTCAGATTCAGGCAAATCTTAACCACTGTGTCTGAGAGCAAATATCTCAATACATTGATAATGGGAAACAGACATCCCAGCTCAAAATGCTTGGTCCAGAGCTGATCTCTAGAGACACGATCAAACGCTTGCATGAAGTTGACAAAGGCCAAGCAAAGTGGCCGCAGCAGCATGATAAATAGCTTCTGTAAAAATGTTAGGATCAAGTTGTGTCCAGCCCTTTTCTAAAGCCAGATTGGAATGAATCTCTGATCGAATGCTGTACAATCCTGTTATTTAAATTCTTAAGGATTATGACAGAAACAATTTTGCTCGTCGCATCGAGGAGAGCAATCTGCCTGTAATTCAAAGAGCTGTCTCTGTTCACTTTTTTAAATATTGGGACCAAGATAGATGTTTTCCAGCAGCAAGGAGTAATTTTGGCGTGTATAATATACAAAAATAAAACCAAAAGTAATGTAAACCGTAAAGTGGGGTTAGCTATACAGACAATTATTGGGCCCTGGTGCAGGAGAAGATTTAGCTTTAAGCATGGATGCATAAATTAGATCTTCGTCGAAATCTAAAGTCCAATTTATATCCATGCAAGGAAGTAAGAGAGGAGAAACGGAGATTATAGGAGCATGAAGTGCTGAAAATGCATATTCTAGGTTTCCAAAGAGATTCTGTTACTTTGCACCTCAAGCTGGAAGGCATTGGATAGATTAATAAATTCCCAAAAATTTATTTTCGAGAGGGAGCAAGCTCTGTGAGCATCTCTTCAGCATCCCTCTGATAAAGAATGTGTTTGTTAGCCTTTAACCAATTCCTATACATTTGTTTCAGCTTTTTATGAAGGCTCTTCAACTGAATTGGATTGGGTTTGTGGTAAAATCGTAAATTGTAGTGTAACTCTTTCTTTATCTATAGTTTGGTTAACCAAATCCTATGGACAATTTTGTTTTGCTATTCGCAGTTAATATTTATTAAGTAATTCTTAAACTTGTCCAAATTGGATAAATCCTGGTCCAAGAGGGGATTGAATTTAGATATCATAGGTGGCAACCATCTGATTTGGGTCTTTTCATTATTCACCTGAAATTATAGAAGCAGATGATTTGTCCTTCCACTGAAGTAGAGCATGATCACTGGGCACAGAGTGATTCAGGCAAAAGCCTGTCGAACAATTCAGTTGACCCTTAGTAGAAAATATGTTATCAATAGTTGAATGGAAATCACCTCTGCACCAAGTGATGTGATCCCTTGTCTCATTGTGGGAGTGGGCATTGACCACAAATAAGCCATGCAGGCTCATAAAGTTAGAAATATGAAGACCTCTTTTTATTATTTTTTTAAAAATTTGTTTATAAATCAACACACAGGAGCTTATACATACATATTACTGATAGCTTCTCAAAACATATAAAGCACAGAATCCCCACCCCCAATGTTCCACGGTGGGCACCATTCTTGAGTCTCATTCGGCCTGGTCCGGCGGCGGCGGTGGATCATCCATAGAATTAAGGGCTCTGGCGATCAGGCGCGGTTTAAATGTCACGGCCAGGAAGTTCTGATTATAATCTAGCACCGGTGCCCAAATGTCCATACATTGATGAAGCAGTCCTGCTTTAGCTGCCGTGACCTTCTCAGCTATCAGAATATCCCAGAGCTTGACCCAGCAGAGTGTCATCAAGGGTCCTTCCGCAGATTTCCAAGTGCGTGCCACCGTGATTTTGGCTGCCAGCAAAAATTGGGATATTAGGGACGCTCGCGCCCTGATCTCGGGTATATGTCTGGCAGTGGGATCCCCAGGAGAACTTGCTCAGGCGTTAGCGGAATAGTCACCTAAGTGACGTCCTTTATAGTGGCTAGGCAGTGAGACCAGAACTCCTGTACTCTGGGGCAGGTCCACCACATATGGAAGTATGATCCAGGGAGACCGCAGAGACGCCAGCATTGAGGATCCAGGGCCTGTTGGAAGTGATGGAGGCGCAGGGGGGGGGGGTAATACCATCCTAGGAGCAGTTTATGGGCGCACTCCCGGTTGGTGATGCAGCGGGATGCTGTGCGCGTTCTAGACCAGATGTTCACCCACGTGTGATCTTCTATGGCATGCCCAAGGTCCATCTCCCATTGGGACATATAGGCGGGCCTGGAATGGAAAGGATCATCTTGTAGCAGTTTATAAAGGGCTGAGATCTTCCCCCGGGCCGGCAGGTTGTTCACTGTTAGCTCCAGTGGAGTAAGGGGTCTCGTGGCCGCTGCTCGGGTCCGGGGGCGGGAGCACCAGTGCCTGAGTTGGACATAGGAGTGTCAGTCTGTCTCTGCTAGCTGGAATCCCAATTTACATCGTTCAAAGGTTAGGGGGGAGTCCCCATCAAAGAGTTGCCCCAGTCTTTCGAGGCCTCCTGCGACCCAGTTCCTGAAGTTCCTTGGATGGGTTTCGGGGGCGAAAGCTGGGTTGAGGAAGATTGGGGAGAGTGCACTCAGGACTCCTGGAACGCCCCGATGCCTGCGCGCCCACTCCCAAGCCTTTATCGATTGTTTCGTGGCAGTCAGTACTCCCGGCCAGCTCCGGTGTAAGGGAGAAACGGGAGGAAGCGGAGGGGGAGCGGGAGGCAGGATTGCTCAATCTCCACCCATTTCAGCCACCCCGTGGCGAGCCCCCATGCTTGGAGGTGGGATAGCTGTGCTGCCATTTGGTATTTCCGGAGGTCGGGGACCCCCAGTCCACCCAGTCTCGTGTTGGTCATCATCGATCTTCATGCTACGTGCTTTCTTCCCTTTCCAGATGAAGTCAACCATCTTCCTTTGGAGCCGCTGTAGAGGAGAGAGCTGAATTTGTGCTGGGAGGGAGGGGCATGCATAGAGGAAGTGAGGGAGTAGGTTCATTTTACATGTCAATATGCGGCCTAGCAGGGAGATTTCTTGCGATTGCCAGCGGGTCAGGTCCTTCTCCAGTTCCTTGAAGAGCAGGTACGGGATCGAGTGGGTTCTCCAATGGAACGGGCCTTGTTCATCTAAGGCCTCACGTTCGGCTAGGGTCAGGCCCACTCCGAGTGCCGCTGACTTTTGGAAATTGATGGCGAATCCTGATACTCTCCCGAAGTCATGGATTTCATCCAGGGCCGTCCTTATGGACCCTTCGATGTTCGTGATGGTTAGCAGAACATTGTCTGGATAGAGGGCAACTTTATGTTGCTCGGAGCCAATCTTCAGGCCACTGATCCGGGGTTTTTTACAAATTCGCTGCGCCAGCGGCTCCATGGCCAGAGCAAAGAGCAGCAGGGATAATGGGCATCCCTGCCTCGTCCCGCATGTGAGATGGATTGGGTCCGATAGGCGGCCGTTGACTCTTAGCCTGGTCTTAGATCATCTTCCCGAAGGTCGGGCCCAAGCCGAAAGCCTCTTGGGTGAGGCGCAGGTAAGACTAGTCCACCCTATCGAAGTCCTTAGTGGCGTCTAGCGCCAGTAGGGCCAGTTGTTGGGAATCCCGATTGGCGATCTCTATTAGGTCCAATGCCCTGAAGACCTCTTTCTTTTGATGCTCTCATGTAAGGGCCAATCTCCCCTGCCATGGTGTTTAAGCAGTCAGTATTGAAATGCCGGCTTGGAGTATTTGCCCATCCAATGTTTTAGACAGAGGCATACATATTTCAGAAAAGGTGTACAAAAGTAATGAAACATTATATTTCACAAAGTTCCAATATGCTTTCGCTAGTAAAATATCAAGGTGCTTAGAGCCCCCACTGTTTGAAGTGTCAAGTGCAGTGCTAAAAAATCCTTTGAATTGGTTTTATGTTGTATGCATGACATATGGGGTAACAAGCATAAAGCTATCAAAAGGTCTCCAAAATGTCTGCCCTTGGCACCTTTTATAGCCGGCTGCATAAAAACTTTAAACCATCTAGAAGAACATTGATAACTAGCCATGTTTCTTGTAGACATAATATCTCAAATTTCAAGGAAGAAAAAGGGTTAGTGTGAGGGTTGAATAAATTAGTATGGCCTCTGGAATACCATGAATTAACGGTACAAGGAAAAGAGAAATCAACTCATGCCTGACAATTGGAGTTTCCATTAAATCCATGAAAGACAGATTACAAGAGCAATCCAGGTCGATTTAGCTTCCACCACAGTACGATTGAATAGCATGAAGTTGTTATTCAAAAGAAATGTGTAACACATTTCTCTCCTTAGATGCTGAGGGAAGTTTACTACAACTCACCAGAGGAGACTTTTTAGTTTAAAAATCCTGGGGAATAGAGATTGTATCTCCGAGTTAAGAATGAAGCTACTTGTTCAGTAATAAAAAAAAAAGTTGTCATCTGAGAAGCAAGGTGAATAATTACATGGTCTGTTCTATTGTCATATGTAAATTCCACTTGTTTAACGTCAAAGCTATCGATTATCTGAAGTCTAGAAATTACTTTCAGCAGATGTAAAACAGTTTGTCTGTTTAAAAGAAAAGGTCCATCGTAGTGCAAAAGTGCCTTAAGGCATGTAGTTAAAGACATGTCATAGGATGATGTAGGAGACTTAGTTTTAGATAAGGAATTCCATTGACTTGGATGCTGCTGAGAGCGTTGATGCAATATGTTTCTTTTAGCAACAATTTGTTTGTCTCCTCCCACCCCCCTCATCCAGCACTATCTGAAATGTCGTCAGGCTTAGTACAATAGTTGCTTGTTTTGTTCCTCTCCCTCCTTTCTCCTCCCCTCTCCCTCAACTCTTGTAATATTCCGGCTCTACAAGAAATGACATCAGACCAAGTAAAGTTCTTGCCTGTCTGTTTCCCATTTCCTTCCTATCTGTGTCTAACGTCTTGCACTATCTGAAATGTCGCCAGGCCGAGTACGATAGTTAATTTCACATTCTTGTTGTTAATGGCCTGTAAGAATGTCATTGTATTTTCTCTTGTTCCCTTCCTTGCCTTGAAACACATTGTGTAGAGCTGCTATTTAAAAAAAAAAAAGAGATTTTTTATTACTTGTATTTAATCACTTTGATTTTTACAAGGTCCGAAGAAAAAAGATAAGGAGAATTCAGGAAGTGTCAAGTTTAGAAGAAAGAAAAGATTGTTTTTCTGTTTCTTATTTCATGCGGGCTAAGAAGTCTTAGCTGTAGCAATAGTCTTTTCGCCCGACATCAGACGAGCCCACCAAGTCTCTTGTTCGCAGAGCTTTAGGTCCCTGATCAATGGGGTCATGTAAGCTGAACGTGCCGGTCTAGTTTCCGGGCAAGACATAAGCAAGTGTCTTAGTGATTCCGGTTGCTGGTGATCGTTGCACAATCTGCAATTGTTAGTGCTTGACAGTGATCTTATTGCCAGGATTTTGTGTGTGTGGGTATATATGATATGATATGGCATTTATAACGCGCCTATACACAAGTGTTTCAAGGCGCGATGAGGCAAGGAAGGGGGAACAGAGGGAAGACAGACAACAATCCTACTAGGCCATGTGTCATTCAGATCGCGCAAGTACATAGGAGTGGGGAAGGGGAGAGTGCGAGAGGAAGCGGGAGGGGACAGTGCAGTAAAAGGATAATAGAATAAATAACAATAAGTAAAGTACGGCCAGCAGCTGGCAAGTGCAAGGGTAAGTGCAGGCATCAAGTGTCAAGTGCTGGTAAAGGGACTGTAGGGATACAGAAAAAACAGTCACCAAGTGCAGGGTTGCAAGGAAGGCAGTGCAGGTGTGCAACTGGTGGGGGAGGGGACCTGGGCCTGTGATCAGAGGGTGGCCAGGTAGCCCGTGCAAGGTCAGTTTCAGCCAGGAAATCAGCAGGGGAGAGAAGGAGAGAAAGCAGAAGCAAAGAGAAAGGTTTTGAGGTGCTTTCGGAACCGGAGATGGTTCTCCTCAAGTTTCAGGGGGGTAGGAAGGCTGTTCCAGAGGTAGGCCCCAGCTGAAGAAGGAGATCTACCACCAACTCGTTGCTTGGAGAAGCGACTGGTTTAGTTGCGCTCTCATGAACAAGTTTCTTAGTGGTTTATCTGGAAACTTTGTGCAGTAGGATTGAGGTTCCTTCAGTTTTTTCGGTGCCCTGGGGAGATGTTTTAGCAGTTTATTAGCTGCTACTAGTTCGTTGGTCTGTATCCAATCCCATTCTCCTGTTTATTTTTTTTTACTTTCTGGGGATTGGAGATTAAGTCTTCCTCGATGCATGTAATTTGTTCCAGTTGGTCCTTCTTTGCTGACACCCACACGTTTAGCATTTTGCAGCGGCTGCTATCAATTTCTTCTGCGATCCTCTGATAAGAGGAGGGCTGTCATTCATCAAGATTTTCCTGAAGAGCTGCATGCTCCTTATTTCTACTGTCTCTGCCAAGGAAAGTAGGCCAGTTCTTGCCTAATTGCTGCAACAGAAGATAATTTTGGTAACTTGGGGACTGATCTCCAAAAGTGTCCTTCCAGCTTTGACCATGTTGTCACAGGCAAGTTCGGGGTTGCGTCCATCCCATACGTAATGGAGGGAAATGTAGCTGCTATACAAATAAACTATCATATCATATCTGCAAGAGTTTGAAACATGTCTCTAGGTTTACTAGATGTGATAGGAGGAGCTATACTCGCACAGTGAACCTGCCTCAGTTTACTGTCGACTGGCGAGTCTTCCACTGTATCCGCGCTATCAAGATCTTCAGCATTGTTCTTCTCTTTGCCCAATGAATGGGTAGTTAGTATACTGAGATTCAGCAATTCCAAATAGTCTGCACATTCTTTAGGTAACGGTTTTAAGTAATGCATATTTTATTTTTTCAATTTAGTTTTATTACATTTTGACATATAAATATGAACAAGAGCAAAGACCCCATCAAGAGAAGACCAACTATAGTGTGACCCACTATATTAACATCTTGTTGAAATGCTGGCACTCCTCTGGTAGTCCACTTCATTTTAGGGGGGCTTCAGATTGCTCCTCAAAAAACCAACTTCTTTGGGCTCTGTGAGAAACCAAAGGGTGTCTCACTTACTAGTCCCCAGGGATCTCTCTTTCAGGTGGCCAGGGCAAGGCCATCACCCTTGGATCCAGACCCTGGGGGTGGACCAGTGTGGGAGGATCACCTGGGTGAGGGATCTTCAGGGAGTGGGGGTGAGACGACCGATGGTGAGAAGCGGTATCCCCCCTTTCCCGTACCCATACCCCATCCTATTTTATAGGATGCTTTGCCATCCCAACTCCCCAACCCTCCCTTAGTAGACAAACAGTGGGCCGAGGAAGAGGAGGACTGAGAGAAAGAGGCTATCCCTTAAATATCCAATTGGACATGTACCGTTAATAAGGTCAGTCACTTGACCTTAATCACATACATCTGATACCCATTAACTCCCCCCACACGGATAAAAGGCAGAACATGGAGACGCACTCTGAGCAAGGTGGTACACGAGCAGCAGCAGATCTTCTAGGGCCAAGGCGAACCCATTGGAGCAGGACGACCGATCGAGGGACCAGAGTGAGGGGCTGGGAAACCCTGTACATCCCTCCAGGAGGTTGTTGCCTCCGGGAAACCGCGAGAGATGCACAGAGAAAGCCAAAACCCAAACACAAAGAAGCCTGCATTGTGTTTCAAGGATGCCCCTCCCGGGTGAATGGCAGAGTTGGGGAGGCACGGCCAAGCATTTGGTATTAACCTTGACTCGAAAATAAACACAGCAGAGAACCGAAAAGAATGCACACAACCGCTGAGTTATCGAAAGACATGGAAGGCTGGTTTGTGTCAAGGAAAGATTGAAGCTGGCACAGTGTATCTCACAATTGAAGGTTGCGCGCGTGCTGATGAGACACAAAAGAAGGTAAACCTAGAGTGAACTTTAAAGTCAGCGGTAACTGTGAAGCCAGTGATGCAGAGTAGCAGAGTACTCCAGTGAAAGAAAACAGGCCACTCAAAAGTCTGATTTTTGATGTTTGTTACAAAGCAACAAAGGGAATGAACTTTGAAATACGGGCTAGTCAAGAATAACCCTGACGAAAGGGGAAGTTAAAAAGGTGATTGCTTTAAGGGAAAGACTTCTTTGAACTCTACGGATTATGTTGTGGAACTACCCAGACCAAGAGACACTGGGGCAAAAGCATAAGGAAGAGCTGAAGTGGAAGTGGGCTCGCGCAGGTTTGTGGAAAAGCCTTGCACAGTCTAAAGTCTTTGACATCAGTTAGAGTTCTGAGTCCAAACTGAGGGAGACGTACGTGAACTATTGTGAATAAAGCTTGGGGAAGGGAACCCCTACAAGTGCTGTGATTGAGAGATCCGAGACCGACTAAGGGAGACCTACGTGAACTAATGATGCCTTGAGAGGTCTGAGCCTGACAAAGGGAAACCTTCCTGAATGTTGTTGAATCATGAAAGAAAATACATTTTTATGAACTTAAATGACTTTAACGTGGAAGGCCAAGCGGGCCTTGACCTACGTTTTGAACTGCTTTTTTTGATAACCTGAGCCAGAATGCGTCATCATGTCTACAGGAGCCACCTTACTCCGTGCTGTCCAACGTGGGCAGTAGAGCTGACTCAGCCATATTGCTCCTTTATGTTATAACACTTACTTTCCTTTGCATACACATTCCCCTTTATACACTTTTTGTATCAGAGATAGGGCAGGCATTAGGTTTTTTAGTATAGGCCATTTTGATTTGACAGACTGACTAGAACTGTGCTTTCTTTATTAATTGATGGTAGAGACTACTCCCATCATAGCTATAGGGCAAAGTAGGAGCTTTACCAGACCCCAAGAACGGAATAAAGGTTTTGGAACTTGTACCTCCTGTGTCATTGTCATACTTGTGATACCATGCCTCCCTTACAGCTCCAATGATACAAACTCACTGGAAGGCATACATTCACACAGAAAGTCACCTCTCAATAGTCTTCCGTAAGTAAATGTCATTATTTTTTTTTTTTTTAACTAACAACTATGGAAGAAAAAAGTGTAAAGAGTAAAAGACCGGATAACAGCCCAATAAACAAAATTGGTCAAGATCAGAAGTGTGCGAAGGAGTCTCCAACATATTTCAGATTACTGATTGAAAGGATTGAACCAAAAAGGAGCGATTAGTCGCTTAACCGAAACATTGTACTAAATCTTTTCCAATCTATCGTGGTTCTTCGAGCAATCAGAAGTGCAGAACTAAGTCGAGTGGAACTGATAAACGAACATGGCCGATCAAGCGCATTGCTACATATAGAATCGCTAAAGATAACCCAACTGATTATGATGTGCGAAAGACAAATAATGGAAGCGGGTTTCCAGATTTATGAAGTAGACAATCTACTCGCAACAAAGGAGTGTCACCAGAAGAACAGCCCTCATTCCCCCAAATACCTACCCAAAAAAAAACGTGAGTGAGGAAAAATCATTGGTGGTTGGAGAAATTAGGAGAGAATTTCCAACGAAAAGTGATGATCCAAAAGGAGCAAAAATTGAAATCACAGTATCTAACATGCAAGCAAAAGCAGGCCCAAGCAACCAGGCCTCCAATGGAAACAGTGTAGGTAGTGTGGAAGAAGAACATGAATGGGCATGGTTAGCAAAGGTCCTAAACGAATCACATAGAGAAGTTAATGCCAAGAGGAACGAAACAAAGTAACATGGGCAACATGGAATACCAGAGGCTTTGCCCATCTTGCAAACAGTTGAAACGAAATGTTAAGAAAATGCGATATCCTGTGTTTGCAAGAAACTTGGCTGTCGAGTTGCCCGTGTATTGATGGCCATGAACCCTGCGATAGTCAAGAAAAAGGGGCAGACCCATGTCAGGCCAGTTAATTCTGGTGAACCGCAAGAGCGGCTTTGAGATACGAGACACGAGAAACCTGTCAACCACCATACAATACGCAAAAATAGAATCAAAGGCAGCAAATGGAATACAGAAAAAAACAGTACACATATTCAATATCTACTGGAATCACCAAGATCCAAAACAAGGAAATCTAATGGACGATCTAGTGGATGCTGTAGACAATGTGATGTCGTCTGAGTGAGAACTGAACATGGTGTTATGTGGTGATTTCAATCTAAAATAAGACGGAAAAAAAACTGGGAAGACGAAAATGTCAATAAATGATGTAAGAAAAAAAAGAACATGGCTGGAAGAGATGGAGGATCGTGCATTGAATATGATGAATGGGAATATAATGGGTGATACTCCAGCAGTGGAGACATGGGAGAGAGGGCCACAAAAGTCAATCCTCGATTATTTTATTTTTTTTGTAACCGAGGGAATGGCAGAAGAAATAACATCAATGAAGGTGAAAAAAACCACCCAAAGCGATCATCATTTAGTCTCTCTTACCTGGAACCAACCCACTCTCAAGAAAAAAGCACAGCCAAACCAACCATTTGAATTGGAGCCGGGCAGAACAAGGCTGAGAATGATAGCCAAAGACATAAAGATACTGACAGATGTCATAAAACCCCACCCTAGCGCCTTGAATGACGATCTAACAGAATATAGAGAATTTATGGAAATTTACAGACTTAGAGTCAATTGCCAGGGGAAACCGTTCTACAAGAAACACATATATGACACAGAAATAGCTGACAAATTGCAGAAAGATAGGAAATGTAAATGAGGAAGAACAGAAGCGAAAGTTAAGATCACTGAAAAATAACTATAGGAACTGGGTGAAAATCCATAGAGCAGTGCTGGACCAAAAGGATCCTGAAACCATGTTGAAGACCCTAGGGCAGCGAAACACCAGAGGTTTTTGGTCATTGATAGATGAAGTGGACAATCCGCAAAAGGAAATGACCAAAAACATGGTAACAGAAAGCCAATGGGAAACACATTACAGCTCCTTATTTGAGAAGAAAATGGCATCCAAACCACCAGAGCTTCCCAAAATCCAAACTTGGGATTTAAGCTTTGAGCATAAGGAGATACACAACTGTATAAAGAAATGCAGTGAGTCAAGGGCAGCAGGGCCGGACGGACTATCAAATCAGATGTTGAAAGAAAACGTAGAGGAATGCTCCATATTCTGTGACCGGTTATTTCGAAACATTACGCAAGAAGCGAAAATACCACTGACATGGAAAGAAGGTATAATTGTACCGATCTTTAAGAAAGGATGTCGGTTAACACCAACGAATTACCGGTCAATCGCCCTATTGGACGTAGTGGGGAAGATCTTCGCTACCATGTTACTACAAAAGTTGAATGCCTGGCTAAAGGAAAGCAACTCAATCGACATCAGACAAACAGGCTTTGTTAAGGGCGTAGGGTGCAGCCTAAATCTGTTAATACTAAACTTGCTAAAAATGGAAGCGATCAGATCGGGACAGAAGGTATACTTAGCCTTAATAGACCTGGCCCACGCGTTTGACGGAGTAGATCGCAAAATTCTCTGGCAGAACCTGAAAGATCGAGGATGCCCCATGAGCCTCATTTTGGCAATAAGAGAACTGTACTCGCAAACGACAGTTAAAATCCGGCTAGACACACAAGGCAACTATTCAAACCATACCAACTGCCCGGGGAATAAAGCAAGGCTGCCCCCTAGGCGCAACATTGTTTAATTTCTACATATCCGAAGTGGGAAAAGCGTTTGATGAAGTGAGAAGTACCCCCCCCTACACTGAATGGAACCAAAGTCAGCTGGCTCCTATACGCAGACGATATTGTGATATTAGACCTAACTCCAATAGGCCTGCAACGCAAACTATCGGCCCTGAAAGAATACACAGCGAAGATGGGCCTAGAAGTCAATATGGCAAAATCAGAGATCCTGACCTTTGAAAATCTAAAAGGGGCAGCCTCAAGAAAACATCAATTCCAGTGGTCACTCGGGAAAGAAAAAATCCAAAACATGGATTTTTTGTAAAGAGCAGTAGATACCTGGGAGTACATATTAATTCCAGCCTACGTGACGAACCAATGGTATCTCAAACGCTAAGCAAATGTAAGCAATTAACGGCACAAGCGTGGGCAGTCCACAACAAGTATGGGAAATTCTCTTACAGACCTGTGATAAATTTCTATAAAAGCAAGGTAATTCCAGCCCTTACATTTGGAGCGGAATGCATGTTTGGATGCTCAAGCGAAATCTGGTCAAGATGCGAGGGGTCGTTTTGGAAAAAGATTTTGCAAATTACAACAAGTTACCCAACGGCATGTGTACTTTATGAAGTAGGAGTACCAACTCTGGATGCAAAAATCACTTGGAACATGCTGACCCTATACAGCAAGACGATCGATGTTGCAGCTCCACAATTCGAAATACTGGCAGAGCATGAAAAAGAGCGGCCAAAGCCGATACACAATGGAGACTGAATTGCAAAAAGATATTGCAAGAGCTAGGAGCAGAGGAGAACCAGTTGACCACCAATCCAAACGCTGTGAAAAAGAAAGTAATGGAACACGATTGGATTAAAACAATTGAGAAAAGAAACTCCCATAAATGTATGACGAATCATCCTGGGGAAGCTAAGGGAAGAGCGCAGACATTACAATATTTGGAAATGTTTCCATGCAAAGTTCTAAGAAGATCCTACCTAAGATTTAGGTTGAACTTGTACGAAACAAGAGAAGTGGAAATGCACAGAAAGAAACTGCTGAACAATGACCTAAAATGCCATTTCTGCCAAATAGAGAATGAATCATTGAAACATTTGGTTCTGTATTGCAGCGAACTCAAAGTTTTGAGAACGAATTATTTGGCCACCGAAAGAAATATAGTCGCAACATACAGCGAGGAAGAGTGGTGGTGCCACTTGCATTGTGGTGCCCATAAAAAACTGTCGCTGGCGCTCACACTGTTCCTACAACAGATGGAAATTAAGATGCGGGAAACAGAGTAAGAAATGCAGGAAACTGCCTGCTTCCAAAAGAAATATGTTGAAGCCGGCGAGATCCCTAGAAGGGCCAAGTGGCTCTAGACATACCATGATGGAGTAGAGTGAAAGGGAGCATTTTCCCATGAAATTGTAAAAAGTTTTAGAAGAAATACATATTTAAGATTCCGCAAGCTATGTTTGTTAGGGATGAGAATGATAATGATAATGTAAGAATTTTTTCAAAAGTTTGTATAAACTAAATGAAAATAAAAATAAAAATAAAAAATAAAAATAGAAAAAATGTCATTATTGCAACCCCTCATGTTCTTAGGTGCCCCCTGTTAACCATATCAAGGCAGACCGCAATTCTCTTATTCAACCCTCCCAAACCCCCCCATTGTCTCTTCGCATATCTCTTCCTGCATATCTCTTCTGTGAACCACCCCCGGGCTAATGGAATATCCTGTTGTCAAGCCCCTTAACTAGCTACCATTAAGCATAGCTCTATGTCTTACTTTAAGATATTTCCTGGGAGTACTCCCCATACAGTCAAACCTTTCCCCTATCTGCTTCAACCACTGCAGTGATTGATTTCAATCATTCCTCAGTACGTTCCAGATCCCAAAAAATGATTCCTTTCCCTTCCAAGTAACTCGAAGCTTTGCAGGCCGCAATAACCCTGCCTTGACCACACGCGCAATGAAGGATTTCTTAAGCAAGTTCAGTTCCCTCCTCCTTTTTCAGTGTGGGTGCTAGGTCAGGGAAAATCGGGATCTTATGATGTTGGTATTCAAGGGTTCCCTTCGCATTTGCAGCCCTTAGGATTCTTTCTTTATCCCGGGCATCCACAACTTTAATAATATGAGTTGGACCCACCTAAAAATATTGTTGCTTATTGCCGGATCCTGTAGCACTTTTCTATGTATATCGGGTCTTCTTCTGTCTCCAGGGCCAACATTTCTTGGAACCATTCTGTGGCAAAAGAGATTGCATCGTCACCTTTTGTACCAACTGGGATACCTATAACTCAGATCTATTTTGCATGTGTCACATTCTCCAGATATTCAAGCCTGCGTTCCATAAGCCTTTGGCCCTTGACCACTGCTTCCATTTCTTTTGCCAGACGGTCCACTTTCGGCATAGTTTGGGCACATTGCTGGTCCAACTCTGTGGTTCTTTGTTCGTGCGTGGAAGTCCTGGATTCCAATTGTGCCACTTTCTCGTTCAAATTATCGAATTTGCCCTGCGTGCGAGACATTGTTTTTTCAATATATATGACCCAGAGCAGCCATCACTGGATCCCCTGAAGATGAAGAGAGTCCAGACATTTCCTGGGTGAATGAACCTTGTCTACCTGGAGCCACACCTGGAGCCACACAAGGTTAAAAAAAGCCAGAGTCCACAACTTTGTCTTTCTTCTTTATCTTCCCAATAGCTATGCTTGCACAGTACGGGACATATATTATGTGGTGTGTTGATTGCACTCACTGCACTCACCCACTCTGTAATGCCAAGGGAATTACCCTGGAATTCTCTGAGGTGTTGGCCTATGGGCAGTTTTGAAGATAGAACAATTGCCAACCCAACCAATCTGCTTCAACAGCCCGTGTCAGCAAGCTGAAATCCCATAGAGCTGGAATTGAGTAATATTTTGCACCCCAATCACCACCTTGGATATTCTATCCTGTGTGACCCACAGGTTTACAGGCAACCAGCTCTGACATGTGGAAGGTTACTCAAGCATTGTTGGTCTCAGTGAACTGAATAACGTCAGCCCTTTAAGATGAGTAGCAATTACCCTGGAGATGGATGGGGATGCAGATTTTATTCATACGTCAATAAAAAGGATAACTGTTATAGTATCAATTTTCTAAAACGGGGAGTACAACGAACATCAACGAATTCGCTCGATCCTCTTACTCAACTAGTTTCATAAAAAACTGAGCTTATATATCAAAAACTCATCATTGACGTTGACCTACGTTAACACCAATGTCATCCAACGTGGCAAAAACCTACAAGTAACTGTGTTAGCCTCTTAGTTAACATCTAAGTATACGATCTATACCACCCTGAAAAGTATGAATATGTGATTGGTTACTTATCAAGTGAGGCAACTAAGCCCTCCCTCTAAAATGACCACTATGAACGTCACTAAATACACAAGATCCCATTGGCTATGCCAACTATAGGACCCTTAATTACGCGGTCCCCTACAATTGGTTGGTACCAATTTGTCAGTACTTTTCCACCTATGTCAAGCAGCACGCAGGCTGGCCTTTCAGGTGCTGGTGAGCTAGTCTTAACCATAGCTTGCCACTAATTAGCATATCAATCCATCATCACCTCAGTGGTCTGCTGACAATCAGGCTTTGGACTCAGCCTTGAGTTTGTTCTGTACTGTGGAGAATTCAGGGGAGTGAAGGCAAGTTCTGCCCTCATGCGTAGGTGTGAGCATCTTGCTCATCCAACTTCATCCTTCCACGAGACTGAAGACCATGATTTCGATGTTTCACTGTCTTTAAAATACTATTTTTTTAATAGACCTCTGACGTATTCCTCATTTGTTCATGTCTTTTGAACAGGAGTTTTGTTCTTTCCCACGATTTGTATCCAATGTTAATGTCAGTTAACTCCAGCCTGATAAGACCTTGGCTACTTGACTTGGCTTCATGGCTCATCCAACCTCACCTTTTCGGATTCACTTTATTTCAATTTTTGTTAGCTGTGACACACTAGAAATGAGGCGTTCTTTCTAGAGTCCAGCACTGCTACAATACGTAGTGGAAACATCCAATCTTTACTCACTTATGCATATATGTATAAATTGGCGCATGCTGCAATTTATTCACCTCAAAGCTAGCCTCAGGATTACTTTGTCTGCTTGCGTTTCTCTGCATTTGTACACGTGTAAACTGACTTGATATCTTCATCCATTTTGTAGTATAAGCTTCTTCACCTTGATCCCAACATGCCACTTATCTTTGATACTTTCTTGATGCCTAATAGAATATCTGCATTCTCTAGTCTCTGCATCTTTTCCATGCATGTCTGCTCAGCTCTGTGTGACGTCACCATTCGTCTTGGCCATTCATTTGCTCCGCTTCTTCCGGGATTTCATTCAAATGGCCATCATATTTTCTTGTATGCAGGTACGGTTTTCTCAATGAGAACCTTGCCTCCAGGATTTTCCTACGTACCGGTATTCCCACTGGTACTGCACGGTTTTCGCATTCTGACTCCCAACATATAGGCAATATAGGTGAGGTGGTTGAGGTGGGGGTACATGGCTCCTCCTCTACACTCCCCCCCCCCCCCACAGGCAATTTATCGACCACTCTCTCATCATCCTTCACATTCAGACATCTTGGTCTGAAGAAGAGCTTCCTTGGGACCCATATCTTTATGACTCCCTTCAGGCATCCTGCTGATTTCACATGTTCATCTTTGCTCCATGTCATGAGCCTACGCTGTCCATTTGGACTGCAATAGATCCATCTTCCCACATACTTCTTATGATTCTTTGGATACAGGAACTTCGTCCCCTCAGGTGCATGGATACTGGCTAAGTAAGTCTCTAATTTCTTCATCTGTCAAGTCTTTGGCCTTCCATCCTGGTTCAACAGTGATCATAATCTTCATCCCTATGGCTTCTTTGGCTGTTTTCTTGCATTGCGAGATTATTATCTTGATCACACAGAATCCAAGTAATATCATTAGCATCAGAGCTTCAAGGAACTTAAAAATGTCTGCCATCCATTGTGGAACCCAAGAGAAGAGTGATCCAAACCAGCTGTTATCAGTAATATTTTCTACTTTGTTGATCATCTGGACGTGGAGCTTTGCCAGCATACCTATGGCCTCTGTCAAGGTTCCATTCTCGTCATCATGAGAAGGTATAAATGTGCAACATGTTTCTCCGATTTTTGCACAAACACCTCCATACATTGCTGTGATCATGTCCAAGACATATCTGTTCTGGAGAGTCATCAGTCGTATGGCTCTCATCTCTTCTCTAATTGCATTGAAATCCTTTATGGTCGTGTTGATTGTCTGTAGCAATTCCCATCTTGTGATCTGCAGCCCTTTGGTATTTGCTCCAACCTGGACACTAGGCATGAAGATCAACGAAAACACTGGCTAAATAGTCTGTACTCATAGGGAATAGCATCAAAAGCTTTTATAGATTTTGCTGAGAAATAGTTCTCTCTCTTCATTCTTCTTATCAGCTCCACAGATCTTTTCTTTCTCATGTGAGCATCTGCCTTCGGAAAACTGTCAAGGTTTAAGTCACTTTTCGGAATCCCTAATGCTGGAACATGAACATTCCTAATGAGCATCAACCTCCCCAATCCTTGGGTAGCCTCATATATGCTCTGGATCTACAAGCCCAATAGTGATCCATGGTTACTGCTGTTCCAAGTATCATTCCTGGTACATCAAAGATTCGACCACAGTTCTGATTCTCTCCAACTTTTCTTGTGCCATTATTTCTGAAGCACAGCTTTGCATTTTCCAAAGGCACTATTTGCAAGGGTCCTCTTCTGTCTTCGACCCAGGTCAGTAGAGTTTAGCAAGTCTTGGCCATAGGGGTATGCAGCCATTCTGTACTATATCAAAGACTGGTTTATAACAACCAATGACCACCGAGGCTCTGGAGATCACCACTCCTTCTTCCCATCCATCTGACGATAGTACTGATCCCCAGATCTGCATTTGGCCTCTGTTCTTCCATCTATGAATTTCTTCTGCAGATTTTCCTGGACTCTCCAGTCTTTTGTTTACTTCCCATCTGATTCCAACTCCTTTTACTCCAGGCTTCTCGTACCTAATCACAAGATTTTTAGTGTGCTCTCTGTTTCTTGTCTTAGAGTCTTGCACGTAATTATCTTCATCTGGATCTGTCCATTCAGTTGCCCATTTGAGATAGGCATCTCGGCCCATAAACTGGCTTCTTGTTCGGCCAAGTGCTGTGTGGGAAAGACAATGTGCTGCCTGGATGTCTATTTCTATAGCTATGAAGATCTCAGACTTCCCCATACTATAAGGCAGGAGTGCACACACAAAGCATTCCTCCTTTTGAGGTTCTTCTTCCTACTCCCCTAATATGTTGATACCATATGTTGTTTCCCAAATGTGCTGTACTATCCAAGTAATCCTTTAGCTCAAAGTCACTGATAACAAAAGTATCTCCCAAATCATCATCTTAGGAGACTTCAATGTAGGCCTTCATGACCCAAAAGATACTAAAGCTACCGTCCTTAAGGATACCAAATCCGAGTTAGGATTTTCATATTGTATAAACAACCCTACTCATAACAAAGGAAGAATAATAGACTGATTAGCAGTCCATAACTACAACATTAACATACTCTCTAACTCACCTTGTGCATGGACTGATCATCACTAAATTACCTTTACCATCAATAAGGCACCACATACCACCCCTCAAATACAGGCGCACGGTACGATGGCAAGAATTAAATGAACCTCACACTAGAGAACTTACTGCCTTCACTTAAACCTATTACCTATCCAGACACCTTGTATTCAGACCCTTCCATCCTAGTGAACATTTATGATGACACTATTCTTAAGGCCATCAATGCCATAGCTCCACTTAAACTGCAAAAATCCAAACCTTGTGCACACACAACAAATGTTATACCCCCCAACTGAAGACCTTAAGGAAAGTAAAAAGAACGGCAGAATCCACCTGGAGAAATTCCCCATCAGAATCTAATAGAGACAACTTTACAGCTGCCTCAACTATCTACAAGGCTGCAATTGTCAAGGCTAAAAAAGACAGTTTCAATGATCGCATAGCTAAAGCTCGTCTAGTACTAAGGAATTATTTTATATACTGCAAGAAATAGAAACTCCTGCCCCTGAACCTGATACCTGCACTAAAGATACCTCTTGGTGCACAAACATCCAGAAGGCGCTCCAAGACAAAATGAGTCTACTCTTAGACAAAATCCAAACAAAAAAAAGCCTAATAGATACAGCCACCTATGAAGACATACCGCTTGGCCTGGTTATGAATATACCGCAATTTGCCTTCAAACCTCTCTCTATCAAAGAAGTAGAATCAATTATACTTGCACGTAAACGTTTGAATTGCAAGGGTGACACCTGTCCCACCATGCTTATCAAAGAGGCAGCCGTGGAACTTGCCCCGTTCAGCACTTCATTAATTAATGCCTCATTTAAATCAAACACTGTACCTAACAATCTGAAAGAAACCTGGGTACTCCCCCCACCCCCTACTAAAAAAAAAAAACCTCACTGGACCCTAATCACCCCTCGAACTATAGACCCATCACCACAGTCCCTTTCCTGTTGAAAATCCTGGACCGAGCAGCATATCTCCAGATACAACAACACCTGGAATCCAACAACTTTATAGGACTAAGACAGTCTGATTTCAGACCTAGACACGGGACAGAGACAGCACTTATAGACCTGAAATCCCAAATTCAGATCCTAAAAGACAAGGGCAAACCTGCATTACTTCTACTACTTCACCTCGCTGCCGCCTTTGACCTGGTGAACCATAAAACTCTATGTAAACGCCGGTCCTCGGCCACATACTTCTCAGACCAAGCTAACACATGGATTGAATCCTTCCTTTGCAATAGGTCCATGAAAGTCTTTCTCCTTCCACCTCCTCACCAGCTTCCCCTGTGACCTGTGGGGTACCACAAGGATCGTGCGTCTCCCCAACTCTCTACATTGTGTTTACCAAACCTCTTTTCGATATACTTGATCATCTGGGTGTCATCTACACTAATTATGCAGACGATACCCAGATACTCATACCTATCACTGGTGATCACATCGTAGACAGCAAGACACTCAACGACATATAAAGTACTATACATATCTGGATTGCAAAGCATGGTCTTTGTCTAAATGACGAAAAGACTGAGTTACTTCTTCTTGGCTCTCCTACTAAACTGAATAAGTTAGGGCCCTTGTTTTAATCTTTTAACATTGACGGTAACATCATAAAAGTAGCAAAAGATGTGAAAACGCTAGGAAAAAAATGTACAATGCCTTCGCCTCCTCCACAGCAGTGATCTGCAAGATCATCACAGCCTGCCGACCTTACCTGACACTGACAAACTGCACCTCAGTAGCAAGAGCTCTAGTCTTATCCAAACTTGACTACTGTAACTCTTTATACTTGGGCGCATCTCAGCAGAACATTAACAAAATTCAAGTCATGCAAAATAATGCTGTCAAAGCAGCCTGTAACATTCCCAGAAAACATCATATCATATCTACCAGACAAGATATAAAGTGGCTCAATATCAAGCAAAGGATAGACTTGAAGTCACTCTCACTCACTCACAAGTGTGTCTACAACCAGGCACCAACCTACCTGGACTACGCGACCTACCAGAACTGCACAAGCAGGTAGCATCGTAATCCCTGTTTTAACCAACAACGAGCAGGGGGAGTCAGCTCCCCAGTCTGCGCAGCTAAGAAATGGAATAATCTCCCCATCCACATCAGAGAATAAACCTCATTCTCACAATTTCATTTAAAGGTAAAAAGTTGGTTCCATGAACAAGACATTAACCAGTCTGCTCTGCCAAATTAACTGTCAAAACTACCCTGTCATAGGTAATGATTGCCTCACTGCACTGACTGCCTAATCATGTACACCTATCTATATTTTGGACTTAAAAATGTAATACTCTGACTGGAATTAATATCAACAATGTACCTGTATCCTGACCTCCGGGTCCTCCATGCCTATGTAGTATGATCTGATGTATATTTTGCATAGCCTGAGTCCATGAAACCTCTTATGCTTTAATGTCTCTGTATATCCTTTCCTGTGTAACCTGTAACTGTGTAACATACAAGACTTAGCGCCCATGTTATGCTTTAATGTCCTTGTATATCCTTTCCTGTGTAACATGCAAGATTTAGCGCCCAGTTGCCCCAAGGCTTGGCTGCGCTTTTCGAATAAATAAATACAAATACAAATCCTCCCTGGTATCTCTCTTAGGGTTTCATTTTTCTCTTGTAACCATCTACCATCATTTAATGAAGTATATCAACATAGTTTCTTCTAACTGGACCAATCACAGGAACGCTAGTCAGTGGACTAGGTGTATTTGCATGCATTAACTGAGTAGGTTCACTTTTTTTCAACACCCATTTCTTTCGTCTCCCTTGTAAAGCCGGTCTTTGGTGTCCAAAAATAATCTCTAAGACACTTTTCGCATGTGACTGACTGTCAGTAACATTTACCCCAGACCTAGTTGATTCTTTATCATTCTTTGGAACAGGGATGCTTGCTTCTGAAGGGTGCAGGGTTAAAGGGGTCTCTCCAACATAGATCTTTACATCTCCCAGAAAAGTCCAAGCACGTCTGCCCTGCACTTTGACTGCAGAAGGCGTGCCCTCCTCTACGATAAAAGGACAGTTGAAGCGGGGCTCGTCCAACTTCTTCCTCGTAAAGTTGGGGATTAGGACCGCATCTCGGGTGAACACTTTAGGAATACATAGTTCTTGAAATCCACTTGTTGAAGCATATGCTTCTGTGTTCTGTACTGCCCCACACCCTTTTCGCCGTAGCTGATCTGAAATGACAGAGATACTTGAAGTCATACAAGTAATGTAGTCACGTAACTCCATTCCTAACAGTTCTGACGTCGGCTGGGTATCGCTTCTAACTCTGGATGGAGGTGTGAGGGGTGTCCTCATTGGCCTCCCTGTCACTATTTCATGGGGGCTGGGGTAAGATGGTGGTCCGAACCTGGTGTTACGCTCACCTGACTCCCACGGAGGCGCTGGCCTGGTTCGCGCTGCTGTGACTTCTTCTAAGGTGATGCGCAGGGTTCGGAAGACGGACTGGACCGGGCCCCCAAATCTGGCTTGTCTGGCTCGCAGAAGTATCCTTCTGTAGGCGAAAATAGGGAATTAACTGTCTGCAGGGTAATGCAATCGGCCTCCCACTTTCCCCTCTCACCCTCCTTGAAACCCTTCTGTGATTTCTCGTAGCGTCTCACCTTAGGGTCTGGAAGGACGAGCTCTCCATCCTGCTTCTGATGCAGGGGCGCGTTGGTATCCAGTTACTTCACTGGATTTTCGGATTGGTGAGAACCAAACCTGCTTGGCTTCCAGGTAAGTTTTTTGATAAGAGGTTCCCCTTGTGTCCATGCATTAATGTACTAATGCTAGTTTTCCCCATAGGGGCCAGGGTACGGAATGCCGGGGAACAGGCACCGACCCGAGATGAGAGATGAAATCCTTGTAGAAATCAGGTAAGTCTTTAATGAGCATTTTTTGGTAATGTCTTTTCATTCGCTCATTAACGCTGATGTCTCTTTTTCCCCTTAGGGGCCGGGGTCCGGAAATGCCAGGATGCAGCGCGGACCCAAATTGAAGAGGGAATGAATCAACAGGTAAGTCTTAACATGGAGATTTAGCTTTCCTTATTCCCTTCTCTCTCTCACCTTTTGTTCTGGTGTTTTTCTCCCTAGGCGCTGGGGTGTGACTGCGAATCCGGATGATCGCTGCTGAACATGGAGGCGCCCTGTGAAGGTGAGTGGAATGCGGCGCTGCAGCGATCGACGCAATGAGCTTTTAAATTAAAGTCTTCCTTTTCAGGATTGTCGGCGAGATGTCTCCGGGATGCGGATTTAGCAGGTAAGGACTTTTCCTTCTTCTGTTCTCTTCTTCTCTTCCTTTGCAGGTGATCCAGGATGCAGGCAGGCGTGGCAGAAGTCAGGATGCAGGTGCAGACACGGTGAGCGTCCAGCTGCTAGCTGCAGAACAACGCGAAGCACGTGTGGCTGTTCGGGTGGAGTTTAAATAGCCTTGGAAGAAGTTCCAGGTATGTATCCTTCCCCGACCACGCCCGGATGGTAAATTAGTCCCACAGGTAAAGTAGTTCCTTTCAGGCCTCAAGGAGGCCGGGATCCTGCAGCATGGTCTGCATCAGGTAAGTGCACCCAAGCATTCCCATAATGAGCCTGGCTCCTATGGCGCCAGGACTGTTGTCTTTTATGAGCCTGGCGCCGTAGGCGCCAGGACACTGTCCAAAGGGCCCCTATATGGGGTTGCTGGGTCCTTCCTTGGGGACTGGATGTCCGCTTTCGGGGACGCCGGGCTTGAACCGGCTACCCAGGAGCGGGCATCATGACAGCACTCCCCCCCAAGGCCCCTCCCAAGGTTGTTCCCTCTGGGGGTTTTGGTTTGTCTAGGAAGAGTCGGTGGAATTTCCTGACTAATCGAGGTGCATGCACATGGTCGCTGGGTTCCCACGACCTCTCCTGAGGTCCGTACCCCTTCCAATCAATTAGGTAGAACAGTTTTGACCTAAACATTTTTGAGTCTAAAATGTTCTTCACTTCGAATTCGGGCTCCCCATCTATTAGAATAGGTTCTGGAGGTTTGAGTAGTCGGGTTCCGGGTACCACTGGTTTCAGAAGTGACACATGAAAAACAGGGTGAATTCGCATACTAGCTGGTAAATCAAGTTTAACAGCCACTGGGTTAATTATTGCCGTAATAGAATAAGGTCCCAGATATTTTGGGTTAAAAGTTTGAGGCCCTTTGAGTGGTAAATGTCTGGTAGCTAACCACACTTGATCCCCAATCTGATACGGAGGTGCTTCACTCCGATGTAGATCAGCATTCTCTTTGTATTTTCTCTTGGCTTGTTGTAAATGCATAGTTGCCTCTTTGAAGGCTTGGGTAATTGTAGAATGCAGATGTTCTACTGCAGGCATTCCGAGGTTCTGAGGTGAGTCAAGGTTTGAGGTTCGAGGGTGATGCCCAAACAAAGTATAAAAAGGACTGTGGCCAGTTCCAGAGTGTACCGAATTATTATATGCGTATTCGGCTATCCAAAGAATGTCTTTCCAGTTGCTTTCAGATTGCTGTAACATACACCGTAAGTACTGTTCCAGGGTCTGATTTGTCCTATCGGTCTGACCATCGGTCTGAGGGTGGTGACTGGTCGATAATCTCACGTCGATCTGCGCCATTTGACAACATTTGCGCCAGAAGTAGGAAATTAATTGGCTTCCCCGGTCAGAGATTAGTATAGATGGGAATCCATGTAGCCGAACAATATTTTCGAGGAATTCTTTGGCTAGGACAGAAGCTGAAGGTACACCTTTCAAAGGAATAAAGTGGGCCATTTTGGAAAACAAATCCACAATTACCAGAATAGTATTGTACCCCGAACAAGGAGGCAGGTCCGTAATAAAATCCATTGATAGGGTGTGCCAGGGTGCTGGTGGTATGTCTAGAGGTTGAAGGAGACCGGCTGGTCTTTTCTTTTGACTTTTATTTTGGGCGCAAACACCACAGGACATCACAAAAGATTTAACATCTTTTCGCCAAGAGGGCCACCAAAATTGTCGTTTCACCTTTTCCTCTGTCTTGGCAATGCCGGGGTGTCCCTCTATTAATGTATCATGATAACCGGAAATAACTAGTTCGTGTAATTCCTTATGTGGCAGGAATAAGCGTCCTTGGAAATAAGGTAAACCATTATCTATGGTAAAGTCTGATCCCTTTTGTATCCATTCCTGTAAGGTTGTAGGGTCCAGGAGTTGTTTCACTCTGGCTTGAATGTCTTCAAGCGTCTGTAACCAAGTCATGCCTAGAATCCTCTGTTCAGGAATTATTGGTACTGGTTCTGAGTTTGTATCAGATTCTCCCATTCCAATTCGGGATAAGGCGTCTGCTTTGCCATTCTTGCAGCCAGGTCGATAGGTATTCACAAACTCAAATTCAGCGAAAAACAAAGCCCATCGGAGCTGCCGTGATGACTGAGCCTTGGCGGTTTTCAAATACTGTAAATTCCGGTGATCAGTGATCACTGTGATGGTATGTCGAGCGCCAAGCAGATAATGCCGCCAGGCTTTAAAAGCGGACTTAATGGCTAACAGTTCTTTGTCCGTGATTGCATAATTAACCTCGGGTGCTGAGAATTTTCTGGACCAAAATGCTACGGGATGCAGTTGGTTGGTTTCGGGATCTCTTTGGGACAGGACAGCACCCATGGCTAGGCTGGATGCGTCAGTCTCGACGACATAAGGGAGATCTGGACGCGGGTGTTTCAATATAGGTGCGGAGGTAAACTTAGCTTTTAAATCCTGAAAGGCCTGCTCGGCTTCTTCAGACCATTCAAAACGTTTATTTTTCCTCAAGAGTGCAGTAATGGGTTGTACCACGCGTGCAAATTCCGGGATAAACCTGCGATAGAAATTGGCAAAGCCGAGCATGCTTTGAACCCCTTTTACAGAGCTAGGTGATGATCATTTGAGGATGGCATCCACTTTTCTTGAGTCTATTCGGACTCCTTTGGGTGCCAGAATGAAACCTAGAAACTCGACTTCTGTGGTATGGAAAACACATTTCTCCAATTTAGCAAATAGTTTGTGTTGGCGCAGTTTTTCAAGTACTGCCCTGACGTGTTTTCTGTGATCAGATTCCGAAGAGGAGTACACCAGAATGTCATCGATATATACGACAACACAAACATTGATGAGTTCCCGAAGGACATCATTCATGAAGTATTGGAAGGCAGCCGGCGCGTTACACAATCCGAAAGGCATCACCTGGTATTCGAATAATCCGTATTTAGTACGGAAGGCAGTTTTCCATTCGTCGCCTTCTTTAACTCGTACCAGATTATAAGCCCCTCGGAGATCTAACTTGGTCTATATGCAAGCGTCCTTCACCTGGTCAAGGAGTTCAGGGATCAGAGGCAGAGGATAACGGTTTTTAACCGTTATCTGGATCAATGCGCGGTAATCGATACAAGTTCTAAGGTCGCCTTCTTTTTTGGGCACGAAGAACAAAGCCGAGGATGCCGGGGACTTTGACGGGCGAATAAAACCATTAGCTAGGTATTGATCCAAATATTGTCTCAAATGCAGATTCTCAGGTTCGGTAAGGGCATAAATCCTGCTACAAGGGGGTTGTACAACGGGCACCAGATCGATTTGGCAATCGTATGATCTGTGAGGAGGTAACGTGTTAGCCTGTTCCTTTTGGAAGATGTCCTGAAAGTCTTGGTATTCCGGAGGTAGTTGCATGGAGGCAGAGGTTACAGATGCTAGATTAATCTTCAGGTTTTCTGGGTAGCAGGTTTGTGTACAATCCGGGAAGGTTATTCTCTTAGCTCGCCAATCAATTCGAGGATTATGTGTCTCTAACCAAGGGATTCCAAGAATAACCTGAAACTGTGGAGCCTTGATTACATCAAACACAACACCCTCCCGATGGCCGTCGGGACCAATAAGAGTCACCTCAGTAGTGGAATGTGTTACCGGTCCAGAGGCAATTTCAGTTCCATCGACTGTGGTGATGACATCTTTGCTGGTTTTAGGACGGAGAGGGAGGTTAATCCTAGAGACCAATTCACGATTCACATAGTTTCCAATAGCCCCACTATCGATGTATGCCTTTATTGCATGCAACCGCTTAGGCTGTTCTGGATCTACGAGAACCATTGGTACAATGAAATGCGAGGTCTGAGAGTTAGTTTTCAAGCTCGGCAAGCGGAACCCTACACTTGTCGGGCGGAGTCGTTTCCCGAAACAGAGTCTTCATGGTTTTTATCAGCGGCTCCTACCGCCTTTCGGGGCGGTTTTGCCAGGCAATCTCGTAGAAAGTGTCCAGAATTCCCACAATAAAGACATAATTTTAACTGCCGCCTCCTTTCACGTTCCTTTTGAGTTAAGGGTCCTTTAACCCTCCAATTTGCATAGGCTCAGAGACATCAACTCCCTTTGGAGTAGCATGGGTCTTGACCAACACCCGGGTCTCAAACCTGGACCGATCTGCTTTTCTGTTTTGAAGTCTGTGATCCAATTGGACCACTAAGTCTATATACTCTGTGCATTCTTGGGGCGGATTTACAACTTGGGCCAAGACATCTTTAAGTTCTCCGCGAAGGCCTCGATAAAACAACGTGACTCTTTTATCCTCTGGCCATCCCGTTTCTACAATTAGTCTATTAAAGGTTGCAATATAGGATAGGAGGTCCTGATTGCCCTGTCGCAGGGATAGAAGTTCGTCATCCAGCGCCTGCCCCTGAGAGTGTCGAGCAAATAACCTTTCCATGCTTGCTTGAAACCTTTGAAAATCACGGAGAATCGGGTCATCTTGAGTAACCAGTGGAACTGACCAATCGGCAGCGCAGCCGCTGAGATATGACAATACAAAGGCTACCTTGGTCTGATCATTAGGGAAGGCCCCAGGTCTGCATAGGAAGTGCAAACGACACTGATTCATGAATACGGCGAATCGTTTGGGGTCCCCAGCAAAGCGTTCGGGTGGGGCCAGCGGCATGTTTCCAGGTAGATTAATCTGCACAGGGTTACTGGAAACCACAGGAGCGGGGTCCTCTCCGGAACCGGGTAGAGGAGTTTAACCAGCTTGACCTTGCAAAAGCTGTCTGGCCAGGTCATCAATTCTTTCCTTTGATATTATTAATTCCCTCCTGAGGGCATTAGTCTCTTGACGAGCGGCATGTACTTCGGCCCATAATTCCCCCAGTAATTGGGCCAACTGATCAGTCTCAGAACTTTCCATAGCGCCTGGGTGGGAATTTGTAGGAAGGCTTCGCGTTCTGTTACGCTCACCTGACTCCCACGGAGGCGCTGGCCTGGTTCGCACTGCTGTGACCTCTTCTAAGGTGATGCGCAGGGTTCGGAAGACGGACTGGACCGGGCCCCCAAATCTGGCTTGTCTGGCTCGCAGAAGTATCCTTCTGTAGGCGAAAATAGGGGATTAACTGTCTGCGGGGTAATGCAATCGGCCTCCCACTTTCCCCTCTCACCCTCCTTGAAACCCTTCTGTGATTTCTCGTAGCGTCTCACCTTAGGGTCTGGAAGGACGAGCTCTCCATCCTGCTTCTGATGCAGGGGCGCGTTGGTATCCAGTTACTTCACTGGATTTTCAGATTGGTGAGAACCAAACCTGCTTGGCTTCCAGGTAAGTTTTTTGATAAGCGGTTCCCCTTGTGTCCATGCATTAATGTACTAATGCTAGTGTCTTTTTCCCCATAGGGGCCGGGGTACGGAATGCCGGGGAACAGGCACCGACCCGAGATGAGAGATGAAATCCTTGTAGAAATCAGGTAAGTCTTTAATGAGCGTTTTTTGGTAATGTCTTTTCATTCGCTCATTAACGCTGATGTCTCTTTTTCCCCTTAGGGGCCGGGGTCCGGAAATGCCAGGATGCGGCGCGGACCCGAATTGAAGAGGGAATGAATCAACAGGTAAATCTTAACATGGAGATTTAGCTTTCCTTATTCCTTTCTCTCTCTCACCTTTTGTTCTGGTGTTTTTCTCCCTAGGCGCTGGTGCGTGACTGCGAATCCGGATGATCGCTGCTGAACATGGAGGCGCCCTGTGAAGGTGAGTGGAATGCGGCGCTGCAGCGATCGACGCGATGAGCTTTTAAATTAAAGTCTTCCTTTTCAGGATTGTCGGCGAGATGTCTCCGGGATGCGGATTTAGCAGGTAAGGACTTTTCCTTCTTCTGTTCTCTTCTTCTCTTCCTTTGCAGGTGATCCAGGATGCTGGCAGGCGTGGCAGAAGTCAGGATGCAGGAGCAGACACGGTGAGCGTCCAGCTGCTAGATGCAGAACAACGCGAAGCACGTGCGGCTGTTCGGGTGGGGTTTAAATAGCCTTGGAAGAAGTTCCAGGTATGTATCCTTCCCTGACCACGCCCGGATGGTAAATTAGTCCCACAGGTAAAGTAGTTCCTTTCAGGCCTCAAGGAGGCCGGGATCCTGCAGCATGGTCTGCATCAGGTAAGTGCACCCAAGCATTCCCATAATGAGCCTGGCGCCAATGGCGCCAGGACTGATGTCTTTTATGAGCCTGGCGCCATAGGCGCCAGCACACTGTCCAAAGGGCCCCTATATGGGGTTGCTGGGTCCTTCCTTGGGGACTGGATGTCCGCTTTCGGGGACGCCGGGCTTGAACCGGCTCCCCGGGAGCGGGCATCATGACACCTGGTTCTGGTTAGTTCCTCAATGCATATAAAGCCAGTGGTAGACAATGCAACCACCCTTTCTTCAAGGTAAGCTTCAACTTGGCTATTCTTTCTTTAAGCAAACCGTTGAGCCTCTCACAAATCCCATTTCCTTGTGGATATAAGCCAAAGAAAACCTGTGCTGTATACCAAGCAACAAGCTAACCTGTTCAAAGATTTGATTCATAAAATGAGGACCATTATCTGATCTTAATACTTAACATATTCCCCATCTAGAAAATACTTCTCACACTAAGAATGCTGCTGCACAGGTGGAGTCTGGGGTGTGTACACGAACCAGCTTCAATCCATCATGAAAAGGGACAGACTACTACAATCATGTATCTATATCCATTACATACTTGCAGCATTTCTACATAGTCGATATGCAAATGCTGAAAGGGGCCATTAGGTCTCAGGATAACTCTTCTAACTGTGCACAGTGTGTGCCCAGCAGTGATATTTTGACAAACTATGCAATTCACTACATAGAATGCAAGGTGTTCTAACACATTTGGTACAAACCACTCCTCTGCAATAGTTGCAGCAAGATTTTCTCTAGTTGTATGCGCAGGGTGATGTAGCTATTCCAGTGCCAGCTTTTAATAAGGCTACAGGCATTACTGGTTTACCAGTGCTGTCTTGTCACCATAATGATTCAGAGGGGTTTAAAGAACACCCTTGTTGCGTCCATAGATTCTTCTCATCTTGAGGTGCTTCCCCCTGGACCTCTATTTATTGTGTCTTCGAAAGATTACTATAGGATTCAGACACACTCATTGCCACCATTTTCTCATTTACATTAGGTGTATCAAATGACATGATAATTTCTGAACATGCAGCGCGTTTGGCTTCATCGCCTGCTGCTTGATTTCCACGTGAGATAAAGTCTGTTAGTGTGAACTGCGCATTTCATGACTGTGATGGCTACTGGGAGTTGTAGTGCCTTATTAAGCCTGTCCAATAAAGAGGAATGCTGCACTGGAGTGCCATCCACTCGGCGGTACCCCCTCCTTTTCCAACGTGCTAATCCTGTACTGTTGACATCACATAGGCAGAGTCACTGTACACCATTACTTCCTGGTCTGCATGATTCTCGAGCGCGACTATCAGCGCCACTAACTATGCAGCCTGTGCTGAATAGTGAAATGTTAGTCGTGCACTTACCAATGTTTGAAACTCCCCATTGACTGTGTGTTTTACCACAGCGGCACCTGTCTATCTCTGTTCATCATTTTGATTGATCCTTGAAGAACCGTCAGTAAAAACAATTTCTCCCCCTGCCAAAGCATTTTCTTTTATCCTAGGAATTTCATCATAGAACCCTTCATAGTTTGAACAGTCATGCACATGCTCCCTCTCTGCCAGTGGTTCAGCTACAAACATGGCAGGATTCACTAGTTTGCATCAAACTATTTTGATTGCCGGATCTGATATGATTACCTCGTAGGCAGAAGCCCTTTGAGAAGTCCACGTCCCTTTCCCTTTCTCCGAGATGGCAAATAATGCATTCTCAACAAACGTCATAGAGCATCCCATCACTATACTTGCAGCCTTTTCAATGGCGAACAAGGCGGCTGTCAAAGATTGTTTGCACGGAAAATGACCCTTAATTACTGGGTCTAAAATCCCATTGTAATATGCAAGGGGCTTTTTCCCCAATGTGGTTCTCTGTGTGAGGACTGCTGTCATAACGGTACCATCCGTATGCGAGAATAAAAGGAATTCCTCAGCATAATTGGGAACCCCTAAAACTGGAGCTTTACAAATTGCCTTTTTCAATTCATCAAACCCTTCTTCCATCTCCTCAGTCCAAACAATTTTCTCTTGTGTTGCCTGTGCTTTCTTTAGAACTTGTAATAAAGACTTTGTATATGAGCTGTAGTCAGAGACCCATGCTCTGACATAGTTACATAGTCCCAGAAATCTTTGCATGTGCTTTATCGTGTGTGGCTTTGTGGTTTTCAAGATAGCTTCAGCTCTTTCAGGAGTAGCCTTTTTTCCTTCATGTGAAATTAACTGACCTATATACAAAACATCTTGTTGACAATACTGTAACTTCCCCTTGTCAACTTCATATCCTTTATCAGCGAACATAATAATCAACTGAATGGAATCACGTCTGCACTCTTCCTCGGAAGTGCTACAAACTAAAATGTCATCTACGTATTGCAACACAACACTTTCCAGATTAATATTGCTCAAATCCATCTGGCGGACTCTATTGAAAATCGATGGAGACTCACAATACCCTTGCAGTAATCTCGTGCTTTTTAACTGTGTCTGTCTGAACATAAATGAGGTCAGATCCTGCGAGTCTTTGTGTAAGGGGATTGAGAAAAACACATTTTTCAAATCAATCACAGTAAAATATTGTGATTCAACAGGTATGTTACAGAAGACTGTAGCAGGATTAGAATTTAAGGGAACTCAGCCTCTACAATCTGGTTAATTGCACGAAGGTCTTGAATTAGCCTCCATGAACCTCCCCCTTAGATTTCTTGACAAGGATACACTGGCATATTACATGGTGACTCTGATGTCACCAAGATGCCGTGATCCATCATAGCGGAAATTGTCTTAAAAATACCTTTTATCTGCCTTTCGAGACATAGAATACTGTTGTGCTCGAGGTAAAATTGCTCCATGGCTCCTATTTAATCTTTACTTCTCCAACCTCCTTCAATAGGCCTACGTCATAAGGGCTTCTAGTCCATAATGAGACTGGCACTTTTGCCATGTCTTCATCAAAAGTTTCGGGACACTTTTGTGCTATCTTCATTTTATGAGGAACCTCTCGTTTGATGGCTCGTACCCAATATGTAATGCTCATTTCAAAACTGTTTTGTCATCAGATGGGTGATCTCCAAACAGATCTTTACCAGTGACGTCAGTTAATCTGTATCCCTCCCTGATGGTGATTACTGTTCACCATCGTCTTCCTTCATAATCATTTCCATCAAGCAAAGCCATTTCTCCTCGCACTATGGCTGCTTGTAGTTCTAAAGGAAAGATTTCCCCTTCCTCTTCATCCATAGGCATCTTTGGCCTGAACAGAAACTCATCAGGTATTCTCACAGTTCTGCCTACTAGGCCTAGTAGCCATGTCAACAAAATGTGTACCCCATACTGAAAAACGTCAGGTTCCAACAGAACTGCTCATATGGTCACTTGTCCTGCAAAGGCCATAATAAATTCACTCATGTTTGCATTCCTGGTGTAGAACACCACGGGGGAAGCTGAACGTTACCAAACAGACGGCGGCGAATCGGTTGAGGGCCTGACGGAAGCTGGATAGGGAGCTATCCAAACCTTAAAAAGGTTGTGCCCAACAAAAGAAACTCCAGGTAAGAACTGAAAGGGAGGTTGCTGGCAAAGGGTGTTTGATAGAAACCACTAGTGGAAACCAGGCACCATATGGGCATTACAAAAAGTGTTGTTGTGTCCCCTATATCTGGTCCCTCATAGACACTTTGTGATATTGTTCCCCCTAGCACACCAGCCAACTACATCAAAATATTGGCTTGTGAAAAGAAGTGTAATCCCTATGCTGTGTAAAATTGAGCCACCAGGCATTGAGAAGCCCGGGAAACCAAGAGTGGCAAAAAGCCACACCTTGGCGGTAAGGTTAAAATATACATTTGCGTATTATACACCATAGAGCCATAAGAGATGAGATCTAGGTAGTAAACAGTATGATAAGTAAACCTAGGATTGACATTGTGTCGTGTACTCTGCAATTTAGGGCACTGGAGAACATTCCTAAGAGTAAAAGGATGGCAGAAGGACCCTAAAATCGAAGGGTACATCGGATTAGTAGATTCAAGTGTGGGTGACTGAAATCGCACGGCCGGGGTAAGAACACGAGACTGATCAGGATGCTAAGGTGTTGTACAACTATTACAAAATAAGCAAACATGACTAAGTAATTTTGTGGCACACTCTATTTTACCTAGGTCACAGTGACTATGGATGAACAGAGACTGTGAAGAGACACTGCCTGTAACACTGGTTTGGAGCTGTAGTTAAATCACTGAAAGGCCAGATAAAGAACATGAGGTCGAGTGAGTTATAAAAGGTAACGAGACAAGATGTTCTTTCTAAAAAACATAGTTCAGAAGTACTACTATTGTTCCCAAATAATTTGGCCATAAAACTTAACTTGGAAATGGCTATTGGACAAATAGGATGGAGTCAATTGTCACCTGGACTAAGTCCCAAGAGAAATGAGTCTAAAACAAATGATAAGAAGTGATTAAGTTAATGATTCCCTTCTGCTGTGACGCTAAGCACAGCTTGTTGTATTTAATGATAATTACAACTAGGATTGGTCAAGTATTAAAATCGATCATCCTATACTTGCTTCCCACAGATATCCACTTGGTGATCTTGCCCGAAGGGAGGATCAAAGGGAGGTCATTAGAAGTTTTAAAAAAAAACATTGAATCCAAGAAGATAAGACAAAAGTGTACATTTTTGTGGTACAGACCCCTGAAGAATTTCCTAGCTAAAAGCGTGATAGTATAAAGGAAAGAAACATGTTGGGTATTGTGTGCGTGTTGTTTGAGAGATGGAATGAGTGACGCTAGCACGGGTAGTATAAGAACGTATGGACTGTGGTGTGCTTCCTGAATGGGAGAGAGTAGCAAACAGATCCCTATTTGAAAACTGATTCTAGTGACACAAAGAATTGTTGAAGATTTTGGGTACCACAAAATAATGTTGATGTATAACGAAATGATGTTTAAATTGTAATATGTCTTATAATTGTTTATGAACTCTCTAAATAATAGTAGATGTTGACACTTTTATTGAAATATTTTATACAAAAAATAAATAAATTGATATTTTTTTTATACAAATTTGAATTGTATGTGATGATTTAATAAATATTAAGACATAGAAAAGGGATATACACGAATGGCTGTTGGGGGAGCAAGGGACCCTGTGAATATATTATATTGTATGGTTTTGGAGAGGGCTGTTTGCAAGTGGTCCATTTAAATATTTCCTCTAGTCTCTCTGGCGTTTGTAAAAAGGTAGAACACACGATACCTTCATCAGTAAACGAGATTGTCATATTTAACTTGGTCATCAAATCTCAACCTAATATATTGACAGGGGTCTGCCTTGAATACAGCAATGGCACCAACATGTCACATTCTCCTATAGAGACTGGTAATTCTTCAGTAAAAGGAAATTTGCTTGTAGCTCCTGTGAAACCTTGATTATTCATGGCATTGCCAGACATTGAAAATGTTCCCTCTTTTATACATGAGCGTATTGCACCCGTGTCTACTAAAAATAAAAAACTTTTGCCTCCTATACTGACGTCTACCCTCGATTCCTCGTGAGGATTCGGCGTCACGGATAGTATAGTTAATCTGCTCACATAAGGTGGCAACTCCCCCCTCTCACCATGGGGTTGCCCTTTAGGGTTGTCTGACTACGTCAATGATTTTGACATCTGAGGTATAGGTACGTCTAAATCTGACCATCTCACTTCCTTATCCATTGTAAAACAACCGTCATGCCCACATATGTCACCTCTCTCTTCTCCATGGAAGGTGTCTCTATCTTCGTTTGACATTTCCTGTGCCCAACTCATATAAATTCTTGCCTCTTCATGTCTGTATAGAGTCAGTCTATCTAAAGACAACTCCTTGGGGCGGCCTTGTGCTACATGAGGCACCCTCTGTATCGTACAACTGTGTACTCTTGAGCTGATAATTTTTTCCCTTCCCTTTTAATTCTTTCTGGGCTCTCATGTCATCATAAACTTTATCAATCGCTTCCCCAATGCTTCTAGATTCAAACTCTTCCTCTAGATTTACTCTAGATGGGCCTGGTAATAACTTGTATTCCGGGAAGAACTCCTATGTCCTACTTCTGGATTGGGTTTCCTTACATCCTTCTCCAGGCGATTGAGATTGCGTGCTCTTTGCCTTATTTTTCATTCTATGTCATTATCAAGCTCTCTACACTTTCTTGCTTCCTCCCTCACCCTGTCTTCCTCTTTTTTCTTCATATCCCTTCTTTAGTTTGCCCTTCATATCTCCTCTTCCATTCGTCTTTGTATTCTCTTATCCTTTAACTTCTGTTCCTCCTCTTCTATTTTTTCTTTCTAACCTTTCCTGCTCATTGATTGCCTTTTGTCTGTTATCTCATTTTCTTTGTTCCTCTACTCTTTCCTGCTTCTTCAGTTGCTCATCTTGATAAAACTGCTCCCGTCTTTGTCTATCTTTCCTTTTTGTCACTTCATCTTTCGATCGTTCCTCCATTTCTCTATCCTTTTTATCTTGCCCTTCTTGATCTTCTCTTTGTCTTACATCCTCGATGCCTTTACGATTGAGTTTGAGCAAAATCTGTCCACCCATCCATTCGTTCTGTAGGTAGAAGTGCTAACTCATCAGCTTTATCTCTTTCTCCTTTCCATCTCTTTATTTCTCTTCCTATATCTAAAGATGTGCTTGCTCGATCACTTCTCATCTTGTTGCATCTCTCCTTGTCCCTCAGGACCTTTGGGATTACATCTTTCTCAGTATTTTTCTCTGCGCCCTTGTCACTGCTTTGCGCAGTCGACCCATATGCCAGGTTGCTATACCCTGTTGCTGCCTAAGCTCCCTCAATGGATAAAACCCATCATCTTTCTTGTTTTCGCCATCTATTTCAGGCAGGGTGGGGGGAGCAGAAGGCTCCTCACCCCCCGCTTTGCATATATTAAGGATCCAATCTATAGCCGGCAGCTCTTCTCTTTCCTCCTGGTACATTTTCCAAAACTCTAAGCTCGCTAGTCGCTTGTCTAGCTTTTTTCCTGTTTATGCTGCATGCAAATAAGTCATCATATGCTGCAGGACTACCTTCGGTAGTGACCCTCCTTGCGGCCACGGCATAAACATTTTTCATGCGGTTCCCTTAACCCATTCCGCACTATACTATCTAAGCTTAGGTGCATGTTTTGGCAATTGCTTGCAGAGGTGCACAAGTGGAGTAACATCCTCCATTTTTGACTTGTTACTCTTGACCATCAATAATCGCTTTTGTCACAGATTTGGAAAAAATGTTTCAGAAAAACAATATAATAGGAGCATGCACCAATCGTCGCAGGCTCCAATCCCTTTAAATCATGTTTTGTACTTTAATCTTGCTAGAAAAACACCAACAACTTGAATTTGGACAAACAATTAAATTTTCCAACCTTGTGTTTCTCCTTTTTTCATCAATCACTTTTGCCTATTGTGTCATCACCAACACATAAGTACATAAAACAAAACAGACAAACAGACATACTCGACCAGTCACATATATCTCTTATCTCTTACGCTGTTTTCTCTAAGACTTGTCTTGCTCTCTAAATCAATACTCCTACGGAATTTAAATCAACCTCTTTAAATGACGTCTTAACCAAACTCGTCTTCTACGTCATCCGCTATGGGATTTTATGTTCCGATTTCTTCTGTTACATTCGTTAAAATGCAGGCACACAGTGTATTCCATTATCATGGCATTCTCCTCACGATACCTCTTAATTGCTTGGACTCTCACAAGTCAATTTCTATTCAATTTTCTAACACTCTTATTCTCAAGTTACGTTTACCCCACCTCCCTCTGTTACACGTCGTTCCCTTATCACTTCTTACCACTCATTTCCCCTTGTTTTGCCACCTTGCTCAGTTTTTACTCACCTTTCACGTGTTCGACTCTCGGGATCGTACACCTCTTTTACTGCCTCTTCAACTTCCCATTCGTTCAGCTTCTCGTAGACCGTGGGAGGGGATTCTGTCTGAAACCGGAGGGACCCATCACACCCTACTTGCAAGATTTTAGCAATTTAAACTAAACCACTATCTACGGGGAGCTTCACATCCTGTTAGCTGAATGGCAGAGGTTGTGCGATATTGCCGGGACCCCAAAGATTACTTATGTGGATGGATGTTTTTTAAACCACCCTCTCCACTACCAAGTGAACTGAATAACCTCAGCCCTTTAAGATGAGTAGCAATTACCCTGGAGATGGATGGGGATGCAGATTTTATTCATACATCAATAATCGAAATGACTCAATTGGCAAAAAGGATAACTGTTTTATTATCAATTATCTAAAACAGGGAGTACAACGAACATCAACAAATTCGCTTGATCTTCTTACTCAACTATTTCAATAAAAAACAGAGTTTATATATCAAAAACTTGTCATCATTGACGCTGACCTACGTTACTACCAATATCATACTATGTGGCAAACTACAAAAACCTATGAGTAACTGTGATAGGCTCTTAGTGAAGATCTATGCATACGATCTATACTACCCTAAAAAGTATGAATATGTGATTGGTTACTTATCAGGTGAGGCAACTAAGCCCTCCTCCTAAAATGACCACTATGAACGTCACTAAATACACAACGTCCGATTGGCTACACAAACTATAGGACCCTTAATTACGCGGTCCCCTACAATTGGTTGACACTCTAACCTTCGTCAGTACTTTTCCACCCACGTCTAGCAGCATGCAGGCTGGCCTTTCAGGTGCTGGTGAGCTCGTCTTAACCATAGCTTCCCACCAATTAGCATATCAATCCATCATCACCTCTGTGGTCTGCTGACAATTAGGCTTTGAAGTTCGGCCTTGAGTTTGTTCTGTACTGTGGAGAATTATGGGGAGTGAAGGCACGCTCTGCCCTCATGCATATATGTGAGCATCTTGTTCGTCCAACTTCATCCTCCCACGTGACTGAAGACCATGATTTTGAGATTTCACTGTCTTTAAAATGTTATTTTTTTTAATAGACCTCTGATGTATTCCTCATTTGTTCATGTCTTTTGAACAGGAGTTTTGTTCTTTCACACGATTTGTATCCAATGTTGGTTAACTCCAGCCTGATATGACCTTGACTTGGCTTCATGGCTCATCCAACCTCTCCTTTTCGAGATTCACTTTATTTAAATTTTTGTTAGCTGCGACAAACTAGAAATGAGGCCTTCTTTCTAGAGTCCAGCACTGGTACAATACGTAGTGGAAACATCCAATCTTTACTCACTTATGCATATATGTATATGTTGGCGCATGCCGCAATTTATTCACTACAAAGCTAGCCTCAGGATTACTTTGTTTGCTTGCGTTTCTGTACCTTTGTACACGTGTAAACTGACTTGATATCTTCATCCATTTTGTAGCACACGCTTCTTCACCTTGATCCCAAGATGCCACTTATCTTTGATACTTTTTTGATGCGATGCCTTATAGAATATCTGCATTCTCTAGTCTCTGCATCTTTTCCATGCACGTCAGCTCAGCTCTGTCTGGCGTCACCATTCGTCTTGGCCATTCATTTGCTCCACTTCTTCCGGGATTTCAATCAAATGGCCATCATATTTTCTTGTATACAGATACGGTTTTCTCAATGGGAACCTTGCCTCCAGGATTCTCCTATGTATCGGTATTCCCACTGGTACTGCACGGTTTTTGCATTCGGACCAACATATAGGTGAGGGGGTTGAGGTGGGGGTACTTGGCTCCTCCTCTACACTAGTACCTAAGATGTGAGTCCTTTCTTCTCTGCCTAACGGCTACCTTGCTGTCCATTGCAGATGGTTACCATCGGTCAAATATCCGTCCCCAGCCAGACAGCTCTCATTGCTTCCCCAACCCGACTGACAGCTGACCTCTCGGCTCTAGCCCTGCCATGGTTCCCGATAGGTGCTCTCCTGTGTGTCCCTTTCTGCACTACCTCTGCTGCCTGGATGCCGTTCTCTGCATGTTCTGCTTGTGGAAGGGGCTCTCAATGGCCCTCCAGGGAGCCACCTCCCCATCTGGGGCCTTGTCCCCAAAGCTGTTTATGCCCCGACAGTGAAGAAATCGGCAGCTGAATGCGGTTACCCTCGAGTGCCTCAACTCCACACAACGCTGGGCTTGCTCTTTTGAGAACCTCTGGCCTCGCAAGGGTCTAGGCCATCATGGAAGAGACTCAATCAACCCCCGTTATTTCCATTATCCCAGAGGTGCAAGACGGTCTGTACATCCTTAAGTAATGCATAATTGAAGCTTTAGATATCTGTGAGACCTTTGGATGTTTATAAGCAGCCTTTACTTTGCTAACCAAAGGTTTATGGGAGGGGGTGGGGAGGTAGAGCATTTGAGGAACTTGAAGTTTCAGGCAGAGGTCCCACCTCCGCCCCCTACTTCTCCCAAAGGTTTTGCCTCCACCAAAGATTGTCGTAATTTCCTCAAAAGTTTCCTAGAGCCTTTGTTTGGGCAGGCGGTTTTTCATATTTTTAGTTTTTTCCCCTTGTTCAAGTTAGATACAGATGATCGGGGAGGAAAATTCCTGAACAACATCGTCTGGCTCTCAAAGCTAGCTGACAGGGACTCAGAGGTTCCGGGAATCTGGGCGATTAAAGGCAGTGACACATTAGAGTCCACCACCATCACACTGGATTGAGTAATGGGTAATGCCATATTAGTCAAAGGAACCACTGGTGAATTACTATCCATGTTTGGGAGGGGGCATCCTACCCTACATTAGTAATTGCACAAACAAAACCTTCCAGAAACACCATTTTTGCATATAATGCTTTCATAGTTGTCTTCTGGTCTTTGAATTCGGCCTGTATATTTTCCTATCATTTTACCAGGGAATTCAAGACAAATTTAAGCGCAAAAAGAGTTGGTTGACCCTCCATTGACTGATTCACCAAAGGGTTGAGTGGCTGAGGAGAACCTGGAAAAAGCGCCTCTCTCTCTCAGGGAGTTAGTGTCAATCTGAATAAATTGGGGGAGGTCAATACATTCTGCAAACCTGAGAAGATTAAAAAAGCATTCTGCTCAACATCTTTTGATAATAGCTCAGTCTGCTGCACACTGGCACTAACGGTTGACAAAGTGCAATTGCTGACTGAATCTGCAAAAATATTAGCAAAAGCGGCTATAACACAGATTATCTAAAGAGACAAGCTTTCCAGGGATTTCTATGTCCGAGCTAGTCAGTGCTGAGTTAGCAAGGATCTCTATTGTATGACCACTGTAATCTGCGTTATTCCTTTAATGTGCCAAAAACCGGTTCTTTTTACATAAGATACAAACATATAGAGGGTAATTCATAGAATTCAGTGCACAAGTGGCGCACGCGGCTGGCGCACAGTGTGCGCGTGCGAATCCCTGCGCTAAAATCCATTTCCGCGCACAGCGTATTCATGGATTCCAGCCACCAAAACCAGCCGTGGCGCACAGTGGCGCAGCGACCCTGCAGCAGCGCCAGTTACGCCCCCAAGAACGCCTCTCGCGCAGGGAAAAGCCATCAATATACCCAATCCAGCGCAAAGGGCTGCGCTAACCCTGTACCAGCACAGCAAGCGGGCTACGTGAATCACTGGGGTGCGCGGGTAGTACCTCACGCGATTGGCCCCGTGCGAGCAGGGTACGCGTATTTCAGGGGTGCGCGGGAAGTTCCACACGCGATTTCATCATGGTACGTGTATTTCAGGGGTGCGCGGGAATTACCACACGCAAATGGGCCCGTGCGAGCAGGGTACGCGTATCTCAGGGGTGCGCGGGAAGTTCCACACGCGATTCCATCAGGGTACGTGTATGTTGGGGTGCGCGTGATGTTCCACATGCGAAATCAGCAGGGTACGTGTATTCCAGGGGTGCGTGGGAAGTCCCACACGCGATTCCATCAGGGTACATGTATTACAGGGGTGCGCAGGAATTTCCACACGCGACTGGGCCCGTGCGAGCAGGGTACGCGTATCTCAGGGGTGCGCGTGAATTTCCACACGCGATATCAGCAGGGTACGTGTATTTCAGGGTGCAGGGGAAGTTACACACGCGATTTCCGCAGGGTACGTGTATATCAGGGGTGCGCGTGAAGTTCCACACGCGATATCAGCAGGGCACGTGTATTTCAGGGTGCAGGGGAAGTTACACACGCGATTTCTGCAGGGTACGTGTATTTCAGGGGTGCGCGGGAATTTCCACACGCGATTGGGCCCGTGCGAGCAGGGTACGCGTATCTCAGGGGTGCGCGGGAAGTTCCACACGCGATTCCATCAGGGTATGTGTATTTCGGGGTGCGGGGGAAGTTCCACACGTGAAATCAGCAGGGTACGTGTATTCCAGGGGTGCGCGGGAAGTCCCACACGCGATTCCATCAGGGTACGTGTATTACAGGGGTCCACGGGAATTTCCACACGCGACTGGGCCCGTGCGAGCAGGGTACGCGTATCTCGGGGATGCGCGGGAAGTTCCACACGCGATTCCATCAGGGTACGTGTATTTCGGGGTGCGCGTGAAGTTCCACACGCGATATCAGCAGGGTACGTGTATTTCAGGGTGCAGGGGAAGTTACACACGCGATTTCCGCAGGGTACGTGTATTTCAGGGGTGCGCGTGAAGTTCCACACGCGATATCAGCAGGGTACGTGTATTTCAGGGTGCAGGGGAAGTTGCACACGCGATTACAGCAGGGTACGTGTATTTCAGGGGTGCGCGGGAATTTCCACACGCGATTGGGCCCGTGCGAGCAGGGTACGCGTATCTCAGGGATGCGCGGGAAGTTCCACACGCGATTCCATCAGGGTACGTGTATTTCGGGGTGCAGGGGAAGTGTCACACGCAAAATCAGCAGGGTACGTGTATTCCAGGGCTGCGCGGGAAGTCCCACACGCGATTTCATCAGGGTACGTGTATTCCAGGGGTGCGCGGGAAGTGCCACACGCGATTTCAGCATGGTACGTGTATTCCAGGGGTGCGCGGGAAGTTCCACACACGATTCCATCAGGGTACGTGTATTACAGGGGTGCGCGGGGAGCACCACACGTGAATTGCACGTGTGGGTCCTCCCAGGTGTTCCCTCTACACCCTCCACGGCCCCTGCAGGTGGCTCACACCACAGGGGCCTACCCTGCACATGTCCTGCAGGCACACCATCCACCATGGCCATGACCCCCAGCCAACCCACATGTCAACTTGCACTACTGCCCACCAACGCATGTCCCCCTGCACCCCCAGTCACCAGGAGCACCCTCCACCAGGCCCCACCCATGTCTCCCACCACCCCCACCCCCCAGCAGTGCAGGGGCACCCACCACCAGGCCCCCAACCATGTCTCCCACCACCCCCACCCCCCAGCCACCAGGGGCAGCCTCCACCAGGCCCCCACCCATGTCTGCCAGCACCCCCACCCCCCCAGCACTGTGGGGCACCTGCCAGCAGGCCCCCACCCATGCCCAACTCATGTTCCCCACCACCCCCACCCCCCAGCACCGTGGGGCACCTGCCAGCAGGCCCCACCCATGTCCAACTCATGTTCCCCACCACCCCCACCCCCCAGCACCGTGGGGCACCTGCCAGCAGGCCCCCACCCATGTCCAACTCATGTTCCCCACCACCCCCACCCCCCAGCACTGTGGGGCACCTGCCAGCAGGCCCCCACCCATGTCCAACTCATGTTCCCCACCACCCCCACCCCCCAGCCACCAGGGGCAGCCTCCACCAGGCCCCCACCCATGTCTCCCACCACCCCCACCCCCCAGCTCCGTGGGGCACCCCCCAGCAGGCCCCCACCCATGTCCAACTCATGTTCCCCACCACCCTCACCCCCCAGCACTGTGGGGAACCTGCCAGCAGGCCCCCACCCATGTCCAACTCATGTTCCCCACCACCCCCACCCCCCAGCCACCAGGGGCAGCCTCCACCAGGCCCCCACCCATGTCTCCCACCACCCCCACCCCCCCAGTCACCAGGGGCAGCCTCCACCAGGCCCCCACCCATGTCTCCCACCACCCCCACCCCCAGCAGTGCAGGGGCAGCCTCCACCAGGCCCCCACCCATGTCTCACACCACCCCCACCCCCCAGCACTGTGGGGCACCTGCCAGCAGGCCCCCACCCATGTCCAACTCATGTTCCCCACCACCCCCACCCCCCAGCAGTGCAGGGGCAGCCTCCACCAGGCCCCCCCCATGTCTCCCACCACCCCCACCCCCCAGCACTGTGGGGCACCTGCCAGCAGGCCCCCACCCATGTGCAACTCATGTTCCCCAGCCAACATGTCATCACAATCTAGATCCCTGGTCCCTATGGTCAGCCTCCAAATGCAAAACACCCACCCGAGTATTGCATCCACCCACTCATAATTTGCAATTACATCACAGAACACCAATTGCAAGTTCCGAAACAAACACATTTCCCTCACATACACCCAATGGGTGTCAGTGAATCTCAAAACACATATCATGAAATGCATGAAACCAATGAGATACCACACATTGAAGTTCACCAAAAATAATATGTATTAAAGGAAACATCAATAGAATAAAAAATGAAGAAACAGAAACGTGAATGTACAAAAATGAAAAGAAGCATGTCCGTCAAAAAAAGCAAAACCAAAAATAAAAATCCAAAGTAATGTCCAAAGTCAATGTCCACAAAACAAAATCCAATGGGAAATAAAAAAGAAAGCCATTGCTCCATGGTTAAAAATAGAAAAAAAAATACAATCCAACTGTCAACTATGTACATGGGAACAATCCAGGGTCCATTACCCCAACAAAATAAAGGAAACCTATCTAACTACACTAACTAATAAAATAAACTATATACAAAAATGTGGCCAATGTCCGAAAGGTCCAAATAAAATAAAAACAAAAATGAAACCTAACACTACCTAGAAACTATGTAGAAGGGCAGCGGGCTAGTTTCACGGCTCACTTGTGGATGTTCCGGGCCAGGGCATCATCGAACTCCTCCTCAATGTCCCGGAGGCGGTCCTCCTCCATGGCCCCGAGGGTCCGCAGGGCCGCCGACGTCTCCACCTCCAAACCTCTGCGGATTGCCTCGAGGCACTCGGCCCGCCTCAGGGCCCTCCGCATGGAGTTCTCCGCCCTGACCATTGTGAGCCGTGCCTCTTCCGCCCGCTGCCGCTCCGCATCTATGGCGTGGCCCAACCGCTGCCACACGGAAGACACTCTCTGTCCTGGGTCCTCCTGCCCTCCGCCCGATGCCTGCCCCTCCGATGTCGAAGGCCCCGAGCCTTCATGGCTCCCACCACATTGCTGCTGCTGCTGTGCCTCTGCCCGTGCACTGCCTCCTGCTGCCTGCACATCCTCCGCCGGCTGGGGTGCAGTTGTTGATGTGGCCACCCCTGCTGGACGTCCGACTCCCGACTGTGGCAGGGATGCCTCGTACACCAGCCGGGCCGCACCGTCAGAGGGCACCCAGGTGACTGATGGGTGGGAAGATGGCACAGAGGACGACTGGCGCGTAGGGGGTCCAGTTGAGGAGGGGGTCGGAGCAAGCCCCATCAGACGGAGGAATCCGGCCTGGGTGACCTGTCCCAGCAGGCTGACGTGGTCAACGAGCCATTCTAGATGACTTGCAGTCTCTTCATGAAAAGACTGCAGGTCACCTCGCATGGCCCGTTGACGCAACGCCACACCAGCCAGGACAGGCTCAACCCGGACCTGGATAGCCACGTCCGTAGGCAGAGGAAGGCCAGTTGACGTGAGCTCATCCCCTGCCTGAAAACGGGTCTGGACGTAGGCATCCCTGCTGGTGCAAGATGATGCAGGGACAGGATCGGGGACAGGATTGCACACAGGCACCTCTGCGGCGGCCTGTGCTGCCTCCTGTCCCTGGTCCTGCACTGCACCACTAGCACCAGTGGGATCCCCACCTCCAGACCCCGTCTCTGGTGCTTGCACGGCCTTCTCCTCCACCAAACCCCCCACCAACCTGGATGACTCCGTGCCATCTTCCCCTGTTGGGCCCTGTGGGGTCCCAGCTGCCCCTTCTGCTGCCGAGGAGTCCAACTCCAACCTCCGCCTCTTGGACCTCCCCCCGGCAGCTGCGGCCTGGGATGCGGCACCGGACTCCTCACTCCCCGACGAGATGACAACCTGGGAGGGGAGCCGGGCCTTGCGTCTCCGGCTGGCGGTCGGATCCCCGCCGCTGTGCTCCACAGCACCTTCTCCACCCTCTTCATCAGTTGACGCTGCAGACAGGGAGAAACAAAACACAGGCATCAGGGCACTGTACAATGGACACATACACACATGACAGTTGTACATGAGTAGCATTGGCAAACCTCAGACATGTCATCACAATCCCCAACACACATGTCATTACAACTCGCACACATGAGCCATACCACAGCCATATCGCAACTGCCACCACCATCCATACACATACAACAGCATGAGCAGCCAAAGGTGAGCCAGACATCACATGCAACACAGGAAGTGCACCACACATGTACACACACCACCACACTTGCATGCATGTGTACACCTCTGCCAAGTGTCGCACTGTTCAGACGGGCATCCATGTCACATCTGCCAATCAGGCTTCCACATGTTGCATCACTGTTGCACCCTTGTCAAATACACACACATGCACATGTACACAGTGCTGATACATGCAGCCGAAAACAACATACATGCGTGACATCACGGACATGTCTACTTACATACACATTCATCCAAACATGTGTGCCCACACAACTGCATTTGGCATGCAAGCCTACACACACAAGCACCATCCATGTCTCACACATTACAGCCCTCGCATGTGTCAGCCCCACGGCCCTGTACACCCCCACCCATACTCGACCCCATACAAACAGATGTTGCACCTGCACACTACTGAATAATCACCACACGCACTGCTCACAATCAGGATGCATGTACACTCACCGCTCGACTCCAGACGGGTCTGCTTCTCTAGGACCTGGACGTGGAGCGCTGGGGATATGCGTTCCAGGACCCTCATCTGTTCTTCCGACAAGTGGCCCCGGCGCCCCTTGGCATCCGCTGCCTTCAAGAGGCGCCAGGCCTTGTTCAGGGTCCTGGACCTGAAGTCCTCCCAGCGCTTCTTGACATGTTGTAAGTCGCGGACTGCCACCCCCTCCGCGTTGATGGCAGTCATGATGTCAGTCCAGATCCGAGTCCGTCCTTCCTTGTCGGCGCGGGAACTTCCGAAGAGGGCATCATACTGCCCCAGGACTTGCTCCACCAGGACACCAACTTCGGTGGCACTGAAGCTGGTGCCCCTCTGCCTCTCTGGCCGGGGGTTGTCAGTGGTCCCAGATGGTGTTTGCCCCGACATGACAACCCCAGAGGCAGGAGTGGGTGGGCAACTGGGTCCTGGGGCTGGGCTGTGGAGCGATGGAATCCCAGTCGGGAGTCTTCGGTTCCAGCAGGGGTGGTCACAGCAACAGCACCCCTGGCTGATGTGCAGGCAGCAAATGGCAGGGCACGTGGGCAGCAGGCAGTCAGGCAGCAGCAGATGGCAGGTGGGAGCGTGCTCGGGGCTCTGGGGGGCAGTAGTTCGGCCTTCTGGGCAGGAGTGTGGTCTTCCGTGTGCTTACGCGTGGCCAGCTTGATACAGAGTGATTTGGCACGTGAAAAATCTGCACGTCAGCGTGTAATTCGAGGAAAGGCCCTTAGCGCGTAAGCGTGTCTGCACGCATATGCATTTTCATTGGACAGAAGGCCCCTCAAGCGCAAGCGCCCCTGTGACGTGACGCGTACAGACGTGCATGGGCATTTCAGCGCGCGTGAAAAACTGCACGTCCGCGTGTAATACGAGGAAAGGGCCATGCACATAAGCGCGCGTGGAAACTGCACGTCCGCGTGTAATACGAGGAAAGGGCCCATGCGCGTAAGCGCGCGTGAAAAACTGCGCGTCCGCATGTAATACGAGGAAAGGGCCCATGCGCGTAAGTGACGTGACGCGCGCGTGCGTTTCCCTCAGCACGGGTTAAAGGTGAGCGGGCCCAGCAGTTCGCTGTACGTGCCTTTCGTGGAGACTGACGTGTGTTGCTGCTTCCTGTTGTTTCGCGCGCCATCACAACTTCACAGCTATCAAGGACGTATCTCTTCTTGTGGCGGGGGTATTGGCTACGCGTGTTTTTCTGCATCGCGCTAGTCAGACGGTGAGTCGCACATGCTCTTTTTCCCACTGCGGGTGCCCCTGTGTATCGCACCCATTTTCGATGTCATAGTAGCCTGCGTGTCCCACGCATACGCGTTATTCGTGTTACTGGGTGCCACCGCGTACTGCGGGAGGTTGAATCCACGCACGTAGGCTGCAGGGTTGCGTGCACGGTTTTACTGCAGTTTTGGGGTGCCTGAGCGTTGCGTGACCCGTCACCACATCACCGGGGTCACATACAGCCTTGCAGGTGCAGGGGGGCTGTTAACATCTTGCTTCCCACCCCCTTAACCCCAATTGCCCAGGTCAATTGTGGTGTACACCTCCCATTGGCACCACTCCATCTGTGCCAGCACTACTACATTTGTGCCATGGTTGGGAGACCATCAAAGGTGAGGGGCGCCTCAGCTGGGCGTACTCCTCGTGGCGGGCGTGGTCGGGGACGTGGCCGTGGTGACCAGGGAGTAGGGGGACTCCAGGGTGTCCAGGGCAGCCACAGAGGGGGAAGAGGCAGGGGTGCGCCACTTGAGCACAATGTTGTGCCATGTGTCGGTGCAGCCATGCCACCACCCCCTGTGGTTCCGGGGGATGCAGCTCCTGCATTTGGCACTGGCACCCATATGACCCGGCAGTTCATTCCATCGACTGCCACGGGCCCAAGGGTAGTGGAAGCTGCAGGTGCAGCTGTGGACACCGCCACCCAGGCTCAGGGTCTGCCAGCGCAGGCTGCGTTGGCACTTGAAGAGCCCTTGGTAGATCTCCAACAGGCCAGGGGGGAAACCATAGGGGCAGGCCGGGCTGCTCAGACCAAGACACGTGTCCCTGGGGCAGTCATTTCATCTGCTGCCCCGAACAGCCGGGTGTTGGCAAGTGCAGGGGCAGATGCACCCAACAGCACCCCGGTTGTGAGTCTGCCAACCAGGACCGTTGCGGCCAACGACCCTGCCACAGCTGATGTTGCTGCGCAGGGTCCATTAGTGGGCACCCAGCTACCACTGACACAAGTCAGGCCTTTGGTCATCCCTCCACCTGCCACTCCCTTGGCTCAATCCACCGAACCCACTGGCCATACTGGTCAGGGCGGCATTAGCCAGCCAGGGTCTGCGCCACAGTCCAAGAGGAGGAAGGTTGCACCTGCAGCACAGGTTGGGACTCCACACACAGCCACGACCTCCTGCACGTCGAGGAAGAAGCCTTTCTGTAAGCAGGAACTGGACTTCCTCGTGGACTACGTGCGGGGCCACAGCCGTGACATGCTAGTGGGTGCCAATAGTCAGACCACGGCTGCCCAACGTGACACCCACTGGAAGCATGTTGCGGAACATGTCAGTTCATTCGGCCATGAGGTGCGCACGGCGCAGGAGTGCAAAAAGCGTTGGAATGACATCAAGCGCAGCACTAAGGCCAAGCGTGCCTCAAATTACAACTTGACTCTGGTGACTGGCGGTGGGCCTGCACCAGAGGAGGAAGAACTCACTCCGCATGAGGCTCTCGTTGCGGAGTTCATACCACCTGAATTGGTCGAAGGAGTGGGAGAGAAGCTGGACTTTGATGCCCAGTCCAGTGAGAGTGTTGATGCGTGTTTGTTGTGGACGTGTGTGTTTCACTTGTGGGATGTGTTGTGCATGATTGCTGCTACATGTGACGTGTACATGGTTCTGATGTGTAAGTAATGCAATGCTACCGTCATGCATGTCTCCTCTGCCTGCATGCGGGACTCCATGTAGGCATGCTCCCTTGCCCCTCCTCCGCCACTCTGCACCCCAGTTCCACCTTTGCACTGGTCTGCTTCAATCTTGCCAATGTGTACTTTCTTGTTCATGTGTCCTGTGTAGATGCTAACTTCCAGCGTAGAATCTGCAAGACATATGCCGTGTGGTACAGCCTTAGTACTCGATGCAGGGTATCTCACTTGTACTGTGCATGGGTCAGATGTCCCGCAGGGACATGAGTGCCCATTCATGCTCCATGTGCATTGCACGCATGCCCCTATGTGTCCTTGACTGGATGATCACTGTAATATAAGTCCTTGGTTACATACATTGCCTGCCATCTCATCAGCCTTCCCATGTCAACTGTGGCTCAGTCCTGCGTTGCACACATGTTTAGGCTCTGACAATCTGTGTGGCTCACAGGCCTCAGCCTGTTCAATGGCCAATGACTCTGTCCAACTCTTGTTGTGTCTTCTTCACACGTGGGCGGCCTCCGGAGTTTCCATCATGTGTCCTGCCCACTGTCCCAGCATCATTTGCAGTGTTGTAATTTGAATCACATTAAGCTGTTGATGCCAGTCAACACTGCCTGTCAATACACAGGTGTATGGTCAGCCTTTTGATACCATGCTAGGCATCCCTGCTTTGGTACTGGGGTGGAGGGGTGCTTGGCTTCTAGACATGGTACACATTGAATGCACAATGCACGTGATGTCTGAATTTGACATTGCACTGCCTTCACATTTCCTGGCACACACCATGTAGTGCTTGTACATGTAGGTAGTGAGTGGCGTACACATTTTCTGCACTTCATAGACCCACTTCCATGGAAACTACCACCTTTCAACAGGTCTGATCACAGAAGCTATTCAAAGTATACCCAGCATGCATGCCAGGTCATATGTTGTGTGTCACATGTCTGCCGGATGCCTTTGCTGTCGGTGTGTGTGTGTGTCGTGTGCTTCTGACATGTGTATTGACCTTTTTCTCTCTATTTTTCAGGTGATGACGCAATGGAGGCAGAGGATGGTGTTGTCATGCCAGACACAGGGTTGGTAACGCCACATCAACCCGGCACTAGTGGGGGTCGTGGGGTGGTAGGCCACGAAAACCCCCAAGTGCTGAATTCCATCTTGTCTCTGGCTGCCTATGAGTCCAGCCTTGATGACGACTCTGACGTCCATGTTGAGTTGGATGAGCATCAAGTCCATGTGTCAGGGGTGAGTGATTCTGATGTGGACACTCCTCTGTCTGCGACACCTGCACTGAGGGATCAGACAGTCTTGGTCCCTCCGCCCGTGGTGGATCGGGACGCAGGGTCACCCTCCACACCAGTCACTGATGTGCCTGGGACATCACGTCGACGGGGGCATGTAGTCGTGCAGCCGCAGGCGGTGCCAACACAACGAGGACCCCCGGTCCTTGGGTCCCGCAGGGGTCAAGCCCGGCAATGCGGTCGCCGCACGCAACCGCTGTATACTGAGTGGGAGCAAGACATGACTGCCAATTCCGAACGGCAGGGGGCAGCAATGGAGAACATCGCTGAGAGCATGGAGCGTGTGGCCCGATCTGTGCTCCCCACTGCTAGGCAGGTGCTTCTCCAGCAGCAGGCGGCACGGTCCACGGCCCGCTCGCTCAGGCTGGGCATGGCGGCCTCAGACAGGGCACGCCAGGCTGAAATGTCGTCTCTGCGTCAAGCAATTGCTGCTCACGCAGAGGCGCACATGGATGCCCTAAGGGAGAAGTATGCTTCCCTCAGATCCACTCTGGGTGTCCCTATGATGTCCCAGAGGCAGCAGGCAGAGGAGAGGTTTGCACAGCTTGAGCGTACCATCTCGGCTGAGCTACAGGCTTGCCGGGAGGTGCAGCGGTTGTCCAGCCAGGCCTTGCAGGAGGAACTCCGTGTTACACGTGCTACCTTGCAAGAGGAAGCACGTGTATCACGGGAGGTTCTGCATGCAGACCTACGTCACATCGCCACACAGAACCAGGCTCACCCGTCCGGCAGACTTGCTGCCGACGAGGGGCAAGTTGCGGCTAGGCGTGGCTAGGCTACTGTGCCACGTCCTCCTTTCCAGGATGAGCCAGACTCGGACGACCATCTATCTCCCTCGTGCTGTGCAGGCGTTGAGCCCATGGAGGATTTTTTTTTGGCTCAGCATCATCGCATGTGGATGTTGAGCAGCACCCTGTACCTCCCCCCTCCTGGGTGCCTCCCCTCCCCCCCGGGTCGTATGTGGCCATTTTTGATTTTTCTTTTAGTTTAGTTAGTTAAGTTTCTGTTTGATAGTTAGTTTAAATAGGTAATGTAGGTTTTCCATAGTTAGTGTAATTAGTTAATAGTTGATTTAGTTTAAAATTGCTAGTCTATTGTGCTTTCATGTGACGGTGCGGTGCTTTGTGGCTTTTGAAGGCATCCACTGTCTGTTCCAGCTGGGCCCTTCATGGTTGTCTTGTGTATGTGTTTGCTGCTTGGGTTCCTTGACTCACATATGCCACTCCTGCCTCCCTTATCCATGGGCTCGCAAGGATGGTTCGGTGTTACAGCATTTTACACAAGGGCTTTGGACTGTCATATCTGTGGCATGTCTGGTGCTGTGTGACTTGTGTTGACACCCCTAGTGGGGATGATTTAGGTGTCATTGTCCACTGTTCAGCTTTTGCTAGATGGGGTGTGTCATGATTAATGTGGACATTGATTGCTATGCATTGTGTAGTATGTTTCATATCTTTCCTGTACATGTGCTTGTTGCAATTCATGCTGTAGATAGTGTTCCACACTTTGGAGGTGAAAGACGGACTGATGGTGTGATTTGTGATGTGACTCTCTGACATGGTCAAGTAATGAGATGCCTGATGAGACACACACATATGACTTTGAAGCATTAATCATGTGTTTCATGCCCTTTCTGCAGGGGGATGAGCCTCCAGAGCACCTTTGCCAGCAGACATGGCCCATTGGACGACGGAATTCTGGACCCGTTTGTTGGTGCCCACATGCACATGTGTGCAGAAGCAGAGGCACAGTGATTGCATACCCACATCCTAGAACTGCTGACATGTTCCAAGGAACTCCAGGCAAGGTGAGCATCACAGGGGGGCCACGACACAGCAAAGCTTGCACCAGGCGAGTTGCACATGCAGGCTTAGTCACAGCACTGAGGGTGAGCTTAGATGAATATTGGTGTTGAAGCACACAATGCAGCTCAGATGTGTTTGTGGACTGATGGCTGCTGATAGTAGGGTTGTCTGGGACAAATGCATGGGCAGTGGCACATACCCTCCGGTACACCAAGGTCCATTGAGCCACTTGTATCAACCATGTAGCCTTCCGAGACATGGAAAGGGGCAGCTCACAGGGACATACAGCAAGAGACATACTCGGGTACAGTGCATGTCTTTTCCACGTACTTCATGATAAATGCACTGCCAACTTTGTTTCGGTCATGGTGGTACGCAACTTGCTCTGTAGTCATGGCTTGCTATATGGGTCTGTCTGCTTACCCAGGGAACATTGCATGTTGTGTGAATTGTGACACATTGGTGTTCCATTTGCCACGCACCCAGCAGCGGCTGCCTTACTGCATTGCCTGTGTATGACCCGTCACAGAGGTGATGTTATATATGGGTACGAAGCATCAACCACAGATTGTCTGTTTGTAGAGTAGTCTGTTGCTATGGGGCATGTTTGGTGTTGTGTTTTTATGCAATTGGCACATACAGGTTGTTGACTGTGTCTCTCTTTGCAGCATTGCAGTGCTCCTGTAACCGGACCTGAGAGTGCGCAGGTAGGAGGCCAGCACTCAAAACCAGAGCTAAGTGTCTTGTTGTTTTTCTTACGAACTGCTCTGCATAGTCTTGCTGGGGAGTGTACTGATGCATGGATGTATGTGTGGTTCAATTTGGTATGTTTTTTTCTCCCTAATCACCCGTGATCCTATGCAATTTTGAAACCTGTACCCTCTACCCGGTGTTCCTGCTTCCCGTGCCTATCCAAGCAACGTTCCCTGACCCTCTTTCCCCACTGGGGTTGCGGATGCCTGTGTAAGCCCCGAACTTGCAGGCGCCAAAACCCTAGAGGGGGTGGTTGGTTCGTACCACTCCTGAGCCTGGACTACAGAAGGCCATGACAATGATGTCCAAGTTTGTTTGGATTGTGTATGTGTTCATGCAGGTTGTACATTTTCGTGCATTCCCTAGTTTCATGTGTCATTCCTCCTCCCCTCTCCTGCCGCTCATTCCAGACATCCAGTGTGTCAACACCTGTCCCGACTGCATATCCCTGAACCTCATTCCCCACCAGGGTCTCAGGGGCCTGTGTGAGTTTGACCTTGCAGGCACCCGGGACATGGTGGGGGTGGTTGTTTCGTGACACTCCCGCGCCTGTACAGGGGACCTGTGACAGTACACATCCATTCATGGTGCATCATCCTATGTCATGTACCACACATGTCTCACATCCTGTCGTGACATTGTTTTGCTGTGCTACCTTGGTTGTTGCATCATTGTGGTAGTACTTGGCCTTTGTGAGGTACTGCTACGTCAAGTCATCTACTGGAGGGTGTTCGGGTTCGTTTTTATGCCTTCGATTTTGTGATTTTGGAAATGAGTGTGGATTCTGAGGGTTCAGGCATCTTTTTACACACAAGGTGGGAGATGGTGACGAAGGGTAAAGGTGATCCTGTGGCCAGGTGGAATTGAGGTTTGGAGGCTCCATGACCCAGGTGCAGTTGTTCAGTGGGTCATGGTCATTTGTGAGGGAGGGGGGGGTTGTTGTTGATAGTTGCCTTGCCCTGCAGATTGATGGGAACTCTGACATAGTAATGGTGGTATCCTATGTACATGTTGTGTTCTGCTGATCAATGCCTGTTCATGTGTTGTGTTTTCCTTTCAGGTGCGAGGGGATAGTTGTGGTTTGACATGCTGGGATGTACACATGGTGGATGTTCACATGTGATGTGTAGGGAACATTGATGGTCACTTGAGTGCAAATGCATATGTGGAGTGCATGTCCTTGCAGAACCACACACTTGCACTCTGATGCACTACATGTACTCCCACCCTTGCATATCAACGTGTACACTGTTTGCCTTCTGGTGCCCACTGTGTCCCGGCAGCACATGTTCTGTGACCGATCATGGATCCAGTACATGCCTAATTTGATGTTTGACGTGGTCTGTCACTTAGATGTGATGCTCAGGGTGTGCATCACACACAATGGCTGTTCACTGTGCTGTGCGCTGAGCAGTGTGATGCAGGAGTAGGACACTGCACACATGAGCTGCAGTGTTGATTTTGCAATGCATAATGTGCATGTAGACAGGCATTCATTGTGATGTTACGTCTACGACTGTTGTAATGCATTTGGAAATGACTTATTTTGGGTGGGAGGTTGTTGGTCTGTCATTTCATCTGATTCCGGGTCAGGCAGCAGTGTCCGATGCCACTGTGCATTTAGGACATGGCAATGTGTACCTTATCGTTACTGCATTGGTGTATGGGTATTGCGTGCCATGTCATGTTGATGCTTGGGAGGGTTTGAGTGACATGACAGTGATGGCCATGGCCTGGTTTGCAGGTGTGTGTGATGCACACCTTGCATGTCCGTGTCATCCGCTTCTCAGAGCAACTAGCTGGGGGTAGATTTCTCTCCGCAGCAGGGCCCTCCCCCTGGAACAGACTTCCGGCCTGACTTGAACTTGAGGGGAATCATCTCCTGTTCTGGAAGCACCTCAAGACCTTCCTCTTTGCTTCTGCTTACTGTCTGCCTCTCCCTTGCAGAATTCTCCACTGGAACTGCACAGGAGCTGCAACTGGGCCACTCTCACCGACCTCGGTCCCTGGCCCAGCCACTCTCCACTTGCACTGCCTCCCTGGCAACCCCTGCACTGCAGTACTGTCTCTCTATCCCTACAGCCCTCCCTTCCCAGCACTTGTCTGCACTTACCTTTGTAGTTGCCACCAGGCGACCTATGTATTATTTTTTTGGGCTACTTCCCCTGTACTGGACTCCCCCCCACCCTTCCCCTTGCACTTTTCCCATTCCCCCTACCCCTGCACTTGCACGATCCCAATGACACCTGGCCTAGTAGTACCGTTCTCTGTGTTCCCTTGTTCCCCCCTCCCTGCCTCATTGCGCCTTGGAATACTTGTGTATGGCCCATATCATGTCATATGTCATATGTGTGCCTTTTGGTCACACAGGATAGCTTGTGTTTAAGTAGCTAGGGATGCAGACGATGTGGCACTTCCATGGCAACTTTCTCAGGGTGGTAGGGTTGTGACAGTTAACTGTCTCTTTGTCATCATCGATTGTCACCTGGTATGTGCCAGGCCTGTGTGCACTCCGCAGGGGTGGGAGTTTAGGTGAAAAATGTGGCCACAAGCTGGGTCCGGGCTTCCTCGCCACGTGCCCTGTCCCCTCCCATGGGCAGCGCCTGTGCCTGTGGTTGGGGATGTGGGGGCACCACCATGTCCACCGGGACGCCCTGCCGTGTTGCAACATTGTGCAGGACACATGCTGCCACAATGATCCTGCACACTACTGGTGGTGCATAGAGTAGTTGCCCACCAGAGCGGTCAAGGGAGCGGAAACGTGACTTGAGCACTCCAAATGTGCGCTCCACTATGCTCCTGGTTGCAATATGGGCTTTGTATCTTACCTGGGGTGGTGTGGTGGGGTTCCGGATTGGCGTCATCATGTGGTTGCTCAGAGAGTAGGCACTGTCCCCTGGGGAGGTGATAATAGTTGAGATTATTAGGGTTTGGATATTTGTCTGTGTGTGACTTGCATGCATGTGCAAGGGCATTTGTACTGACCTAGGAGCCATGTGTCGCCATGCTGCCCAGCTTCCAGGGCCCGGCTCAGGGCGGACATTCTGTATATGAAACTGTCATGGGTGGAGCCAGGGTAGTTTGCATAGACAGAGGTGATGATTCCCTTTGCATCACATACCACCTGTACATTGATGGAATGCCAGTGCTTGCGGTTTCGGTAGATGTGCTCAATGGCCCTAGGTGGACGTAGGGCCACATGGGTGCAATCTATGGCACCGAGCACTTTGGGGAAGTGTGCCACTCTGAAAAAATCCAGGACAACGGCCTGCCTTTCTGCGGGTGTTCTGGGCATGTATATGTGCCTGCGGACTGAGGGGCGCGCTGTCATGATTGCCAGTACCTGGTGTAGGCAGCGTGACTGCGTGGCCTGTGAGACCCCCCCCACTATGGCAGTGGTCCGCTGAAATGACCTAGTGGCCAAAAAATGCAGGACATTGAGCAGCTTCTCCAAGGGGCTCAATGCATGGGAGCAAAGGGTGGGGGATGTGAGGTCATCTTCCCACTCCCTGACCAGGTCTAGGATGATATGGGGTGGAAACCTATACCTGCCATAGACCTGGTCGTCAGGCATCCCAAAAAGGCTTGTCCGTGGTGCGAAAACTGCGTGCCCTGGCTATTCTCCTCCTCCTGCGGTGTCCCACGATCAGTGCAGCGACAAATGGGGCATTCATCGTAGCTGTATATACGCGTTTGTTGTTTGCGCGCACTTTTATGCTGTGCGCGGGGACGCTTCCGCCTGCCTTTGTGTGGCAGACGCGTTGACGCCTGTGCACGTCTTTTGCCGTGCCCGGGTGTCCCGTATTCGGATACGGTCCGAGTGTCATCGCGTGCGATCGGAGGGGAGTGAGCGTACACGCAACTGGCCTGGGTACGTGTGTTTCGGGGTGCGCGGGAAGTTCCACACGCGATTAGCCTAGGTATGTGTGTTCCGGGGTGCCGGGAACTTTCACACGCGATTGGTGGAAATCCACGTGTGTTCTGTCATCACGTGCAATGAGGGAAACACCTGCGCGCGTCACGTCACAGACGCGCTCACGCGCTAAGGGCCTTTGGTCCAATGAAATCGCATATGCGTGCTGCCGTGCATACGCGGTAAGGGCCTTTCCTCGTATTACACGCGGACGTGCAGTTTTCCACGCGCGCTTACGTGCATGGGCCCTTTCCTCGTATTACACGCGGACGTGCAGTTTTTCACGCACGCTGAAATGCCCATGCACGTCTGTATGCGTCACGTCACAGGGGCGCTTGCGCTTGAGGGGCCTTCTGTCCAATGAAAATGCGTATGCGTGCAGACGCGCTTACGCGCTAAGGGCCTTTCCTCGAATTACACGCTGATGTGCAGATTTTTCACGTGCCAAATCACTCCGTATCAAGCTGGCCACGCGTAAGCACACGGAAGACCACGCTCCTGCCCAGAAGGCCGAACTACTGCCCCCCAGAGCCCCGAGCACGCTCCCACCTGCCATCTGCTGCTGCCTGACTGCCTGCTGCCCACGTGCACTGCCATTTGCTGCCTGCACATCAGCCAGGGGTGCTGTTGCTGTGACCACCCCTGCTGGAACCGAAGACTCCCGACTGGGATCCCATCGCTCCACAGCCCAGCCCCAGGACCCAGTTGCCCACCCACTCCTGCCTTTGGGGTTGTCATGTCGGGGCAAACACCATCTGTGACCACTGACAACCCCCGGCCAGAGAGGCAGAGGGGCAGCAGCTTCAGTGCCACCGAAGTTGGTGTCCTGGTGGAGCAAGTCCTGGGGCAGTATGATGCCCTCTTCGGAAGTTCCCGCGCCGACAAGGAAGGACGGACTCGGATCTGGACTGACATCGTGACTGCCATCAACGCGGAGGGGGTGGCAGTCCGCGACTTACAACATGTCAGGAAGCGCTGGGAGGACTTCAGGTCCAGGACCCTGAACAAGGCCCGGCGCCTCTTGAAGGCAGCGGATGCCAAGGGGCGCCGGGGCCACTTGTCGGAAGAACAGATGAGGGTCCTGGAACGCATATCCCCAGCGCTCCACGTCCAGGTCCTTGAGAAGCAGACCCGTCTGGAGTCGAGCGGTGAGTGTACATGCATCCTGATTGTGAGCAGTGCATGTGGTGATTATTCAGTAGTGTGCAGGTTGCACATCTGTTTGTATGGGGTCGAGTATGGGTGGGGGTGTACAGGGCCGTGGGGCTGACACATGCGAGGGCTGTAATGTGTGAGACATGGATGGTGCTTGTGTGTGTAGGCTTGCATGCCAAATGCAGTTGTGTGGGCACACATGTTTGGATGAATGTGTATGTAAGTAGACATGTCCGTGATGTCACGCATGTATGTTGTTTTTGGCTGCATATATCAGCACTGTGTACATGTGCATGTGTGTGTATTTGGCAAGAGTGCAACAGTGATGCAACATGGATGCATGTGACAGCGGTATGTGGAAGCCTGATTGGCAGATGTGACATGGATGCCCGTCTGAACAGTGCGACACTTGGCAGAGGTGTACACATGCATGCAAGTGTGGTGGTGTGTGTACATGTGTGGTGCACTTCCTGTGTTGCATGTGATGTCTGGCTCACCTTTGGCTGCTCATGCTGTTGTATGTGTATGGATGGTGGTGGCAGTTGCGATATGGCTGTGGTATGGCTCATGTGTGCGAGTTGTAATGACATGTGTGTTGGGGATTGTGATGACATGTCTGAGGTTTGCCAATGCCACTCATGTACAACTGTCATGTGTGTATGTGTCCATTGTACAGTGCCCTGATGCCTGTGTTTTGTTTCTCCCTGTCTGCAGCGTCAACTGATGAAGAGGGCGGAGAAGGTGCTGTGGAGCACAGCGGCGGGGATCCGACCGCCAGCCGGAGACGCAAGGCCCGGCTCCCCTCCCAGGTTGTCATCTCGTCGGGGAGTGAGGAGTCCGGTGCCGCGTCCCAGGCCGCAGCTGCCGGGGGGAGGTCCAAGAGGCGGAGGTTGGAGTTGGACTCCTCGGCAGCAGAAGGGGCAGCTGGGACCCCACAGGGCCCAACAGGGGAAGATGGCACGGAGTCATCCAGGTTGGTGGGGGGTTTGGTGGAGGAGGAGGCCGTGCAAGCACCAGAGACGGGGTCTGGAGGTGGGGATCCCACTGGTGCTAGTGGTGCAGTGCAGGACCAGGGACAGGACGCAGCACAGGCCGCCGCGGAGGTGCCTGTGTGCAATCCTGTCCCCGATCCTGTCCCTGCATCATCTTGCACCAGCAGGGATGCCTACGTCCAGACCCGTTTTCAGGCAGGGGATGAGCTCACGTCAACTGGCCTTCCTCTGCCTGCGGACGTGGCTATCCAGGTCCGGGTTGAGCCTGTCCTGGCTGGTGTGGCGTTGCGTCAACGAGCCATGCGAGGTGACCTGCAGTCTTTTCATGGAGAGACTGCACGTCATCTCGAATGGCTCGTTGACCACGCAGCCTGCTGGGACAGGTCACCCAGGCCGGATTCCTCCGTCTGATGGGGCTTGCTTCGACCCCCTCCTCAACTGGACCCCCTACACGCCAGTCGTCCTCTGTGCCATCTTCCCACCCATCAGTCACCTGGGTGCCCTGTGGAGCTGCCTCTGACGGTGCGGCCTGGCTGGTGAAGGAGGCATCCATGCCACGGTTGGGAGTCGGACGTCCAGCAGGGGTGGCCACATCTACGACTGCACCCCAGCCGGCGGAGGATGTGCAGGCAGCAGGAGGCAGTGCACGGGCAGAGGCACAGCAGCAGCAGCAACGTGGTGGGAGCCATGAAGGCTCGGGGCCTTCGACATCGGAGGGGCAGGCATCGGCCGGAGGGCAGGAGGACCCAGGACAGAGAGTGTCTTCCGTGTGGCAGCGGTTGGGCCACGCCATAGATGCGGAGCGGCAGCGGGCGAAGAGGCACGGCTCACAATGGTCAGGGCGGAGAACTCCATGCGGAGGGCCCTGAGGCGGGCCAAGTGCCTCGAGGCAATCCGCAGGGGTTTGGAGGTGGACACATCGACGGCCCTGCGGACCCTCGGGGCCATGGAGGAGGACCGTCTCCGGGACATTGAGGAGGAGTTCGATGATGCCCTGGCCCGGAACATCCACAAGTGAGCCGTGAAACTAGCCCGCTGCCCTTGTACATAGTTTCTAGGTAGTGTTAGGTTTCATTTTTGTTTTTATTTTATTTGGACCTTTCGGACATTGGCCACATTTTTGTATATAGTTTATTTTATTAGTTAGTGTAGTTAGATAGGTTTCCTTTATTTTGTTGGGATAATGGACCCTGGATTGTTCCCATGTACATAGTTGACAGTTGGATTGTATTTTTTTTTCTATTTTTAACCATGGAGCAATGGCTTTCTTTTTTATTTCCCATTGGATTTTGTTTTGTGGACATTGACTTTGGACATTACTTTGTATTTTTATTTTTGGTTTTGCTTTTTTTGACGGACATGCTTCTTTTCATTTTTGTACATTCACTTTCTGTTTCTTCATTTTTTATTATATTGATGTTTCCTTGAATACATATTATTTTTGGTGAACTTCAATGTGTGGTATCTCATTGGTTTCATGCATTTCATGATATGTGTTTTGATTTTCACTGACACCCATTGGGTGTATGTGAGGGAAATGTGTTTGTTTCGGAACTTGCAATTGGTGTTCTGTGATGTAATTGCAAATTATGAGTGGGTGGATGCAATACTCGGGTGGGTGTTTTGCATTTGGAGGCTGACCATAGGGACCAGGGATCTAGATTGTGATGACATGTTGGCTGGGGAACATGAGTTGCACATGGGTGGGGGCCTGCTGGCAGGTGCCCCACAGTGCTGGGGGGTGGGGGTGGTGGGTGACATGGGTGGGGGCCTGGTGGAGGCTGCCCCTGCACTGCTGGAGGGTGGGGGTGGTGGGGAACATGAGTTGGACATGGGTGGGGGCCTGCTGGCAGGTGCCCCACAGTGCTGGGGGGTGGGGGTGGTGTGAGACATGGGTGGGAGCCTGGTGGAGGCTGCCCCTGCACTGCTGGGGAGTGGGGGGGGGTGGGAGACATGGGTGGGGGCCTGGTGGAGGCTGCCCCTGGGGAGTGGGGGGTGGGGGTGGTGGGAGACATGGGTGGGGGCCTGGTGGAGGCTGCCCCTGGTGGCTGGGGGGTGGGGGTGGTGTGAGACATGGGTGGGGGCCTGGTGGAGGCTGCCCCTGCACTGCTGGGGGGTGGGGGTGGTGGGAGACATGGGTGGGGGCCTGGTGGAGGCTGCCCCTGGTGGCTGGGGGGTGGGGGTGGTGGGAGACATGGGTGGGGGCCTGGTGGAGGCTGCCCCTGCACTGCTGGGGGGTGGGGGTGGTGGGAGACATGGGTGGGGGCCTGGTGGAGGCTGCCCCTGGTGGCTGGGGGGTGGGGGTGCTGGGAGACATTGGTGGGGGCCTGGTGGAGGCTGCCCCTGCACTGCTGGGGGGTGAGGGTGGTGGGAGACATGGGTGGGGGCCTGGTGGAGGCTGCCCCTGGTGGCTGGGGGGTGGGGGTGGTGGGAGTGGTGGGAGACATGGGTGGGGCCTGCTGGCAGGTGCCCCACAGTGCTGGGGGGTGGGGGTGGTGGGGAACATGAGTTGGACATGGGTGGGGGCCTGCTGGCAGGTGCCCCTGGTGACTGGGGGGTGGGGGTGGCGGGAGACATGAGTGGGGGCCTGGTGGAGGCTGCCCCTGGTGGCTGGGGGATGGGGGTGGTGGTAGACATGGGTGGGGGCCTGGTGGAGGCTGCCCCTGCACTGCTGGGGGGTGGGGGTGGTGGGAGACATGGGTGGGGGCCTGGTGGAGGCTGCCCCTGGTGGCTGGGGGTGGGGGTGGTGGGAGACATGGGTGAGGGCCTGGTGGAGGCTGCCCCTGCACTGCTGGGGGGTGGGGGCAGTGGGAGACATAGGTGGGGGCCTGGTGGAGGCTGCCCCTGGTGACTGGTGACTGGGGGGTGGGGGTGGTGTGAGACATGGGTGGGGGCCTGGTGGAGGCTGCCCCTGGTGACTGGGGGGGGTGGGGGTGGTGGGAGACATGGGTGGGGGCCTGGTGGAGGCTGCCCCTGCACTGCTGGGGGGTGGGGGTGGTGGGAGACATGGGTGGGGGCCTGGTGGTGGGTGCCCCTGCACTGCTGGGGGGTGGGGGTGCTGGGAGGCATGGGTGGGGGCCTGGTGGAGGCTGCCCCTGCACTGCTGGGGGGTGGGGGTGGTGGGAGACATGGGTGGGGGCCTGGTGGAGGCTGCCCCTGGTGGCTGGGGGGTGGGGGTGGTGGGAGACATGGGTGGGGGCCTGGTGGAGGCTGCCCCTGCACTGCTGGGGGGTGGGGGTGCTGGGAGACATGGGTGGGGGCCTGGTGGTGGGTGCCCCTGCACTGCTGGGGGGTGGGGGTGGTGGGAGACATGGGTGGGGGCCTGGTGGAGGCTGCCCCTGGTGACTGGGGGGGTGGGGGTGGTGGGAGACATGGGTGGGGGCCTGGTGGAGGCTGCCCCTGGTGACTGGGGGGGTGGGGGTGGTGGGAGACATGGGTGGGAGCCTGGTGGAGGCTGCCCCTGGTGGCTGGGGGGTGGGGGTGGTGGTAGACATGGGTGGGGGCCTGGTGGAGGCTGCCCCTGCACTGCTGGGGGGTGGGGGGTGGGAGACATGGGTGGGGGCCTGGTGGAGGCTGCCCCTGGGGAGTGGGGGGTGGGGGTGGTGGGAGACATGGGTGGGGGCCTGGTGGAGGCTGCCCCTGGTGGCTGGGGGGTGGGGGTGGTGTGAGACATGGGTGGGGGCCTGGTGGAGGCTGCCCCTGCACTGCTGGGGGTTGGGGGTGGTGGGAGACATGGGTGGGGGCCTGGTGGAGGCTGCCCCTGGTGGCTGGGGGGTGGGGGTGGTGGGAGACATGGGTGGGGCCTGCTGGCAGGTGCCCCACAGTGCTGGGGGGTGGGGGTGGTGGGGAACATGAGTTGGACATGGGTGGGGGCCTGCTGGCAGGTGCCCCACAGTGCTGGGGGGTGGGGGTGGTGTGAGACATGGGTGGGGGCCTGGTGGAGGCTGCCCCTGCACTGCTGGGGGGTGGGGGTGGTGGGTGACATGGGTGGGGGCCTGGTGGAGGCTGCCCCTGGTGGCTGGGGGGTGGCGGTGGTGATAGACATGGGTGGGGGCCTAGTGGAGGCTGCCCCTGCACTGCTGGGGGGTGGGGGGTGGGAGACATGGGTGGGGGCCTGGTGGAGGCTGCCCCTGGGTAGTGGGGGGTGGGGGTGGTGGGAGACATGGGTGGGGGCCTGGTGGAGGCTGCCCCTGGTGGCTGGGGGGTGGGGGTGGTGTGAGACATGGGTGGGGGCCTGGTGGAGGCTGCCCCTGTACTGCTGGGGGGTGGGGGTGCTGGGAGACATGGGTGGGGGCCTGGTGGAGGCTGCCCCTGCACTGCTGGGGGGTGGGGCTGGTGGGAGACATGGGCGGGGTCCTGGTGGAGGCTGCCCCTGGTGGCTGGGGGGTGGGGGTGGGGGAGACATGGGTGGGGCCTGCTGGCAGGTGCCCCACAGTGCTGGGGGGTGGGGGTGGTGGGGAACATGAGTTGGACATGGGTGGGGGCCTGCTGGCAGGTGCCCCGGTGACTGGGGGGTGGGGGTGGTGGGAGACATGAGTGGGGGCCTGGTGGAGGCTGCCCCTGGTGGCTGGGGGGTGGTGGTAGACATGGGTGGGGGCCTGGTGGAGGCTGCCCCTGCACTGCTGGGGGGTGGGGGTGGTGGAAGACATGGGTGGGGGCCTGGTGGAGGCTGCCCCTGGTGGCTGGGGGGTGGGGGTGGTGGGAGACATGGGTGGGGGCCTGGTGGAGGCTGCCCCTGCACTGCTGGGAGGTGAGGTGGTGGGAGACATGGGTGGGGGCCTGGTGGTGGGTGCCCCTGCACTGCTGGGGGGTGGGGGTGGTGGGAGACATGGGTGGGGGCCTGGTGGAGGCTGCCCCTGGTGACTGGGGGGTGGAGGTGGTGGGAGACATGGGTGGGGGCCTGGTGGAGGCTGCCCCTGGTGACTGGGTGGTTGGGGGTGGTGGGAGACATGGGTGGGGGCCTGGTGGAGGCTGCCCCTGGTGGCTGGGGGGTGGGGGTGGTGTGAGACATGGGTGGGGGCCTGGTGGAGGCTGCCCCTGCACTGCTGGGGGGTGGGGGTGCTGGGAGACATGGGTGGGGGCCTGGTGGAGGCTGCCCCTGCACTGCTGGGGGGTGGGGGTGGTGGGAGACATGGGTGGGGGCCTGGTGGAGGCTGCCCCTGGTGGCTGGGGGGTGGGGGTGGTGGGAGACATGGGTGGGGCCTGCTGGCAGGTGCCCCACAGTGCTGGGGGGTGGGGGTGGTGAGGAACATGAGTTGGACATGGGTGGGGGCCTGCTGGCAGGTGCCCCTGATGACTGGGGGGTGGGGGTGGTGGGAGACATGGGTGGGGGCCTGGTGGAGGCTGCCCCTGGTGGCTGGGGGGTGGGGGTGGTGGGAGACATGGGTGGGGGCCTGGTGGAGGCTGCCCCTGCACTGCTGGGGGGTGGGGGTGGTGGGAGACATGGGTGGGGGCCTGGTGGTGGGTGCCCCTGCACTGCTGGGGGGTGGGGGTGGAGGGAGACATGGGTGGGGGCCTGGTGGAGGCTGCCCCTGGTGACTGGAGGGTGGGGGTGGTGTGAGACATGGGTGGGGGCCTGGTGGAGGCTGCCCCTGGTGACTGGGGGTGTGGGGGTGGTGGGAGACATGGGTGGGGGCCTGGTGGAGGCTGCCCCTGCACTGCTGGGGGGTGGGGGTGGTGGGAGACATGGGTGGGGGCCTGGTGGTGGGTGCCCCTGCACTGCTGGGGGGTGGGGGTGCTGGGAGACATGGGTGGGGGCCTGGTGGCGGCTGCCCCTGCACTGCTGGGGGGTGGGGGTGGTGGGAGACATGGGTGGGGGCCTGGTGGAGGCTGCCCCTGGTGGCTGGGGGGTGGGGGTTGTGGGAGACATGGGTGGGGGCCTGGTGGAGGCTGCCCCTGCACTGCTGGGGGTGGGGTGCTGGGAGACATGGGTGGGGGCCTGGTGGTGGGTGCCCCTGCACTGCTGGGGGGTGGGGGTGGTGGGAGACATGGGTGGGGGCCTGGTGGAGGCTGCCCCTGGTGACTGTGGGGGTGGGGGTGGTGGGAGACATGGGTGGGGGCCTGGTGGAGGCTGCCCCTGGTGACTGGGGGGTGGGGGTGGTGGGAGACATGGGTGGGGGCCTGATGGAGGCTGCCCCTGGTGACTGGGGGGTAGGGGGTGGTGGGAGACATGGGTGGGGGCCTGGTGGAGGCTGCCCCTGGTGGCTGGGGGGTGGGGGTGGTGGTAGACATGGGTGGGGGCCTGGTGGAGGCTGCCCCTGCACTGCTGGGGGGTAGGGGGGTGGGAGACATGGGTGGGGGCCTGGTGGAGGCTGCCCCTGGGGAGTGGGGGGTAGGGGTGGTGGGAGACATGGGTGGGGGCCTGGTGGAGGCTGCCCCTGGTGGCTGGGGGGTGGGGGTGGTGGTAGACATGGGTGGGGGCCTGGTGGAGGCTGCCCCTGCACTGCTGGGGGGTGGGGGTGGTGGGAGACATGGGTGGGGGCCTGGTGGAGGCTGCCCCTGGTGGCTGGGGGGTGGGGGTGGTGGGAGACATGGGTGGGGCCTGCTGGCAGGTGCCCCACAGTGCTGGGGGGTGGGGGTGGTGGGGAACATGAGTTGGACATGGGTGGGGGCCTGCTGGCAGGTGCCCCACAGTGCTGGGGGGTGGGGGTGGTGTGGACATGGGTGGGGGCCTGGTGGAGGCTGCCCCTGCACTGCTGGGGGGTGGGGGTGGTGGGAGACATGGGTGGGGGCCTGGTGGAGGCTGCCCCTGGTGGCTGGGGGGTGGGGGTGGTGTGAGACATGGGTGGGGGCCTGGTGGAGGCTGCCCCTGCACTGCTGGGGGGTGCGGGTGCTGGGAGACATGGGTGGGGGCCTGGTGGAGGCTGCCCCTGGTGGCTGGGGGGTGGGGGTGGTGGGAGACATGGGTGGGGGCCTGGTGGTGGGTGCCCCTGCACTGCTGGGGGGTGGGGGTGGAGGGAGACATGGGTGGGGGCCTGGTGGAGGCTGCCCCTGGTGACTGGAGGGTGGGGGTGGTGTGAGACATGGGTGGGGGCCTGGTGGAGGCTGCCCCTGGTGACTGGGGGTGTGGGGGTGGTGGGAGACATGGGTGGGGGCCTGGTGGAGGCTGCCCCTGCACTGCTGGGGGGTGGGGGTGGTGGGAGACATGGGTGGGGGCCTGGTGGTGGGTGCCCCTGCACTGCTGGGGGGTGGGGGTGCTGGGAGACATGGGTGGGGGCCTGGTGGCGGCTGCCCCTGCACTGCTGGGGGGTGGGGGTGGTGGGAGACATGGGTGGGGGCCTGGTGGAGGCTGCCCCTGGTGGCTGGGGGGTGGGGGTTGTGGGAGACATGGGTGGGGGCCTGGTGGAGGCTGCCCCTGCACTGCTGGGGGTGGGGTGCTGGGAGACATGGGTGGGGGCCTGGTGGTGGGTGCCCCTGCACTGCTGGGGGGTGGGGGTGGTGGGAGACATGGGTGGGGGCCTGGTGGAGGCTGCCCCTGGTGACTGTGGGGGTGGGGGTGGTGGGAGACATGGGTGGGGGCCTGGTGGAGGCTGCCCCTGGTGACTGGGGGGTGGGGGTGGTGGGAGACATGGGTGGGGGCCTGATGGAGGCTGCCCCTGGTGACTGGGGGGTAGGGGGTGGTGGGAGACATGGGTGGGGGCCTGGTGGAGGCTGCCCCTGGTGGCTGGGGGGTGGGGGTGGTGGTAGACATGGGTGGGGGCCTGGTGGAGGCTGCCCCTGCACTGCTGGGGGGTAGGGGGGTGGGAGACATGGGTGGGGGCCTGGTGGAGGCTGCCCCTGGGGAGTGGGGGGTAGGGGTGGTGGGAGACATGGGTGGGGGCCTGGTGGAGGCTGCCCCTGGTGGCTGGGGGGTGGGGGTGGTGGTAGACATGGGTGGGGGCCTGGTGGAGGCTGCCCCTGCACTGCTGGGGGGTGGGGGTGGTGGGAGACATGGGTGGGGGCCTGGTGGAGGCTGCCCCTGGTGGCTGGGGGGTGGGGGTGGTGGGAGACATGGGTGGGGCCTGCTGGCAGGTGCCCCACAGTGCTGGGGGGTGGGGGTGGTGGGGAACATGAGTTGGACATGGGTGGGGGCCTGCTGGCAGGTGCCCCACAGTGCTGGGGGGTGGGGGTGGTGTGGACATGGGTGGGGGCCTGGTGGAGGCTGCCCCTGCACTGCTGGGGGGTGGGGGTGGTGGGAGACATGGGTGGGGGCCTGGTGGAGGCTGCCCCTGGTGGCTGGGGGGTGGGGGTGGTGTGAGACATGGGTGGGGGCCTGGTGGAGGCTGCCCCTGCACTGCTGGGGGGTGCGGGTGCTGGGAGACATGGGTGGGGGCCTGGTGGAGGCTGCCCCTGCACTGCTGGGGGGTGGGGGTGTTGGGAGACATGGGTGGGGGCCTGGTGGAGGCTGCCCCTGGTGGCTGGGGGGTGGGGGTGGTGGGAGACATGGGTGGGGCCTGCTGGCAGGTGCCCCACAGTGCTGGGGGGTGGGGGTGGTGGGGAACATGAGTTGGACATGGGTGGGGGCCTGCTGGCAGGTGCCCCTGGTGACTGGGGGGTGGGGGTGGCGGGAGACATGAGTGGGGGCCTGGTGGAGGCTGCCCCTGGTGGCTGGGGGATGGGGGTAGTGGTAGACATGGGTGGGGACCTGGTGGAGGCTGCCCCTGAACTGCTGCGGGGTGGGGGTGGTGGGAGACATGGGTGGGGGCCTGGTGGAGGCTGCCCCTGGTGGCTGGGGGTGGGGGTGGTGGGAGACATGGGTGGGGGCCTGGTGGAGGCTGCCCCTGCACTGCTGGGGGGTGGGGGTGGTGGGAGACATGGGTGGGGGCCTGGTGGTGGGCGACCCTGCACTGCTGGGGGGTGGGGGTGGTGGGAGACATGGGTGGGGGCCTGGTGGAGGCTGCCCCTGGTGACTGGGGGGTGGGGGTGGTGTGAGACATGGGTGGGGGCCTGGTGGAGGCTTCCCCTGGTGACTGCGGGGGTGGGGGTGGTGGGAGACATGGGTGGGGGCCTGGTGGAGGCTGCCCCTGCACTGCTGGGGGGTGGGGGTGGTGGGAGACATGGGTGGGGGCCTGGTGGTGGGTGCCCCTGCACTGCTGGGGGGTGGGGGTGCTGGGAGGCATGGGTGGGGGCCTGGTGGAGGCTGCCCCTGCACTGCTGGGGGGTGGGGGTGGTGGGAGACATGGGTGGGGGCCTGGTGGAGGCTGCCCCTGGTGGCTGGGGGTGGGGGTGATGGGAGACATGGGTGGGGGCCTGGTGGAGGCTGCCCCTGCAGGGGGTGGGGGTGCTGGGAGACATGGGTGGGGGCCTGGTGGTGGGTGCCCCTGCACTGCTGGGGGGTGGGGGTGGTGGGAGACATGGGTGGGGGCCTGGTGGAGGCTGCCCCTGGTGACTGGGGGGTGGGGGTGTTGGGAGACATGGGTGGGGGCCTGGTGGAGGCTGCCACTAGTGACTGCGGGGGTGGGGGTGGTGGGAGACATGGGTGGGGGCCTGGTGGAGGCTGCCCCTGGTGACTGGGGGGGTGGGGGTGGTGGGAGACATGGGTGGGAGCCTGGTGGAGGCTGCCCCTGGTGGCTGGGGAGTGGGGGGGGTGGGAGACATGGGTGGGGGCCTGGTGGAGGCTGCCCCTGGGGAGTGGGGGGTGGGAGTGGTGGGAGACATGGGTGGGGGCCTGGTGGAGGCTGCCCCTGCACTGCTGGGGGGTGGGGGTGGTGGGAGACATGGGTGAGGGCCTGGTGGAGGCTGCCCCTGGTGGCTGGGGGGTGGGGGTGGTGGGAGACCTGGGTGGGGCCTGCTGGCAGGTGCCCCACAGTGCTGGGGGGTGGGGGTGGTGGGGAACATGAGTTGGACATGGGTGGGGGCCTGCTGGCAGGTGCCCCACAGTGCTGGGGGGTGGGGGTGGTGTGAGACATGGGTGGGGGCCTGGTGGAGGCTGCCCCTGCACTGCTGGGGGGTGGGGGTGGTGGGAGACATGGGTGGGGGCCTGGTGGAGGCTGCCCCTGGTGGCTGGGGGGTGGCGGTGGTGATAGACATGGGTGGGGGCCTGGTGGAGGCTGCCCCTGCACTGCTGGGGGGTGGGGAGACATGGGTGGGGGCCTGGTGGAGGCTGCCCCTGGGGAGTGGGGGGTGGGAGTGGTGGGAGACATGGGTCGGGGCCTGGTGGAGGCTGCCCCTGGTGGCTGGGGGGTGGGGGTGGTGTGAGACATGGGTGGGGGCCTGGTGGAGGCTGCCCCTGCACTGCTGGGGGGTGGGGGTGCTGGGAGACATGGGTGGGGGCCTGGTGGAGGCTGCCCCTGCACTGCTGGGGGGTGGGGGTGGTAGGAGACATGGGTGGGGGCCTGGTGGAGGCTGCCCCTGGTGGCTGGGGGGTGGGGGTGGTGGGAGACATGGGTGGGGCCTGCTGGCAGGTGCCCCACAGTGCTGGGGGGTGGGGGTGGTGGGGAACTTGAGTTGGACATGGGTGGGGGCCTGCTGGCAGGTGCCCCTGGTGACTGGGGGGTGGGGGTGGTGGGAGACATGAGTGGGGGCCTGGTGGAGGCTGCCCCTGGTGGCTGGGGGGTTGGGGTGGTGGTAGACATGGTGGGGGCCTGGTGGAGGCTGCCCCTGCACTGCTGGGGGGTGGGGGTGGTGGAAGACATGGGTGGGGGCCTGGTGGAGGCTGCCCCTGCACTGCTGGGAGATGGGGGTGGTGGGAGACATGGGTGGGGGCCTGGTGGTGGGTGCCCCTGCACTGCTGGGGGGTGGTGGTGGTGGGAGACATGGGTGGAGGCCTGGTGGAGGCTGCCCCTGGTGACTGGGGGGTGGGGGTGGTGGGAGACATGGGTGGGGGCCTGGTGGAGGCTGCCCCTGGTGACTGGGTGGTCGGGGGGGGTGGGAGACATGGATGGGGGCCTGGTGGAGGCTGCCCCTGGTGGCTGGGGGGTGGGGGTGGTGTGAGACATGGGTGGGGGCCTGGTGGAGGCTGCCCCTGCACTGCTGGGGAGTGGGGGTGCTGGGAGACATGGGTGGGGGCCTGGTGGAGGCTGCCCCTGCACTGCTGGGGGGTGGGGGTGGTGGGAGACATGGGTGGGGGCCTGGTGGAGGCTGCCCCTGGTGGCTGGGGGTGGGGGTGGTGGGAGACATGGGTGGGGCCTGCTGGCAGGTGCCCCACAGTGCTGGGGGGTGGGGGTGGTGGGGAACATGAGTTGGACATGGGTGGGGGCCTGCTGGCAGGTGCCCCTGGTGGCTGGGGGATGGGGGTGGTGGTAGACATTGGTGGGGGCCTGGTGAAGGCTGCCCCTGCACTGCTGGGGGGTGGGGGTGGTGGGAGACATGGGTGGGGGCCTGGTGGAGGCTGCCCCTGGTGGCTGGGGGGTGGGGGTGGTGGGAGACATGGGTGGGGGCCTGGTGGAGGCTGCCCCTGCACTGCTGGGGGGTGGGGTTGGTGGGAGACATGGGTGGGGGCCTGGTGGTGGGTGCCCCTGCACTGCTGGGGGGTGGGGGTGGTGGGAGACATGGGTGGGGGCCTGGTGGAGGCTGCCCCTGGTGACTGGGGGGGGTGGGGGTGGTGTGAGACATGGGTGGGGGCCTGGTGGAGGCTGCCCCTGGTGACTGGGGGGGTGGGGGTGGTGGGAGACATGGGTGGGGGCCTGGTGGAGGCTGCCCCTGCACTGCTGGGGGGTGGGGGTGGTGGGAGACATGGGTGGGGGCCTGGTGGTGGGTGCCCCTGCACTGCTGGGGGGTGGGGGTGCTGGGAGACATGGGTGGGGGCCTGGTGGAGGCTGCCCCTGCACTGCTCGGGGGTGGGGGTGGTGGGAAACATGGGTGGGGGCCTGGTGGAGGCTGCCCCTGGTGGCTGGGGGGTGGGGGTGGTGGGAGACATGGGTGGGGGCCTGGTGGAGGCTGCCCCTGCACTGCTGGGGGGTGGGGGTGGTGGGAGACATGGGTGGGGGCCTGGTGGAGGCTGCCCCTGGTGGCTGGGGGGTGGTGGTAGACATGGGTGGGGGCTGGTGGAGGCTGCCCCTGCACTGCTGAGGGGGGGTGGGAGACATGGGTGGGGGCCTTGTGGAGGCTGCCCCTGGGGAGTGGGGGGTGGGGGTGGTGGGAGACATGGGTGGGGGCCTGGTGGAGGCTGCCCCTGGTGGCTGGGGGGTGGGGGTGGTGTGAGACATGGGTGGGGGCCTGGTGGAGGCTGCCCCTGCACTGCTGGGGGGTGGGGGTGCTGGGAGACATGGGTGGGGGCTTGGTGGAGGCTGCCCCTGCACTGCTGGGGGGTGGGGTGGTGGGAGACATGGGTGGGGGCCTGGTGGAGGCTGCCCCTGGTGGCTGGGGGGTGGGGGTGGTGGGAGACATGGGTGGGGCCTGCTGGCAGGTGCCCCACAGTGCTGGGGGGTGGGGGTGGTGGGGAACATGAGTTGGACATGGGTGGGGGCCTGCTGGCAGGTGCCCCACAGTGCTGGGGGGTGGGGGTGGTGTGAGACATGGGTTGGGGCCTGGTGGAGGCTGCCCCTGCACTGCTGGGGGGTGGGGGTGGTGGGAGACATGGGTGGGGGTCTGGTGGAGGCTGCCCCTGGTGGCTGGGGGGTGGGCGTGGTGGTAGACATGGGTGGGGGCCTGGTGGAGGCTGCCCCTGCACTGCTGAGGGGGGGGTGGGAGACATGGGTGGGGGCCTGGTGGAGGCTGCCCCTGGGGAGTGGGGGGTGGGGGTGGTGGGAGACATGGGTGGGGGCCTGGTGGAGGCTGCCCCTGGTGGCTGGGGGTGGGGGTGGTGTGAGACATGGGTGGGGGCCTGGTGGAGGCTGCCCCTGCACTGCTGGGGGGTGGGGGTGCTGGGAGACATGGGTGGGGGCCTGGTGGAGGCTGCCCCTGCACTGCTGGGGGGTGGGGGTGGTGGGAGACATGGGTGGGGGCCTGGTGGAGGCTGCCCCTGGTGGCTGGGGGGTGGGGGTGGTGGGAGACATGGGTGGGGCCTGCTGGCAGGTGCCCCACAGTGCTGGGGGGTGGGGGTGGTGGGGAACATGAGTTGGACATGGGTGGGGGCCTGCTGGCAGGTGCCCCTGGTGACTGGGGGTGGGGGTGGTGGGAGACATGGGTGGGGGCCTGGTGGAGGCTGCCCCTGCACTGCTGGGGGGTGGGGCTGGTGGGAGACATGGGTGGGGGCCTGGTGGAAGCTGCCCCTGGTGGCTGGGGGGTGGGGGTGGTGGGAGACATGGGTGGGGGCCTGGTTGAGGCTGCCCCTGCACTGCTGGGGGGCGGGGTTGGTGGGAGACATGGGTGGGGGCCTGGTGGTGGGTGCCCCTGCACTGCTGGGGGGTGGGGGTGGTGGGAGACATGGGTGGGGTCCTGTAGAGGCTGCCCCTGGTGACTGGGGGGGTGTGGGTGGTGGGAGACATGGGTGGGTGCCTGGTGGAGGCTGCCCCTGTACTGCTGGGGGGTGGGGGTGGTGGGAGACATGGGTGGGGGCCTGGTGGAGGCTGCCCCTGCACTGCTGGGGGGTGGGGGTGGTGTGAGACATGGGTGGGGGCCTGGTGGAGGCTGCCCCTGCACTGCTGGGGGGTGGGGGTGGTGTGAGACATGGGTGGGGGCCTGGTGGAGGCTGCCCCTGGTGGCTGGGGGGTGGGGGTGGTGGGAGACATGGGTGGGGGCCTGGTTGAGGCTGCCCCTGCACTGCTGGGGGGCGGGGGTGGTAGGAGACATGGGTGGGGGCCTGGTGGTGGGTGCCCCTGCACTGCTGGCGGGTGGGGGTGGTGGGAGACATGGGTGGGGGCCTGGTGGAGGCTGCCCCTGGTGACTGGGGGGTGTGGGTGGTGGGAGACATGGGTGGGGGCCTGGTGGAGGCTGCCCCTGGTGGCTGGGGGGTGGGGGTGGTGTGAGACATGGGTGGGGGCCTGGTGGAGGCTGCCCCTGCACTGCTGGGGGGTGGGGGTGGTGTGAGTCATGGGTGGGGGCCTGGTGGAGGCTGCCCCTGCACTGCTGGGGGGTGGGGGTGGTGTGAGACATGGGTGGGGGCCTGGTGGAGGCTGCCCCTGCACTGCTGGGGGGTGGGGGTGGTGGGAGACATGGGTGGGGGCCTGGTGGAGGCTGCCCCTGGTGGCTGGGGGGTGGGGGTGGTGGGGAACATGAGTTGGACATGGGTGGGGGCCTGCTGGCAGGTGCCCCACAGTGCTGAGGGGTGGGGGTGGTGGGGAACATGGTTGGACATGGGTGGGGGTCTGCTGGCAGGTGACCCACAGTGCTGGGGGGTGGGGGTGGTGGGAGACATGGGTGGGGGCCTGGTGGAGGCTGCCCCTGGTGGCTGGGGGGTGGGGGTGGTGTGAGACATGGGTGGGGGCCTGGTGGAGGCTGCCCCTGCACTGCTGGGGGGTGGGGGTGGTGTGAGTCATGGGTGGGGGCCTGGTGGAGGCTGCCCCTGCACTGCCAGGGGGTGGGGGTGGTGGGAGACATGGGTGGGGGCCTGGTGGTGGCTGCCCCTGCACTGCTGGTGGGGTGGGGGTGGTGGGAGACATGGGTGGGGGCCTGGTGGAGGCTGCCCCTGGTGGCTGGGGGGTGGGGGTGGTGGGAACATGAGTTGGACATGGGTGGGGGCCTGCTGGCAGGTGCCCCACAGTGCTGGGGGGTGGGGGTGGTAGGGAACATGAGTTGGACATGGGTGGGGGCCTGCTGGCAGGTGCCCCTGGTGACTGGGGGGTGGGGGTGGTGGTAGACATGAGTGGGGGCCTGGTGGAGGCTGCCCCTGGTGGCTGGGGGATGGGGGTGGTGGTAGACATGGGTGGGGGCCTGGTGGAGGCTGCCCCTGCACTGCTGGGGGGTGGGAGTGGTGGGAGACATGGGTGGGGGCCTGGTGGAGGCTGCCCCTGGTGGCTGGGGGGTGGGGGTGGTGGGAGACATGGGTGGGGGCCTGCTGGAGGCTGCCCCTGCACTGCAGGGGGGTGGGGGTGGTGGGAGACATGGGTGGGGGCCTGGTGGTGGGTGCCCCTGCACTGCTGAGGGGTGGGGGTGGTGTGAGACATGGGTGGGGGCCTGGTGGAGGCTGCCCCTGGTGACTGGGGGTTGGGGGTGGTGGGAGACATGGGTGGGGGCCTGGTGGAGGCTGCCCCTGCACTGCTGGGGGGTGGGGGTGGTGGGAGACATGGGTGGGGGCCTGGTGGAGGCTGCCCCTGCACTGCTGGGGGGTGGGGGTGGTGTGAGACATGGGTGGGGGCCTGTTGGAGGCTGCCCCTGCACTGCTGGGGGGTGGGGGTGGTGGGAGACATGGGTGGGGGCCTGGTGGAGGCTGCCCCTGCACTGCTGGGGGGTGGGGGTGGTGGGAGACATGGGTGGGGGCCTGGTGGAGGCTGCCCCTGTTGACTGGGGGGGTGGGGGTGGTGGGAGACATGGGTGGGGGCCTGGTGGAGGGTGCCCCTGGTGGCTGGGGGTGCAGGGCGACATGCGTTGGTGGGCAGTAGTGCAAGTTGACATGTGGGTTGGCTGGTGGGCATGGCCATGGTGGATGGGGTGCCTGCATGACATGTGCTGGGTAGGCCCCTGTGGTGTGAGCCACCTGCAGGGGCCGTGGAGGGTGTAGAGGGAACACCTGGGAGGACCCACACGTGCAATTCAGGTGTGCTGCTCCCCGCGCTCCCCTGTAATACACGTACCCTGATGATATCGCGTGTGGAACTTCCCGCGCACCCCTGTAATACACGTACCCTGATGGAATAGCGTGTGGAACTTCCCGCGCACCCCTGGAATACACGTACCCTGCTGATGTTGCGTGGGATACTTCCCCCGCACCCTGAAATACACGTACCCTGATGAGATCGCGTGTGTGACTTCCCGCGCACCCCAGAAATACACGTACCCCGCTCAATCGCGTGTGTAACTTCCCACGCACCCCCGAAATACACGTACCCCGCTCAATCGCGTGTGTAACTACCCGCGCACCCCCGATATACACGTACCCCGCTCAATCGCGTGTGTAACTTCCCACACACCCCCGAAATACACGTACCCTGCTCAATCGCGTGTGTCACTTACCGCGCGCCCCCGAAATACATGTACCCCGCTCGATCGCGTGTGTTGCTTCCCGCGCACCCCTGAAATACACGTACCCCGCTCAATCGCGTGTGTAACTTCCCGCGCACCCCCGAAATACACATACCCCGCTCAATCGCGTGTGTAACTACCCACGCACCCCCGATATACACGTACCCCGCTCAATCGCGTGTGTAACTTCCCGCGCACCCCCGAAATACACGTACCCCGCTCAATCGCGTGTGTCACTTCCCGCGCGCCCCCGAAATACACGTACCCCGCTCGATCGCGTGTGTTGCTTCCCGCGCACCCCCGCAATACACATGCCCTGCTCGCACAGGCCCAATTGCTGTATGTTGCCACTTTTGTGATGCGCTGGGACTCTACCGCCTGCCTTCGTGTGGCGGACGTGTTTCAGCTTGTGCGTGTCTTTGGCTGTGCGTGGCTTTGCCCTATTCGATTCCATGAATACGTGTGGTTCGAGTGCGTGGGAAAATAGAGTAGGTCTACAAACTGTGTACTTAGGAAAGAAACAGAACAAATGCATAAGGAGTACAGCATAACGGAATGCACCAACAAGAGCTGCTTTACATAGGAACAAAGAACGAATGGCTAGAGTAAGGACTGGAAATTACTAACACCAGAACGTCACTACAATGTAGTAAGCACACTAAAGTTTGTCTGACAATTGCACAGGTGGTGTAGTATACGATGGTAGATAACCATAATGTTTTTTTAATGCACCAATGGCAAGCACCTTAGAGTGCCTGGAAGAGAATTTCCCTCATGACGAAATTACTTACGATAGTAACCCCATTGGTACGCACCGCAGTCTGACAGGTAAAATATTTTATATCTATTGCTTCATGTACACCTAACAGAATTTTTTTTCTTTAAGAGAACATATTGGAAAGGAAAGCAATGCAGCACAAGCAGCACCGCTTCCATAACAGCAAGCACAGGAAAGGAAAGAAACTCTGTAAATGGCAAAGTGGACAGCCCGGAAGCCAAAATGGAGGAATTGGCGAACAATTTTGCCACCTTAAAAGATTACGTACAAGGACATATTATGGACAAAATAAAATCCCACTGCCTGACCTGCATGTGTACCCCTTCCCCATTTCACAGCCCGGCATCCCCTCAAAATCCATGTGATCAGAGACCTTACAATGATACGTCAATACCTTCCTGCCCTAGCGACCAACTTGTACAAATCCCCAATTGCCCACAATATTTATCCACTTCTGCTACCCCTTCCCTTTCCTAATAGTATCTATGAATGTGTGGAAATAAAGGTTGATATGTAAATTGTTGCTGAGTCTATATGTGACTTTTCCTTTGTTTTTAAAATCCTGTTATGACTCAGCGGCCAAAGTACTGGTGGGAATGACTGCAATTAAGCAAAAGGGAGGTGTCCTATGGACACCGCACCTGCCCGGCCTATCCGCAATCACAATGGAGGCATCCGTACGATGCCAGTACGAACTGCGTGTCCGCATCTTGTGAACCACCTATAATTAGCTGTGGGAGCGGACGTTTGTCTGTTGCACAAGCAGACGTATGCATATCTCTTCGAGTGTCTCCTGGTAACACTGCCCTTGTCCAGCATATACAAAGAAACTTGTGACAAACTTTAAGTAGTTCGAGGTACCCACCCACGTCATACAGGTAGCTGTACAAATAAATATCCCACCTGCTAAACCCCACAAACTCCCAGCTTGTCCCAATATGGTTGGCGCATGTGTGTCACACTATTAATCAGTCCAGAGATCCCAATGGTGTGCATAGGACACCTATGCACTTGTGCACAAAGTATTCCGTCCAGAACGTGTCCTGCGGACAGCTGTTCCAATTGAGAACATTTGCGACGTCACCATGCAACCACACCCATGGGCCCTTATTTCGGGGACACGATCTGGACCCTCGGACAGCGGAAAAGTGCAATGATCTGCAATGTACGGAGTGTTAATGGGAAAGTACATGCTTACAAACACCCCACAATGTGCCATTGCACATGTATGTATTTGGTTGAACGATGTAGGCCTCTTTTCCGGTTGCAAGGTCTCCACAGCGGCCCTACAAAAGGCCACACCCCAGAGCTGCTCTGCATTCTGTTTGTAGCTTTTCAGAACAGAGTAGCCGGCCACATAGCTTTGAGCTGTAATTGATTTTGGACCAATTCTGCTATGCTACATTACCTTTGCAAGTAATGGCATCCATGTCAGGCCGGCTCACTGTGCACAGTAATGGAGAAAAGTATTAATGCCCCTTCCTTTGAACCACAACCTCAGTACCGATAATCCCCACTGTTCCATTCCCATGGGCAGCATGCTGAAAACGGTAGTATGTGGCCATGCACTTCCCCAAGTACTGCGAGGGTTGCACCTCAGTAAATCAGGAACAGACCTTCTTCCCTTTCTACTATCTTCTTTCCAGCACGCCCTCATTGGGTACTGTTAAATAGTCACACACGCATCCACCAATCACATTAAAGAGCTCTCCATATAACTATCAGTCCTGTACAACATTCCTCTGAGTAGACACCACACCCAGAAATGTTATTGTGCAATCTCTTAGCCTCCACAGTCCCATTTCCATGCCCGCCATCCTCAAAATCCCAGATGTGGCTTTCGTGCTGTGTGCGGGCGTGGGGGAATAAATTGCAACCAGGGGAGGGGATTTCATTTTTAGTGGAGCCTTTTTTATTTTTTTAATGCTTCTAGAGAAACATCTTTATTTTGGGTTTTTATAGGGTTCCTGTTTTCCTCTCCTCACATTCTTACAGTAAACTTTTCAATGACTCCTGTAGATGGGCAAACAAAAGAGCATCACCAATGCTGGACAAAGAAATGCCATTTGCATGGAAAAACTCAGCATTTCGAGAATTGATGATGTCATTTTTGCAGAAGAAGATCCCCACGAGCGGACAAAAAAAATCACACATGCTTCTGTTGATGAGACCCCTTCCAGCCTCTGGCTGGGAACAACATACATTAGGATAGTCCCATACACTTCTTGGTGGTATGGCTGAGAAAACCACCTGGCCAATGGGAAAAAGCCTCTTCACTGCATTCATCAACCTCTTCAGTTGATGGAACAAACGTGAACAAGCCATGTAACCCAAATGCATGCCGCCATAATGCACAACGACAACATGAACTGTAGCAAAACTGGCCACTTCTCTGCAAAGTGCAAAGATAGCGCTGAAACTGCAGACATCGACAGCACACCACAATGCCTCCACTCCTTCCAAATCGAAATCACCATCAAAGACTTTTTCCTGGGCATACCTATGCAGATCTACCACAAAGGCATCACCCAAAATCAACACACTGCGTCTCTCCATGTCAGCCCGCCTCACTACGCAGAGTAATGAAAAACAGTATTACTGCCCTTTCCTGTGAACCACACCCTCAGTACCTGATTGGATAATCCACACAGTCCCAATCCCATTGGCCAGCATACTGAGAAGCGCAGACTGTGGCACGTATGCTTCCCCAAGTACCGCAAGGGCGGCGCCCCAGTAAAGTAGGAGCAGTCATTCCCTTTTCACTATTTTTTGTCCAGCGCTACCTCATTGGGTACTGTTAAATAGTCGCACTCACATCCAGCAATCACAGCCAAGATGTCAGAATCTAACACTGTCAGTTCTGTAGAACACTTCATATGTACCGTTACACATTCAGACTGCAAGTGTCGTGTGAATTGAAAGCACTGCCAGTAAAAAGATCAGTAAAACTATCCAAGATTTCTGCATCCACATTCACCCACATGGGCACCCCTCACCACAAAGTAGAGGTATGAATACTTTTTGTACAGTATGTTTACAACTCTGTATAAATGCCTCTGAGCACGGTATATGATATGATAGGTTATTTATAACGCGCTTAATACTCAGAGGTTTCTAAGCACGGACCCTGGGATCGAACCTGTGTTTCTGTGTCGTCTTGCTTCCAAGGCGAGCACGTTGCCACTGAGCTATCCTCCCGAGACAGTGGGAGCCACTGAACGTTCATAACATAAGTAAAAAACATGTTGTTTTTTCTCCCATCACCTACCATCAAGTGCCACTTCAATGGTATATGCTTTCAATGTTTTCATTTACCCATATCAATCATTGTAGTATCCGAATAGGAACTCTCTTCTTTCCTTCCGACAATGCTACAAATTTTTTCCCGCACTAACCCATCTCTTACATAAATCATAAAAATATTGCACAAAAAGGGCGTGGCTTGGAGCCATGGCTGTTGCATTGGCTCTGTGAGAGCTCCCGACTGGTGCCACGCAACTGACAAGAATGCACCAGTGAAACCAAACTTTCGGAGCACAAAAGCAGCGTGTGCGGTTGCCCAAGTCCTGGGGCACATTCTGCCCGACTTTTGCCTTCCTGCAGACCCGGAGCTGTGAGAACCTCTGTCTGGTGAACCCGCGGCACGGGGCGAAGCAATACGTAGCAAGATGGCACCTGAAGTCCCGTGCTGAACCTACTGAAGGCTCCGAGTGCGGCTGGGGACCCGAGCCTGGGAGTACACATCAACAAATGCACTCTACTTTGCCTCTGAGTGCCGTTCTCCTGCTCTATAGCTGGAATCACTCCGATCACTGATGCAGAGCCAAGCCACTTAAAGACCTGCCCGAGGGGCTCCTTTCCACTCACCGTGGCCGCTGGCCGCCTGCCACCGACCTGCCACGCGTGAGTCCCCGAGACCATCTGGACACAGCAGGCCACGCCTCTGCCTGCACATGGGAGCTCCCACGCCCCAGCTCACCAGTAGTGCAAGGAGCAGCCGGACGGGGACCCCGCCGAACATAAGCGGGCCCAGGCATCCACCTGCCGACTCCCACCATCTCCCAGAGCGCCCGCCCTGGACCGCTGGAGCGGCTCAGCACCCAGGTGAGCCGGGGACCGGAGAAACGTGGCAGCGGTGCTCCGCTATCTTCCGACAGCCCTGGACACCATCATGGGCCCAATTGACCCCTGATTGGAGCAGGTCGTGTCCAACAGCTGCAGGCTCTTCTCTACCAGTTCCGTCGGGACTGATGTGAACTCTGCTTCACAGATCCTTGCCACTACATGCTTCAGAGGCCCTCCTGCACTTTCGGAGCCCTCAGAGTTGGTGTGCATCTGGACCTTCTCTCTGCCCTTCCTGGGGTGCCAGCTGGAGTTACCACAAATCCTTCCACGACAGCCTCTGGCCCCCACGGCAGACTCTGGTACACGCCTGATGCTCTTTCCTTGTGCCTTATGTGGCAGGTAAGGCAGCACTTGCCGCACGGGCCAGCGGTGCCTCCCTGCACACCTTAACGCAATGGGCAGCCCGGAGGGCTCCACCACAGTGAACCTGTGCTCTGCATGAACACTCTGCAGCTGGGGGAATCTAGCCACCTAGGACTGCAGCCCTTTGCCCCCTGCAACCTCTCGGCACCGTGACTGCAGCCAGACCTGGGTCTCAACGACCACACTAGCCTGGGGCAGGGGTGGGGAAACATCACAGACTTGGGCAACCACTTCCTGCGAGCAACCCCAGCAACCTGCTCCTCTCGCTCCACACTCTTGGCAATCGCCTACAGCTGAGCCCCCGCCGGATAAGGGCCCCAGCAGCATCCCCAAAGACCCGCTTGTCTGACCTGCAACCAGCCTCCATGCACCACGAAGGGACCAACGGCATTCAGACGGAAACAGTCAATCAAAAGAGCCATAGAACCCTCTCAGTAGCAGCACCCACTACACAAGGACTGAGGTGGGAAAACGTTCACCTTTAAGGCAAGGAGGCACAGGAGTGAGGATTGGGCAACCCCTCCACGGCACCTAACAGCAAAATCCCCCACCTCTGAGCCCCACCTCATACAGCCAGCCCTGGGCCCCCGGCAGCGCAGAGGGTCCCTGATTCGCCTGACCAGGTCAAAAGCATCTCGTCCAAGATGGCAAAGCACCTAAAAACGACCAAACAGGCAGACATTGCCGCGCTGCTGTCGACTCCAGCCACGGAAAGGCCCAAAAGGGGGGACTGTACCGAAGCCACTGAAGCCATAGCCATAGAAACTCACACTGAAACGGACCCTGGACCGTCGACGCACTATCGGCCATCACAATGGTGTATCAGAGGGGGACAGAGGAGGTTATGAGTAAGATCACGGTCCTGGACAAGCGGGTCGGGGAGATGGAGGTGAGAATGACAGAAGTGGAAACAACCCTCTGCGAACACAGCTACGAGATCAACAGGGGCACGGACAGGTTTACAGCACTAGAAGCCAGGTGTGAATCCCTCAAGCTTAAGCAGGAGGACGCCGAACATCGCTCCCGGCGCAATAACATTTGCCTGAGAGGGATCCCGACCCCTGTGCTACTGTGTTACATTACTACAAAGTGAAAGAAGAAATAATGCAAGAAGCTAGGAACTCCCCCTGCATACTCTTCAGAGATGCATCCATCTCCGTATATCAGCTCCTTGCGGCTATCACGGTAATGAAAAGGAAGGCCCTGAGACTGGTCACAGAGTGGCTCAGAGAAAAGAAGATCCCATACCTCTGGGGATACCCAACATCCCTGACCTTCATCTGGGAAGGCACCACCCATCACATACGCAACTTAAAAGAAGTCGAAAGACTGCTGAACCCAGAGGCAGGGGAAGGGGACATGACAGAGACTCGCCCCTCGGACAAGCCGCATCACAGGATTCCACACACTCCTGGACCAGAGTGGAGAGATGCTGTAGGATCAGGGGCCCCATCATCCAAGGGCAAGCGGCATGGCAAGGACCATCAGAATGAATCCAAACCCACTTATTCAGCCAACATGTCACGGGGTCCACCAGCTCCAGACCCGCAATATGGGTCGCAGACCCGGAAAGAAAGCTTAAGCAATGGACCTCCCATTCACCTGCAGCCCATAGTTCACCGATCAGCTGAAGAGGCATAGTTACCTGTGCATAAGTCGAATGCGTTGGCCCAGCCGGATGCCCTGTTGGTTGAATGCTGGCCCTGATACCCCGGTTTTGTTCTAATGGAGGGGGTTGAGGAGGGGGACAGAGGGGGAATTCGACCAACAACCACACTGGACTTACGGCGGCGATGCGGAAAGGGCAACTAAAGCGTTCTACAAACATACCCTCCCCAGATGACGGACAACGTTAAGGAACTTACCATGATCACATGGAAAGTCTAAGGGCTGAACTCACCAAGAAAATGCAAATCAGTTGAACACCGACTAGCCCAACTTGCTGCGGACATCGTGTGTCTGCAAGAAACTCATCTGCTGGCTTCCAATGAGAAATGGGTCAGTTTCCAACGCTACCCTTCGCCTCTTCTGGCCAGAAGAAAGACAGCGTTGCCATACTACTCAGCCGCACGGCATCCCTGGTGAATGTCATGGTCAAATGCAACCCAGCGGGAGATACCTACTGCTCAAAGGACTGTTAATCGAACTCCCAATCACTATTGCAGCAATATATTCCCCGAACAACGCCCAGGACCGCTTCTTACGCACTGTCCTCCCAACAATAACCCCCTCCGCTGAAGGTCGTCTACTGATTTGAGGCGACTTCAACCTCACCCTGGATCCCAGCGTTGACAAAATCCTGCTGCCTTTCAGGTCAGACTTCGCCCGAGCCTTGGGGTTGGCAGAGTTCCTAAGGGAAACCGGGACGATTGATGCATGAAGACTAGCTAACAACAGTGCCTGTGATTACACATTCTTCTTGCACGTCCACATTTTTTTTTTGAGAATAGACCTTCTGCTGATGTCCAGCGCGCTGTTCCCATGCATCGAGGACATACACATCAGTCTGATGGTAATCTCTGACCATGCACCAGTAATAGCCCAACTAAAAACGTAAGGCTTACCGACGCCCCAGCAGAGGTCATGGAAACTACAGGACTACATCCTGTCGGACGTGGCATCCAGCCGTGAACTGTTGGACTCCCTTACAAACTACTTCGAGGAAAATGCAGCAAAGGGCACCTCCGAGGCCATGGTCTGGTATGCCATGAAACCGGTGATCCGGGCAATAGCCATCGACTGCACAGCGGCACACACACGCTGACACCAACTCCAACTCTCCAAATTAGAGGCAGAGGTGGCGGAACGGGAGGTGAACTTCACAGAACGCCAGATGGTGAAAGCAGGGAGATACCTCAAAAAAGCAAAGGCAGCCCTCGAAATGCAACTGGCAGATCGAATAGCCCGGGCCCTAGCGTACACGAAGCAATACTATTATCTCAATAGCAACAAGGCCAATCGACTACTAGTGCATAAACTTAAAAAGCTGCATTCCAGGAACAAGATTCTGGTCCTCCAAGACCAAGGCGGCAAGCCCTGCTGCACGGAAGCGGAAAAGCTGGTCATCATGACTGAACACCACAGGAACATAATGTCTAGGGACCCGACGGGTAAGGAGTCGCAAACCCGTTACTTGCAAACTATTCACAGCCCCCCCCCACACCCGCAGCTGGAAACCCTGGAACTCCCCATCTATACTGAGGGGGTGACTGAAACCATCCGCTCCCTGAAAAACACGGCCCCAGGCCCTGACGGTCTTACTGCCCCATTCTACAAAAAATACGTTTACTTCTTGGCCCCCCATCTGGCATTCCTCTATAACACCTTCCTATCTACAGACAGTACCACCCCCTCGATGGAGGAATCCCTCACAGTATTGATACTGAAACCCGGGAAGAACACAGAACTCTGCTCGTCATACAGGACCATCGCACTGATGAACCTCGACGCGAAAATCTTCTCAAAACTACTGGCTCACAGGGTTGCAGGAATCCTCCCTGACCTGATCCACCCGGACCAGATGGGATTCATCCCAGGCCGCAACACTCTGGATAACACCAGACGCACTTTAGACGTCATCGAATCAGCGAACAGAACAGGGGAAGGCATGGCTATCCTGTCATTCGACGCTCACAAATCCTTTGACATACACGACTGGGGATACATGGAAGAAACACTGAAGCACTTTGGCTTCGGGCCGAGGTTCAACATCAGCAAACTATCAACATCCCACCACAACACTCAGAATAAACGGCAGCAAATCCCCAGGATTGCGATAACCAGAGGCACTCGACAGGGCTGCCCCCTATCCACTCTCATCTTTGCGCTGTCCATGGAGCCATTTGCCTCTAGGATTCGCCAGAACCCGCTTGTTCGCGGTCTTGAGGTCAAAGGTGAAACCTACAAGGCCACCCTATATGCGGACGATGTGCTGCTGACTCTAACCCACCCGGAAGCCTCCCTGAGGGCCCATGGCAGGAACTGGACCGTTTCAGAGCAATATCAGGATTTACTGTCAATCTCACAAAATCAACAGCTCTGGGCATCAACATCCCTAGAGCCTTGGTGGGATCCCTGGTGGCCAGGTTCCCCATTCCATGGGCTAAGACCCACCTCAGCTACCTTGGCATCCGAATTCCAAGCAAAATAGAGCGGGCTTATAAGATGAACTTCCCAGCCCTGTTCAAGTAGCTGCAAACAGGATTGACCCGCTTGCAAAAACAGGAGATATCTTGTACTGGAAGGATTACGGCAGTAAAAATGAACCTGGTACCGAGATTGCTATACCACTGCCAGGCCCTCCCAGTCCCCGTCCCCAAAAAAGACCTGCAGAAATTGCAAGCAAACATCTTGAAATTTGTTTGGGGGCAGGTGGTACTCCGAAGCCCGAGAACTGGAGGCCTGGGGGTCCCAGAGGTTGACAGGTACTGCCTGGCGGCTCAGCTCTCAGTGGCATTTACATGGCAATCAGGCACCAACCGGCCACGCTGGCTGAAGCTTGAAGTAGACTGGAATCCCTTCCACACATTGTTTGGCCCAGAAACCCAGTGCACACCGGACCCCTCACGACGACCAGAAACACGGTGGAGAGTTGGAAGAAGGCAGCCCAAAGATGGAACTGTAGGAACACGGTGGGCCCGTTGTCCCCAATCTGGGAGAACCCCAAATTCACCCCAAGGATTGCACCAAACAACTTTGTCAGATGTAGGACGGCTGGAGTGAAGCACATCGCAGACTTCTTCACAAATTGCACCCTGCTCACCTTCGAAGGATGCAAAATGAAATTTCAGGTCCCGCAGAGCAAATGATTCCGCTATGCCCAGCTCAGACACTGGCTGTGCCACGACTCGATAAAATTGCATGGAAGCAGAGAGCTGACGGCGCTGGAACAAACCTTGACGGCGTTCACACCCACCGGGAAAATATCAAAGTTATACAGGCTGCTGGACAGAGGGGACCCCAATCTAAAGGAGCCTTACATGGAGAGATGGAAGCGAGAGATGGGCAGAGAGCTAGATGGGGAGAGTTGGAACCGCATCTGGGCAAGGACCCATAGGAGTTCCAAATGTGTCACAAACAAGTAGGGGACGATCAAAGTCTGCATAGATGGTATTTAATGCCAGAGACCCTACACAAAAGTAATCCCGCCATCCCACCGCACTGCTGGAGAGGCTGCACGGACACTGGCACACTATTCCACCTCCTGTGGACGTGCCCGAAAAAACGGCCTGGTTTTGGAAAGGGGTTCTGGAGCAGATCAAACTAATTACTGGCCTCTCAATCCCATGGCACCCAGGCATAGTCTTACTGGGGGACACTGGTGGGGGTCAGTTCCCGATGACGGGTCGACTGGCAGATCTCTGCTCCCACCTGCTCACAGCCGCAAAAATCCCAATCGCGAGACTGTGGAAACACCCCGAGGGCCCAGAAATCCCCATGTGGTGGGCAAAGTGTTGGGACATTGGGGTGGCTGAAAATATCTCCGCCTTTCGCTTTGGGAATAGATGCAAGTTCTACAGCATTTGGGCCCCCTTTTTAGACTACGCACAGAAGTGCCCTGGTGTGGTGAGGCAACCACTGTCCCTCCGCTGGATGGCAAAATACAACTAAAGACGGCTGTGAGCCATTCCGTTGGATGCGCCCTTGAAGCACCCCGCACAAGGGTCCTTAGTTAAAACAATTTGACGCCCACCACATCCACCCCTTAAATGGAATTCTGCAACTATTGTCCGGCCCACCGCTTACCCCAGAAGCGGTTCCCAACGTGCTTATTTACAAACGGAAGCTGCCTCCCCTCCTATAAAACTCCCCCCCCTGTTTTCCATGATGTTTTGGTTTGACTTTTGTTTTATTTGTTCAACATTGCATTGTGACCTGAATAATGTCTACAGCGATCTCTGTTTGTTAACAAAATCTTAATAAAAAAGCCTTGTTGAAAAAAAAAAAGATTTCACACAAAAACAGCACTGAATGTATTTTAGGAACCTAAACCAAGTATACAGATTGCATGCATAAAACAGGATGCCTGCCACTTACCGTGCACACTTCACAAAACATTTTTCCACACTGACCCATTTCCTACAAAATTTGTAAAAATATTGCACAAAAGCAGCATTGAATGTATCTTAGCAGCGTAAAACAAGTACATACAGTGCATGCATACAAACAGGATGCCTGCCCCTTACCTTGCACACTTCAACTGTAGGCTTCTGAATTTCTCTGTACAAATAGACATTCTGCCACAGTTTTTGCATATACACCACAACCTGAAACTTTATTGAGCAATGCCTTAGCCTCCTCAGTCCCATCGCCATGGCTGCCATCCTGGGAAGGACCGGATGTGACATGTGTAATCCTGAAGCTACAGCGGAGTCCGCAGAGTTATCGTTCCTCAGTACCCAGAGCCATAACATGACTGTAGCCGGCCATAAATGGAAATTATCCAGCGCTACCCACTGGCAGTCCCCTTGTTCTCTGAGGTGCGGAATGAAAACTCTGAGCTGGGCAGCCCTATAGTAAAGGCGCAAGTCAGGGAAACCTACCCCCTGCTTTCCTTAGGCAGTACCAAGACATTGTACGCCACCCTGGCCTTCTTTCCTTCCCACATAAACTTATGAAGACACCCTTCCACTTACGATACTTAGATTCTGGTACCATAATAGGGAGCATCTGAAATAAATATATAATTCCTGGGAGGAAGTTCATTTTGATAGTGTTAAGTCACCCGAACCACGGGATAGTCAACTTCCCCCATTTTTCCATGTCTATATAAAGGTTATGTATCAAGGGCGGGAAGTTCACCTCGTACAGGCCCTTTATATCCCTAGTGACCAATATTCCCAGGTTATGCAGTTGGTCTTCCGTAATCACCATCCCCAGCGAGACCAGCTGTTGTGGGTCCTGTTCCTCCATCAGGTCCAAGGGGAACAAGATGGACTTACCCTTATTAATTTTGAACCCAGAGAACGCACCATATTGTTAAATATTGTTAAATCAGATCCATCACCACCGGGATTGGCACCGCGGGGTTGTGCAGGTGCAGATGTATTTCCTCTGCTTATAATCCCAACTTGTATTCCACTTCACCCACAGTGATTCCCATTACACGTGGGTCGTCCTGCAGCCTCTGGGCCAGTGGTTCCATGGTTAGAGCGAACAGGACCAGTGACATAGGACAGCCCTGTTGTACCCCCCACCCCAAACTAAACCACCGGGATAGGCATCCGTTTGTTGCCACCCTCGCCGTAGGACCAGAGTACAGTGCCATAACCCCTCTCAGGAATCCTTCCCCAGACCGAACTTGTGTAGGACCACCCTCAGGAATGTCCAATACACCCTGTCGAACATCTTTCCCTCAAGCCCAATCGATTAGATGCAAGGTTTTCTGCACTGTATCTACGCCCAGCCGTCCCTGTATAAAACCCACCTGGTGTGAATGGGCCAGTTGTGGCATAAATTCGTCCAGCCTTGACGCCAACACCCTCGTGAATATTTTATCATCCAAGTTGAGAAGCGAGATGGAGCGATAGGATCCTTTGGTATTACCGATATAAGGGACTTCCCAAATGAATCCAGTGCCCAGCCTGTTTCAAGGATGTGATTGAACAACTAGTGATCCCTAAAATAGGTTATCCAACTTTTAACAACACACAACAAGCACTAGGGGGCAAGCCATTCTGTTGCTGAAGAGGTATGCTCAACCAAACACTGGTTTAAGAGACCCAAGAAGTTCCTCCATCTTCCCCTAGGACCTTTCCCATCCGTAATCGTCGGATTGCTTTCAAAATCTCCTCCCCGGTGAGGGGGGCGTCCATCCCCAAAGCCTCCGGAGGGGTCAACACCAGAAGGGAAACCCCCTGAGGTAAGCTGTCATATCATCCCCATCAGGGGGCTGCCCTCCCCCATACAGTTCCTCATAGAAGGAAGAAAAACTTTCAGCGATCTCCACCGCGGTGTCATGATTCCTGTGTAACGCTCACCTGATTCTCGCAGAGGCGCCGGTCTTGACTGGGCGACTACTGTATCTTCAAAGGTGATGTGTAGCACCCGGTTGGCTCTTTGGGCTGGACCTCTGTGCACTGTATGCCTGACGTGTAGAGTAAGATGTCTGCAGATAGAAAATATGGGGTTAATGAACTGGGGTTATTGGGGTGTCCCTATCTCTTTCCTCTTCTCCTCTCCTGTAGACCCCCAAAGGTTAACGCTCTCACCTTAGGTAAGTGAATGCCAAGCTCTCCATCTGCCTCGGGGCAGGGTGCTGTAACCAGTTTCTTCACTGGATAGGTAGCGCAGGCCTCTTGACTTCAGAGGACTGCTGTCCGTCGTTTACTGCACGAACGGTAAGTTTCGAGTCATTCAAATGTCTTTAAAGTCTTAGTAATGATGTCTCTTGTTTTGCAGGGTTCCGGCGATGGCGGATGACGGGCTGAAGTGAGTTGAAGATGGAGCCCGTGTGATGAATAGAAGCGCCTGGAAGCACGTAAGTAAGCGCTTGTTGCCTGCTTCACTATACGCTCTAACTGTCTTTTTATTTTGCAGGTACGAGTTCGGAGCGGCTGCAGGGTGCCGGAATACCCACTGGATTAGATGTGGAAAGGAGTAATGGCACGTGAGTATTAAAGTTCCCCAATGTCTTTAAACACACCTTGTTTTGTCTTTCAGATGCGGGATGCAGTGCCGAAGGCCTCCGGAGCGTGCGAAGAGTTGGTAAACTTTTGTCTTTCAGATGCCGGAATGCAGTGTGAAGACCTCCGGAGCGCACGAAGAGTAGGTAAGCCTTTGCCTTTCAGATGCCGGAATGCTAACCTGTTCTTTCTTGTCTTTATAGGTGTTGCTGAAGACTGGATTCAGGATGGTAAGCCTTTGCCTTTCAGATGCCGGAATGCTAACCTGTTCTTTCTTGTCTTTATAGGTGTTGCTGAAGACTGGATTCAGGATGGTAAGCCTTTTTCCTTAGGCCCAGGACCGGATGCAGAAGACACGATGAGCGTTCTGCTGCAGAGGTTGCAGAATAACGCAAAGCAAGATTCATCCACCGGGTGTGGTTTAAATAGCCTCCTGTAGTGCTTAGGTGTCTCCTTCCACAGCCACGCCTAAGTAAGAAAAGAGTTCCTGGTAAGAAAAGAGTTCCTGCCTTCCAGAAGAGTTCCAGTGTTCTGAATCTAGGGAGTGGCTCCAGCCCCACCCAACAGGAAAAGTAGTTCCAAACAGAAGAGGATCAGAGGCTCAACTGGCAGGCAAGTAAGCAGCATGGTCTGCTGAAGGTAAGTCCACCCAAGCATTATGAGCCCGGCGCTTCCAGCGCTGGGACTGGGCATATTTATGAGCCTGGTGCCACTGGCGCCAGGACTGGGTCCAAAAGGTCCCAATTGGGACTGGTTGGCACTCGGAACCTGGGTTATGGATCTGCTTCCAAGGGAGTTGGGAAAACCCTGACCTTTTGGAAGCAGAGATCATGACAGTACCCCCCCTCAAGGCCCCTCCCAAACCGGGCTTCTCCGGGGGTTTTGGCTTGTCAGGAAATGTTCGGTGAAATCTTTTGATTAGGCGAGGAGCGTGGACATATTCAGCAGGTTCCCAGGATCTCTCTTGGGGGCCGTAGCCTTTCCAGTCAATTAGGTAGAATAGTTTAGATTTGGAGATCTTGGAGTCCAGAATGCTTTTGACTTCAAACTCGAGTTCTCCATCCACTAGGATAGGTTTTGGAGATTTGGTTAGTCGGGTTTGAGGTTGCACGGGTTTTAATAGAGAGACGTGGAAGACCGGATGTATCTTCATGTGCGGGGGCAAGTCCAACTTGACCGCTACTGGGTTTACTATGGTAGTGATGGAATAGGGACCAAGGTATCTTGGGTTGAATGTGCGTGGCCCTTTTAGAGATAGATATTTGGTGGATAACCAGACTTGATCCCCTACTTGATAGTGAGGGGCTTCCTTCCGATGTTGATCTGCTCCTTTCTTGTATTGTTCTTTAGCCCTTTGAAGGTGAGAAACAGCTTCCTTAAAGGCTTGGGTGATTGTAGAATGCAGGTAGTCTACTGTTGGTGTTTCAAGATCTTGGAGGGGATCCAACTCCGAGGTTCGAGGGTGACTGCCGTACAAAAGAAAAAACGGGGTTTTCCCAGTTCCCGAATGGACAGAGTTATTGTAGGCATACTCGGCTATCCAAAGGATATCTTTCCAAGTTTTTTCAGTTTGTTGCAGCATGCAGCGTAAATACTGTTCCAGAGTTTGATTGGTCCTCTCGGTTTGTCCGTCGGTCTGAGGGTGGTGACTGGTCGATAGTCTCACATCAATTTGAGCCGACCGACAGCAACTTCGCCAAAAATGAGAAATAAATTGACTACCTCGATCCGAAATTAGAACCGAAGGAAAACCGTGCAGTCGGACGATGTTTTCGAGAAATTCTCGGGCCAGAGTTGCTGCTGTTGGCAAGCCTTTGAGCGGAATGAAATGCGCCATCTTGGAGAATAAGTCCACGATTACTAGAATCGTATTGTATCCGGAGCATGGAGGTAGATCGGTGATGAAGTCCATAGAAAGCGTATGCCAAGGGCGAGGTGGGATGTCAATAGGGCGTAAGAGGCCTGCTGGTCTTTCCTTCTGACTCTTGTTTTGGGCGCATACTCCACAGGACATTATAAAGTCTCTGATATCTTTTTTCCAAGACGGCCACCAGAAGTAGCGCTTGATCTTTTCTGAGGTCTTGGCTATACCGGGATGACCTTCCATTAAAGAGTCGTGATAACAAGAGATTACTTTTTTCTGTAAATCTGTGCTGGGTAGGTATAATCGTTCTTGGAAATACAATAAGTTGTCCTTTACTGCAAAGTCCTTTCCCTGCAGATGCCAATTCTGTATGTCTGCTGGAGTTACAAGTTGCCTGGCTTTATCCTTAACTTCCTCTATGGATTCTGTGGCGATTACACCCAGAATTCTTTGTTCGGGAATGATTGGTACAGGTTTAGGGTTGACCAAGTGTTCTTCCACTCCCATCCGAGAAAGGGCATCGGCTTTACCGTTCTTTGTACCAGGTCGATAGGTAATTATGAAGTCAAACTCGGCAAAGAATAATGCCCAACGGAGTTGTCTAGAGGATTGGGCTTTTGCGGTCTTCAAATATTGCAGGTTTCGGTGATCCGTAATCACAGTAACGGTGTGTCGGGCCCCCAGCAGATAATGCCGCCAAGCCTTAAAGGCAGACTTGATAGCCAGAAGTTCCTTGTCAGTAATCGTGTAATTGATTTCAGGAGGCGAGAATTTGCGGGACCAAAATGCCACGGGATGCAACTGATTGGTTACCGGGTCCTTTTGTGATAGAACTGCCCCCATGGCAAGGCTTGAAGCATCAGTTTCCACGATGTAGGGGAGTTCGGGGCGAGGGTGTTTTAAGATTGGTGCAGAGATAAATTTAGTCTTCAAATCCTGGAAAGCTTGTTCCGCCTCGGTAGACCATTCAAAACGTTTGTTTTTCTTTAACAAGGCAGTGATGGGCTGGACTATTCGAGAGAATTCGGGGATAAACCTGCGGTAAAAGTTAGCGAAGCCTAACATGCTTTTCACACCTTTTACGGAGGATGGTGATGGCCATTTGAGAACTGCATCGACCTTCTTTGAATCCATACGCACTCCGCCAGGTGATAATATGAATCCCAAGAATTCAACTTCAGTCACGTTGAAAACACATTTTTCCAACTTAGCGAAAAGTTTGTGTTGACGCAATCTTTCGAGGACCATTTTCACGTGTTTCCGATGTTCAGATTCCGATGAAGAATAAACGAGGATGTCGTCAATGTAAACAACAACACATACATCTATGAGCTCTCTGAGGACATCGTTCATAAAATATTGAAAGGCGGCCGGGGCATTGCAAAGTCCGAAGGGCATGACCTGATATTCAAATAGCCCATACTTGGTGCGGAAGGCCGTCTTCCATTCATCGCCCTCTTTTACTCGTACCAAGTGGTAAGCTCCTCTAAGATCCAGCTTTGTATATATGCATGCTTTTCTGACTTGGTCCAGGAGTTCAGGGATCAAAGGTAACGGATATCTATTCTTAACGGTGATCTGGTTCAGGGAGCGATAATCGATACAAGTTCTAAGGTCTCCTTCCTTTTTTGGAACGAAGAACAAAGCTGAAGAAGCAGGGGACTTGGAAGGACGAATAAACCCATTTGCCAGGTATTGATCCAGGTATTGTCGAAGGTGAAGGTTCTCAGGCTCGGTGAGGGCATAAATTCTACTACAAGGAGGAGTAGATCCAGGTATCAGGTCTATCTGGCAGTCATAAGACCTATGAGGAGGTAGAGAGTTAGCCTGATCCTTCCGGAAAACATCTTGGTATTCTAGGTATTCGGGAGGTAACTGGGGAGTCTCTGAAGAAATTGCGGCCAGTGCAACACCAGGTGGAGGGTGACAAGTAGAGACACATTCTGGAAACTGGACCGTTCTTGCTCGCCAATCGATCAGAGGATTGTGTTTCTCTAACCAAGGTATTCCTAGAATAATCTGAAACTGAGGGGCCTTGATCACATCGAACACGATCTTCTCATGGTGTCCATCTTGACTTACTAGCGTCACCTCTTGAGTGGTATGCGTTACTGGCCCGGAGGCTATCTCCGTACCATCCACCGTAGTAATGACGTCCTTTACAGCCTTGGGACAAAGAGTTAGATTCATCCTCAAAACCATTTCATGATCCACATAATTGCCGATGGCACCGCTGTCGACGTAAGCTTCAATTGCATGTAATCGATCCGGATTATCAGGGCTAATGAGGACCATAGGTATCACGAAATGCGAGGTCACGGAACTGGTTTTCACGCTCGGCAAGAGGACCTCTATTCTTGTCGGGCGAGGTCGTTTCCCTGCTCAGAGTTTGTAACTTTGGTAACTGCAGCTCCTACTGCCTTCTTGGCAGGTTTCACCGGACAGTCTCGAAGAAAGTGCCCTGAGTTTCCGCAATATAGGCATAATTGCAACTGTTTCCTCCTTTCCCGCTCCCTTTGTGTTAGAGGACCTTTCAGACCCCCTATTTGCATGGGTTCCCCGGAGTCTACTCCTTTGGAAGGAGTTGGCGGTTTGGAAAATACTCGAGCATCAAACTTGGAACGATCGGCCTTCCTGTTCTGCAGCCTGTGATCTATTTGAACGACCACGTCTATATAATCCGAACAGTCTTGTGGGGGATTCACTACTTGGGCTAAAACGTCTTTGAGCTCTCCACGTAGACCTCTATAAAACAGCGTAATCCTTTTGTCCTCAGGCCATTGAGTTTCCACTATTAGTCTATTGAAAGATGCAATATGATATGATATGATATGATATGGTATTTGTAACGCGCCTATACACAAGTGTTTCAAGGCGCGACGAGGCAGGGAGGGAGGGAAACAAGGGGAAGACAGACAAACGATCCTACTAGGCCAGGTGTCATTCAGATCGTGCAAGTGCAGAGGTAAGGGGAAAAGGAGAAAGTGCAGGGGGAGGAGGTGGGGGGGAAAGTGCAGTACAAGGTAAGTAGCGTAATAAAATAATAAATAATAAATAATAAATAAAAGGGCCAGCTGGTGGCAAGTGCGAGGTAAGTGCAGAGCAAGTGCTGGGAAGGGGGCTGTAGGGATGCAGTGACAGTCCCACAGTGCAGGAGGAGCCAGGGAGGCAGTGCAAGTGGAGAGTGGCTGGGCCCTGGACCGAGGTCACAGAGTGGCCCAGATGCAGGTTTAGTGCAGACTTCAGTGGGGAGTTTAGCAGGTTTAGCAAGGGAGAGGGAGATATAAGCCAAAAGGTCTTGATTACCCTGTCGCAACGAAAGAAGCTCATTGTCCAAGGCCTGCCCCTGTGAATGTCTTGCGAACAGCTTTTCCATACTAAGCTGAAAGGCTTGAAAATCATGGAGAACCGGATCATCTTGATTAACTAGAGGGATCGACCAGTCTGCCGCATTGCCACTAAGGTACGAAAGTACAAAAGCTACTTTTGCTTGATCAGTTGGAAAGGCTGCTGGCCGGCATAAGAAGTGCAACCGGCACTGATTGATAAATACTGCAAACCTCTTTGGGTCACCAGAAAATCGTTCGGGCGGAGCCAGAGGTACATTCCCAGGTAGGTTGATCTGCACTGGATTCATAGAGGATGTTGAAGGAAGATTTGCCCCTGATGCGGGTAACGGGGTCTGTCCGGCTTGTGACTGTAGCACTTGTCTAGCAAGATTGTCTGTTCTCTCCTTGGAAATAATTAGTTCCCTTCTTAGAGCATTCGTTTCCTGACGAGCTGCATGCACTTCTGCCCTTAGTTCCCCAAGTAACCGGGCTAGGGGGTCAGTATCCGAGGTTTCCATAGCGCCTGGGCGAGAGTTTTGCGGTAGGCTTTGCGTTCTGTAACGCTCACCTGATTCTCGCAGAGGCGCCGGTCTTGACTGGGCGACTACTGTATCTTCAAAGGTGATGTGTAGCACCCGGTTGGCTCTTTGGGCTGGACCTCTGTGCACTGTATGCCTGACGTGTAGAGTAAGATGTCTGCAGATAGAAAATATGGGGTTAATGAACTGGGGTTATTGGGGTGTCCCTATCTCTTTCCTCTTCTCCTCTCCTGTAGACCCCCAAAGGTTAACGCTCTCACCTTAGGTAAGTGAATGCCGAGCTCTCCATCTGCCTCGGGGCAGGGTGCTGTAACCAGTTTCTTCACTGGATAGGTAGCGCAGGCCTCTTGACTTCAGAGGACTGCTGTCCGTCGGTTACTGCACGAACGGTAAGTTTCGAGTCATTCAAATGTCTTTAAAGTCTTAGTAATGATGTCTCTTGTTTTGCAGGGTTCCGGCGATGGCGGATGACGGGCTGAAGTGAGTTGAAGATGGAGCCCGTGTGATGAATAGAAGCGCCTGGAAGCACGTAAGTAAGCGCTTGTTGCCTGCTTCACTATACGCTCTAACTGTCTTTTTATTTTGCAGGTACGAGTTCGGAGCGGCTGCAGGGTGCCGGAATACCCACTGGATTAGATGTGGAAAGGAGTAATGGCACGTGAGTATTAAAGTTCCCCAATGTCTTTAAACGCACCTTGTTTTGTCTTTCAGATGCGGGATGCAGTGCCGAAGGCCTCCGGAGCGTGCGAAGAGTTGGTAAACTTTTGTCTTTCAGATGCCGGAATGCAGTGTGAAGACCTCCGGAGCGCACGAAGAGTAGGTAAGCCTTTGCCTTTCAGATGCCGGAATGCTAACCTGTTCTTTCTTGTCTTTATAGGTGTTGCTGAAGACTGGATTCAGGATGGTAAGCCTTTGCCTTTCAGATGCCGGAATGCTAACCTGTTCTTTCTTGTCTTTATAGGTGTTGCTGAAGACTGGATTCAGGATGGTAAGCCTTTTTCCTTAGGCCCAGGACCGGATGCAGAAGACACGATGAGCGTTCTGCTGCAGAGGTTGCAGAATAACGCAAAGCAAGATTCATCCACCGGGTGTGGTTTAAATAGCCTCCTGTAGTGCTTAGGTGTCTCCTTCCACAGCCACGCCTAAGTAAGAAAAGAGTTCCTGGTAAGAAAAGAGTTCCTGCCTTCCAGAAGAGTTCCAGTGTTCTGAATCTAGGGAGTGGCTCCAGTCCCACCCAACAGGAAAAGTAGTTCCAAACAGAAGAGGATCAGAGGCTCAACTGGCAGGCAAGTAAGCAGCATGGTCTGCTGAAGGTAAGTCCACCCAAGCATTATGAGCCCGGCGCTTCCAGCGCTGGGACTGGGCATATTTATGAGCCTGGTGCCACTGGCGCCAGGACTGGGTCCAAAAGGTCCCAATTGGGACTGGTTGGCACTCGGAACCTGGGTTATGGATCTGCTTCCAAGGGAGTTGGGAAAACCCTGACCTTTTGGAAGCAGAGATCATGACATCCTGCCCCTCATGTCCCCAGCCCTCCAAGATTTCAGGCTGGAGCCAGGCCATGATGACCTACATGGCCCTCAAGGGCCTCTCCATCCCTCCAAAGACCTACTTGGAGTCAGACTTGGCACTTGTGGCACCAGACTCACTCACTCCCATAGGATAACATTGGGGATTGGACTTGTAGTGCATTGATGGGGACAAGATGGATGCCCCCACATATTTCGGTTTCCAGAACTGCATGTGCAGTCTAGTCTTTTGGGTGTGGTTCAGCTCAGAGACACCTGGGATACCCAGAGACTATTTGAGCCACGCCCAGGCTGAGAAAAATGCTTTGTGTTTTCTGCACCTGCAGCGTGACACTCACTGTGTTCGGATCGGTCTCCAGTAGGCCTGCATCTTTCTTCTGTGCTCAGCTCCTGCAAGAACAAGAACACCGTTAGGAACAGCCTTGCCTTGCGGCGCTTCTGCCCATCATTCATTGCTCCTTCTGTTCTACGGGCATCTCCGGTGGTGTCATTCCCATTCCGGCACGCCACTTCCTAAGGAAAAGGGAAAAGAACTGAAAAAAGGCATTAGTAAGCATTCAGCAAATCTTTGCTTATTTTTTAAAGACTGTACGAGCTTCAAACGCTTACCTGAATCCCAGCCGCTCTGGGGGAACTCTTCTCCGGAACTTCTCATCCATCTGCAAGAGGGAAAAGACACTCCAGGTTAGCGTGGAAACATCTAGAGGCACCGCATACCGCACTTACTCACCGCATTTCTTCTTCATAACCAGCATCCACGCTGGAAACGTTGTGGCACCTAAAAGACACAGAAAAAGACACAATACAAATACAAAAGGGTCGCATCGCACTCTCACTGACCTTCAGCGCGACTCATCTCAGCAGCACATCGCCATCCCCGGACGCCGGCCATCATCTAAGGAAGGAAAGGAACGAAGTTAGAGAACTGTTCAAAAGACTCATTATATTTACTTGTCGGACTCTTGTGTTAGATATGTCTCTTAATTATGCCTCTATTAGATCCAGGGTTTGGAGGTTCAACACTATGATTATGAAAGAGGAAGGTTTGAGGGAAATGTTGGTGAAAGAAGCTGAGGAGTATATTAGAACTAACATGAATGGTGAGGTGGGAATCAACACGGCGTGGGAGGCGTTCAAATGTGTGATGCGTGGTGTGGCAATGAAATTGTCTGGAATTCATAAGAGGAAGAATGTTGAGGAAACTGAGAAGTTGAAAAATTCAATTAAGGTTCTGGAGAAGGGGCTAATGTGTAGATTTGATGCAGTGAGTTCAACCAAGTTACTGAAAATGAAATACGATTTGAACAAGATTTTGAGTGAAAAAGCAGAGTGCATGATTTTTAGGACCAAATGCAGGTATTATGAGGGAGGTGAAAAGTGTGGCACGCTTCTGGCCCATAGACTGAAACAGAGGGAGGCGAATAGAACAATTAAAGCTATTAACGGCAGGCAAGGTGTGGCCAGAGACCCAGTTGAAATTAATGCCATATTCAGGAACTTCTATAAAGACTTGTATAGTGAACAATCTCTAATAGACTCGGACCGGATGAAGCAATTTTTTGAGTCTGTGGAGTTAAGACACTTGTCGGATACGGAGAAAAATATTCTGGAATCAGAGATCTCTCTTGACGAAGTGAAAAAGGCTGTTTGGAGGCTCAGTTTGGGGAAGAGTCCTGGCCCGGACGGATTCCCGATCGAATTCTATCGAGGGATGCCGGAGGAGGTATTGGACCTGATGAGGGGGATGTTTAAAGATAGTAAACTGAAGGGTTTGCTACCAGAAACTTTGAGACATGCCACGATATCACTTTTGCATAAACAAGGTCGTCCTGAGCTGGATGCTAGTAGTTATAGGCTGATCAGCCTGTTGAATTGCGATTCTAAAATCCTGTCAAAGATCCTGGCGAGCAGGTTGGAGACAATGCTTCCTAGAATAATTAATCCTAGCCAGGCTGGTTTCATTAAAGGAAGGCACTCCTCTGTCAACATGAGAAAGCTGCTGCTTAACCTGGAAGTATGTCAAAAGAACGAGTTGGAGGATGTTGCCTTGTCTCTGGACGCCGAGAAGGCATTCAACCGTGTGAGATGGAGTTTTATGATGAATACCATGGAGAGGATGAATTTTGGTCCTTAGTTTTTAAGATGGATTCAGTTGTTGTATACAAATCCGACTGCGGAGGTCAACACAAATGGGATTGTATCGGATAGTTTTGAACTGCAACGGGGGACTAGGCAAGGCTGTCCTTTATCTCCTCTACTGTTTATAATATCCATTGAACCTTTGGCAGAGGCGATTAGATCTAATGACAAGATAGTGGGAGTCAATTACAATGGAGTATGCCAGAAACTATGGCTGTATGCCGATGATTTTCTGTTGGTCGTCCAGGAACTGGCTTCTTCTCTTCCAGAAGTGATGGTCTTGATTGAAGATTTCGGCCTGTTGTCAAATTATAAAGTCAACTGGACCAAATCGGAGGCTCTACCAGGTTCACACTTGACTAATTGTAGAGAACTTGTGGACGTAGGTTTCAGATGGTGTCCGACACAAATGAAGTATCTGGGAATTTGGATCTCCGGGAACCTGAGGACCATGATGGGCCTGAATTTGGATATACTTCTGCAAAAATTAAGATTGGAATTGGACCGTTGGAGTGAGCTTGGCCTATCCATTGGCAGGAAAATGAATGCTATTAAGATGATTTTAGCTCCAAAGTTAAATTACATTCTGAATATGATCCCCCTTCCTGTCTGTAAACGGAATTGGAAAATGATTTCAAGTATTCTGCAGAACTTTTTATGGAGTAAGAAAACACCGAGATTAAAAATATGGAAGTTGCAGCTGCAAGAGGACAGAGGGGGATTGAATGTCCCAAATTTCGAACTATATCATCAAGCATTTTCATTGAGGCATGTCCTGCCCTTTTTGGAAGATATGGAAGATGAATGGGCCGTGGCTGAGGCAAAGGGTGCTGGCCCCTTGCGCCCTCGGGCTCTCCTTTCCACTGTCACGACAGATCGGGAAAACATTTCTGTTCTAACAAGTTTCCTTAGAACCACATGGAGATCATATGAACAGTCTGCCGGGTTTATGCCTGGTAAGACGGGTATGTCATCAATCTGGTTGAACCCGGATATCAAACTGAACAATAAGACCTTGTTCTGGCCAGAGTGGTTCGCAGCAGGGATTGTTAAAGTCGAAGATCTTTTCGATGGGACCGCTTGGAAAACATTTCGGATTTTGAAACTAGAGTTTGATTTACCTACAGGTACTTATGGCGAATACAGAAAGTTAAGGAGAGCAGTGAACATTCGATCTTTGGTTATCTCTGATTTAGCTCTAACTATTCAACAGATTGGCAGAAGTGATCATTCATCATCTAAAATGTATAAAATGTTGAGTGGTTTCACTAATGCTAATGCGAAGCTCCAGGACAAATGCTCTTGCTATCTGAGAGAAGAGATGACTGCAGAGAGGTGGAGTGACTTATGTAGGAATATTAAAAGAATGTCCCTGAATGTTGGAGAGAGATCCAGACAAGTAATGCTCTTGAATAGAGTTTTCTGGACACCAGTAAGACTTAAGGAACGAAATTCAACAGAGTCAGACAGCTGTTGGGGATGTGGTCACTTTCGTGGCACTATGGAACACATGCCATGGGAGTGTCACAGGGTGAGGAATTTCTGGTCGGATGTGACAAGTATGATGACCAAGGTTGTCAATGCAGATTTGGAATTTGACTTTAAAACTCTAATACTGAGGGAATCCACCATGCTGGACGACTTAGGGAAACATCAGATTACATGGATTTTACGTGGGGCTATGATGGCGAAAAAACTGATCCTGAGAAATTGGAAATCAGATGTTCACCCGACGTTGAACATGTGGATGGAGGAGATGTATCGCACAAGCAATATTGAAAATGTGATATATTCTGTGAATGGGGAAGGACGTATTTTTGATAAAATATGGAAGGCCTTTTTGGATAAGGGTTAGTCAGTCATTGGAGCTTCCTGTGTCGAGTTTACCTGTATTCAGATAAATAGACATGCATGTTTCAATTTACTCATTATAATGTTCATATCTTTTGCTTCTTGGTTTGTTGCTATGCCAAAGTTTTCTAGAAGGTTGTTTTCAGGTCAATGTTATGAATTGCTATTGCTTTTTGACTTTTGCATCACACCTTTTCTGCCCCCTTTTATTCATTATTATTATTATTATTATTAATAATATATATATATATATATATATATATATATATATATATATATTATTTTTTTTAATGAATTTTATTATTATTTTTTTTTTCTCAATATATTTTTCATTATTATTGTATGGATAATTGTCTATTGTATATCTTTGTTACACTGATTTCTTCTGTTAATATTTAATACATTGGTTTAAAATAAAAAAAATATATTTACCTGTCGGACTCTTGCCAGTGTAGTAACTAGGCAGCAACGAGCCCGCCTCAATCAACGCGCCCCTGTGCTGAAAGCAAGACAGAGAGCACACTTTCCAAGAAAACAAGGTGAGCTGTGGATCAAAGGGAGGTGTTGGACCCCAGGGAAGAAGGGATTCAAGCACACAGAGACAATAGGGAGTTAAACTCTACCAATCCTGTGTTTCAGGCCCAGTCTCCAGTCGAGTAGACTCCAGGGAAGAGTTTGAGGTCGTAAGAGGTCAGAACAGGCTGAGTGACGTCCCCGTGGATACCAGGTGAGCATTACACGCGGTCACTTCCATTGCCACCTCTTGACCCCTCACCCCTGAGATCCACATTTCCGCTCGCTGCCCCCTTAAGCGGGCCGCTAGTAGCGCATCCGCCTTATCACCTTTTTTGTAATATTTCTGCTCCAGGAACTTATGCTTGCGGACTATCCTCCCACCCTATAGTAATCGCAATTCCAACCTCTTCACCCATACTTCCTCTATCCATTCCCCAGTCCCTTCCTCCGATTTGTATATATGCCTTTCGAAGGCCCCAATCTCTGTTCGCAGTTTATTTTCTAGCAGCATCCTCTACCTCTTCTTCAGAGCACCTTCTCTAATCATGACTCCCCTTCATGTCGACTTTGCAGAATCCCACACCATAACCCGGTCCACCTGTCCCGTATCATTCCAGATTAAATATTCCTTGATCGCACCCTCCGTGTTCTCTGTAAACACCCTATCCATCCATAATGACTCATTACACCTCCACAGGGATCAACCTGCCTGCAAGCCCCACCAGGATAGCTCCATAGAGACCATGTCGTGATCCGACCATCTTATCGGGTATATCTCAGAGCCCAGCGCTCTCTCCCACTACTCCCTCGTAATGCATAGATAATCAATGCGAGTGTAGGTCCCATGTGGATAAAAGGTAAAGCCCCTCAACTGCGATGGAAGAAACGCCACACATCAGGCAATTTATGAAAGTCCAACACCTCCTGGAGCCCCTCTCGATCTTCCCCCTAGGCTTCCGTACCCATTTGGCTCGGGGCCCTTCTATCCAAGGCAATGTACGCCAACAGATCAAGGTCCCCCCTACAATCAAGCACCCCATACTCCCCGTCAGCATTTTCGCTAGCATTGGTCTCACAAATTTCAGCTGTCCCTGGTTGGGACGTACATTCCTGCAAAGGTGACCCTCACACCCTTGACAATTCCCGACACCACCAGATGCTCCTATCCACACTCCTCCACACCTTCTCCTCCCCATCCTAAGATGCTTGTGCAACAAAATGCCTACTTCACCTTTCCTAGTGTCTCCCAAGCCCCAATAAGTCTGTCCCAATAGCCCAGTGTACCGTTCTGTCCTCACCCTTGAGAAAAATTACATCCATCCCCATCCTCCAAAATTCTCTAGCCACCAAGGACCACTTAGTAGGCAAGTTCAGCCCCTTAACGTTCAGCGTGCAGACCTGGAGGTGGTCTGTATCCCCTCTTCTACTTAAGTCTGCCATTGTCATTTCTCTGTTTTCTCCCATCGCCCTGTTCCCCATCGATTCAAGCCCAACTCCACCTGGGTTTCTCCATATTGTCTTGTCCATTCACCTATACCAAGTCCCCTTACCCCAAAATGTTTATCTTGTCCAATTTCCCCCCTATGTCTGCTCTCATCCCCAGTATCTCTTCCAGTATAGAGGCAATATCCCTTTTGATGGACCTGGGGTCGGTCCCCTCCTCTTCCATGTTTTGTCCTGGGAACAGGCTCTCGGATTCCGCCCTCTGAAAATAATCAAAAAGCCCCATCGTAGTTCTCCAGTCCATGGGGGGCAGGGAGCTTGCACTGCAGTCCCGCCCTGTCCACTCCAAGCCAACACTTGTAAGTCCTCAGGGCCGGGGGATTCACCTATAACCACTGGCCCAGTCCCGAATCGGTGCACTCGAGGTGGGTCCTCCCCCATCGGACGTACACTCAGCCCTCCTCTACAGTTCCAAGGTGACCCTGGGCTGACACCTCACCCCAACAGTGTTATCATGGAGGGACCTTCTGGCCCCAATGCCTTGCAACTCTCCACTTCGGCCTCGAGTCTGGCTCTGTGTTACTATGGCCCCTGGGGTCCCAGCTAGTTCCCTTTATCCAGACTCCCCACACTGAAATTCCTTAGGCACACTGTGTTGCAGGCCGTGTCAACTCCCCACGGGACTCGGGGCTCGTAGAAGGACCGCACACCCACCCCCCATGTGTGGGGTCGGGTACCCTCCCATGCTCCCACACTCCCCCAAGGCCACTATCAAGTATGCCACGCTGGGTGGGCACACACCCCTAGCGGACGCCAAGTGGCCACACACACCAGTTATGGGCCTACGTCCATGGCCTCTACACTCATGCAGCCTCTGGAGACTTGTTCTATGCCTCCTTTCCAGGGGGGCTATGGCGCCGCTCTCATTGTCCAATGTGCCAGCTTCCACTCACCCACTTTTGTGGGGTCTGGCACCAGCACTGGGGAATCAGGGTCCTCTGTCGCAGTTCTCTCTGCGTCCGTCAGCTCTCGGAGGAGGGCGTCCAACAGGCGCCCTCACGCCATCACAGGACTTCCTCGTCACACAGTCCACCTGCCCCGGGGGCCTCCACAGATCCACCCTCATCAGCCCTCTGTCATAGGAGGAACGCCGTTGCTGCAGGGGTACTGTGTCCCGGGAGAAAGCTTTCTTTCGATTAACTCAGGTTCTCCTGGGCCAATCCGCACCGGATTTCACCTCAATGCGCCCATGGGTGTTTAAACATCGTCCAGTCTCCTCTCCGACTGCCAGGGGGCAGTCAAGAGTGGGGGCTCTGTCGACTAGATGACCCGATGGCCCGGGAGCTATGCGCTTAGGCAGCCAGCATCCGCGTGCTCCCTTGTGGCCTCTTTAAGGCAACTTTTAGATGGTTATCTACAGTATTTGCAATGCCAGGAAGCATTTGTAGACAAAACAAAGCCAAAATACTCCTGAATCTCATAGCTTTTAAGAGATGCTTTAGTGTGCATTTCTGTAATTATTTTAATTATTTGCCTATCTATGACATATCTTTTTTTTTTTAAAACAGTTTCTTGAAAACTTTTACATAGAGGCCAAATGTTAATATAATACCAAAGGGCACGCCCTTCCATTTAGAAATTGGACTTTCAATAGGTGGCAGAACAAACTCCCATGTTTTTTGAAGAAGTGGCTGGAATCTTTGTAATCTAATTTTCCAGAGAGCCTCAAGTGGCTATGAACGCAATATTCCTATTGGATAGTGTCCTTAGGGCCACCATTTACCTTTCCTCAATCCCTTTTCTCATAATTTCATAGGTTACCTTCTAGCCTCACATTTCGTCAGCTCTTTGACCACTCTGTATTCTTGTTAGAGACGCATGAACAGGTTTCAACCACTGTGCCTTAATATAAAACCGACGATCTAAAATGTGTTTCATTGTAGCTATAGCAGCAGTGGTGCAAAACTATTGGCCTGAAGATGAAGCCTCCTACTACTAGATATTGACCTTGCCTCATAGACGTCTGATTGAACTCACTATGAACCAAGAAGGAAAGGACTGACATTTCATTTTGATAGGTTTTATTTCTAAAGCAACAGCCAAATAAAAGTGCAAATAAGGTTTCATGATATGAATATGGACATTTTTGAGACACCATTGAATTCATGCAGTATATGTTGTAAGACTTTTTTAGTCTTGGAAATATCTTTCCAATGAAGTTGGAGTATAAAATATGTCCATACAAAACAGAGCTGTTGAAGATTTTATAAACTTCGTTAGTGGCCATCTTTATGACATCATCAATCGTACATGCCACGCACCATAGAGTGACACCATGGAAATGATTAAACTATTAGTACTTTCTTGTAACAGAAAATCAATCCTGCCTTTTCCTCTTAAAAACTGCCAGACACTTATGAATTCTACTCTACTATTATCTGGCACCCTGTAAGTAACTCTTATTTTATTATAGGTATGCTATCTCTAGTCTCAGTAGCCTGCTTGCACCATGGAGTGAGAGTGAAACTAGGAGTTGGGTAGAAAAAAGCAGGACACTGTGCAAAGCCTGTATTTCCTCCTTCTGCCTGGATTTCAATTGTGAAGAGAATGCCACTTCCTGTTTATTCCACTGAATAATCTGTTGGACTACTCAGTAGTTCATGGAGAAACACACTTTGTGCCTTATGCTTTTCAGATACTGAGCTCTGATCTCCTGATGCCTGAGATAGGTCCTCAGTCTGTTTACATCGATCTATCTGTTGGTATTGGTGGGTGTTTCCGGCTGTGCAAATATGCTGGTTGTAGTTTATGCTGGTGTATTCGCGCTCATGAAAATGTGTCTGACAGTTCTATTTTCTTCTCTGGAGCATTTTCAAGCATTTTCTGGATTGGTCCCCAGTCATTTTGAAGGGCTTAGTGCATAACTGATATATAAAATGGAAAACCTGCATTTTGGTTACACCTAGTACCGCTACTCAATTAAGCTGGTTACATTTGTCCTATCTTTGTGAGCACAGTAATCTATGTATATATATCGTAAAATATTTATTATATTGTCAAGACGTGGTTCTGGCAGTTCAGTGTATGTTATGAGTTGGTTCAATCCATTCTACTCCACTTTTTTCATCAATCTGTAGGGAAGGCATGATATCACAAGTCTGACACTGACACAATGGATACCTTTATTGAAAATGTTGGGGTCGGAGAAACTCCTATGTTGCCCTAGAACTAAAATGGGAGTAGTTTCAAGCATCAAAGGATAAACAAAACAATCCTAGTGGAGTCGTCAAATCAAAATGGCCTATGCTAACAAAACCGAATGCCTGCCCCATCTCTTGTACAAAAAGTGTAAAAAGGAGAAATGTATGCAAACGAAAAATCACTGTTCAAAAGAATAAAAGTAGTTGAACCAGCTCTCCTCCTCATGTTAAACCTCACGGTGTAAAGCTGTCCTTGTAGGCAGGATGTGTTACGCTCACCTAATATCCCCAGGGGTGTCTGGAAGGCTCTGAGATACGGAACCCTGGATGCGTAGTTGCCCAGTGCTGAATAATGAATCTGAAATTACAGAAGGGAGGATTTGTGATAACTGTCGCTAATGGGTGAATCTCCCACCTCCCTCTGACCGATCCCCTTCCCACTGGGTTCTTTTCTCACCTTAGTTATTTGTAGGGTGAGCTATCCATCCTGCGTTTCTTGTGAATGGGCTTCTTCCTTTCACCGGACCACTCTGTTACTTAGTATCGCTGATCTCACAGCTGCCTTTTACTTCAAAGTTCATTCACAAGTTTGCCTTTCTTTGCGTCTCATCCACACGCGTGTAGCCTTCACTTGTGATATAATGTTGCTACTTCATTCGCTGTAAAACACACCGATCTCTCAGGTCACTTGCCAGCTCACCAGCTGTGCGCTTCTTTCTTGTTTTTCTATTTCCAATTCACGAGTCAAGGTTAGTACCACAGGCTTGGCCTCACCTCCCCAACTCTGCTGTTCACCCGGGAGGGTCACTGTCGTCCTTGAAACACAATGCAACCTTCACTTGTGGGATCTGGCCTTCTCCACGTGTCCTTTGAAGTCTGTCGGAGGCAATGACCTCCAGTAGGGAACCCTTGGGGATTTTGGCTCGCTGCTCTCATCCCTTGGTCCATCGCTCTGCTTCAGTAGGTGTGCCTTCGTCCCGGAAGTTCTGCTCGTACTTGTGTTCCACCTTGCTCAGAGTGTGTCTTTAGGTGTTGCCTTTTATTCGTGTGAGAAGAGCTAACTGGTATCAGGTGTATGAACTTAGTGTAAAGTGCCTGACTTTGCCTGATCCGATTACCGTAACATGTCCAGTACGATGTGAGAGAGTTAGTTTGGTTGCTCTGTCACCCCCTTCCTCGGCCCAGTGTTTGTGTAAAAAGAGGGGTGGGGAGTTGGGACTTTGGAAAATCCTACAAAATAGGATGGGTTAGATGAACAAAAAAGGGGGGAATACTGCATCTCACCATCGGCTGTCTCACCCCCACTCCCCGAAGACCCCTCACTCAAGTGATCCTCCCGCACTGGTCCACCCCCAGGGTCTGGATACAAAGGTGATGGCTGTGCCCTTGCCACCTGAGAGAGAGATCCCCGGGGACTAGCGGGTGAGACACCCTCTGGTTTCTCACAAATCCATTTATTTAGGTATCGTCCACCACAGGCAAAATTCTTTAATCTCAAGATCTTTTACTATTGGAAGACTGTATTCTTAAAATGATACTTCATGTAGTGTTCTCTCCATTTCCCAGCTCTGTTTTATAAACCTGTTTTTACAAGAAGCATTTCCAGCTGCGATACTTTTTCCTCAATCGCCAGAGCCTTCCTGCGATACTGGAATTGAATCATTGCCAAGTTCCTGTGGCCAGGCTTGATGTTGTACATCATCATGGATCTTATGAGTTGGCTGTTTAAGAAGTGTTGTACCTCAGCACAGGTAAATTCCCCCTCCAGTGCTGTTCCTGAATCCATGATGTTCCAAACGAGCTGTGTGGTAGCTGAACTGAGGTCGGATATGATGTGAAGCTCACCTATGTTTGCATTCGGGTTCATGTAATGTGCCTCATAATAAACATTGTGGCTCGTTCAAGCTGACCTAAACAGTCACTGAGAGGCTGGATCCTATTCACATCCCATGCTGCAAGGGCTGCATTTGCTCCATCCAACACTTTATCAGAGAGCTCTCTCTTACCTCTACCAAATGTTAATAAATGCTGCTGCGCAGGCTACTGAATCACTGCTCCCTTTGTTTAATTAGGGAATTGATATGTCACCTGGAAGGCAAATAGATAATGTGAATGTACCTAGCTATGCAATCATAATAGTCTTTCTGCACCCCAACCTTCCTATCTCATTGACCAGATAATGACATATGGATTGAGATGATATTCTAGTCACAGTATGAAATTCGGAGACAGTCATTATATGAGACACTGAAGGTTGAATAATGCAACATGAAGAGTGTCCCTTGCTAGCCTGATGGTGTCAAAGTAGAGAACGAACAGAGTATGTTTGCGTACATAAATCTTATCACGTTCTTTAAATTATAAAGATTACCAAAAAATAATGAAGATTACCCCTGCTATCTGAGCAAGGAGTATTAATTCTATTAAAGACTAGGAGGTGAGCATTATGCTTCAACTTCATTCATTTACTACTCTTCAGCAGTTCAACAAACTCATATATAAAACCTTGAAAAGTGTTCAACAGAACTTTTCCTTTTTTCAAACTACAAAACCCAAGAGTCTCTGTAGTCCATGCCCTCTCATCCAGTCACAACCCACTTCCTGTGCTTGGACTCCTCCTCTGCGTTTACTCGCTCTGAAAGTCTATCATATTCCATAACTGTTCCTCGCTAACGGTGCGAAGTATTTCTTGAACTTGACAACTCAACTGCTGGTGAACCTCCGGTCTCCTGAAGCACTCTGCTGCTTACTCTGCTTTCAGCTATTCTTCTGATCTTTCCCTATGAAACATACAATAGGAGATTTTAGGGTGGTGTCTGTGTAGTATACTTGCTAACATAATACAATACCATTTTAGACAATACAATACTCGGGTGTGAATTTAATGCTCGCCTCCTAGTATTTATTAGAATTAATACTCCCTGCGCAGATAGCAGGGGTAATCTTCATTCTATGACAAGACTGGAGGCGAGCATTATGCTTGTTCAAAGCTTCCCCAACACCGTTCCTGCTAGGCTCTCTGTTGGTTTAAAATAAAACTCTTTAAACGTACGATCACTCGACCAATCTGCTGCTAGCATGAATTCTCTTAAAGGTACCCCTGCCATCACGGCTCTCGAAGCCATTGCTCCTCTCACTGAATGAGCCCCATACATACTCACATTCACACCTGCCGCTTGCATAATCTCTTTGACCCATCTCGCGATGGTAGCTGAAGTAACTGCGTGAAAGGGCTTCCTGCGCGCTATTAGCAGCTGTGTGGTACTTACTGCCCTGCTCTCCGCTGTCCTATTTTCATACTCTTTAATGCAACATGCAACGCACCATTTAGTATTACTCGGGAAATAGGGATAATGGACCGTAGTAGTCCCTGTCTTGGTTCTCCTGACTATGGAGAAGGTCACTCCCCCCGGCCCGAAGGACTGTCTGTTATTCTCCAGGGCTTTAACGTCTGATACTCGTTTGCATGAAATTAGGCATAATAGCATTGCTAGCTTACCTGATAACTGCTTAAGGGAAAGGTACCTATCCGCTGGCTAATCTTCTAACAAACGCAATACTGCTGACACGTCCCACATTGTACTATACCTGGGCTTTGGTGAAACTCTGTATCTCGCACCTCTGATGAGCCTCACTACTGCAGGATGTTCTCCCGCTGGGACGCCCTCTATTGGCAGATGTCCCGCTGAGATTGCTGACCTGTAAACTCCTATCGTACGGAAAGCTCTTCCGTTCTGCAATAAATTTGCTAAGAAATTCAGTATTTAAAAATAAAAGTTAATTAATTTTGTTTTTGACGCTTACGCATCTTTACTAAATTGTAACAGAACTCAACTTCAATCGTTACACCATTTTACAAACATTTTAAAATAGATCATATACAACTGTCACAGATAAAATCAAACATTACATAACTTGCATGATATCACATATTCTAACATTCATAAACAGAAAAAAGAAAATAATTTTTTGTTGTGTAATCTGGAAGAAGTATTACAGAGTAATAGCAGAGTTGATCATTTTCAACAGACGTACTGTTGCAAGTATTATGGAGTTGGTAGTACCCCACATGCATCTTGCCCATATAAGTTCTCGTCCATATTCAGTATGCATGAAGCAGAAAGAATTGATAGTTTTTAATCTATGTTCTTCAAAAAAGGGACATACAACAAAGAGATGTTTTAACGCTTCTATGCATTCGATGTTATTGCAAAATCTGCAGAAAGAACTTTGAGACGTATTGGTATAGTTGGACCAATACCCGATTCTCGCTTTCGTATGGAATAGGTCCAGACGGAAACGCATGTACAAGGTACGAGATTCAGCACAGGGACAAAGAATTAGATACTGCAAACGGGGCATTTGCTTATGTCTAAACACTGCATATTAAGTAAAAGAAGAATACAAAGTAATTTGATTAGAAGTTGCCGCCCAATCATTCAAGAAAAAACTTTTATGTGCAAGTCTAAGTTTAACTTGCAATTCTTCCGGAAGAATGTTAATTTCAGAGAGAATTGCAAGTATGTGCTTTTTGCGGTGTGCTATAGACTCCGGTTGGGACTCATTCAGCATGTTTGAAAAATCTTCATAAAGAGAGTTTGCTTGAGGAAAACGCATCTTTAGGTATGTGTTAAGAATACGCCAATCAATGCGCGAAGCAAGTGAATTTAGGTCCAACTCATGGCAGAATATTGCATTGGGCAAATAATTAGGTAAGCCCAAGGTAGATTTCCAAAGATTTGCTTGGAGTTTATTGAGAAAGATAGCAAGATCTGGTAGACATAGATCTAATCCATAAAGGATAATTGCTTCTACCTTCTTTGAGTAAAACTCAAACAGTGGTATCAATGAGAACTTGCAATATTTATGGTAGATTATTTTCATTTGACCCTGTAGAGGGAGTACTTTCTCTGATAAGGCTGTTTGCCAAAAAGAAGACGAAGAGTGGTTTGCCAAGTTATAACCTAAATATATTGTCTGATTGACCAGCCGAAGATCTTGTGAGTCAATGTGCCAACATAATTTGCATACTTTTTTCCGTAAAGACAAGATTAGAATGTTAGATTTTACTGAATTTACAGAAAGGTTATTTACTTTACAATAATTATGGAAACATTCTAGTTTACTGTGAAGTCCTGAGTGAGTACTGTCAAATAAAAGAACATCATCTGCATAAGCCAACCAAGACAGGTGTAGCTTACCAAGGCGTACTGAATAAGATTTGGCATGATCCCAAATTCCCTCGATGTCAGATAGGTATAGGTTAAAAAGTACAGCAGCAAGGTTGCATCCCTGTTTAACACCAATTGATGTAGGAATCGGTTTAGTTAGATGGCCTGCATTAGAGATGCGTACTTTAAAGGTAGTATTATGGTGAAGTAGTGCAATGAGAGCAACTAGAAAGGGGGGGAATTTATATTCTAACATTTTTTGCCATAGTCTGCCACGAATCACGCAGTCAAAGGCGGAAGAGAGATCTAAAGAGGCGATATATATGGGCCCATGAGTGGAGCAACGTGAAGCAGCAGTTAGATGTGCACGAATGGTTGCATTCAGTTGCGTCCCCATATTTTTCCTAAAGCCTGTCTGAGCTTTGTTAAGTATGCAATTTTTGGAGATATGACTTTCAACCTCTTTTAATAATATAAGCGCAAAGATTTTAGCCATAACGTCAATGAGAGCAATTGGCCTGAAGTTTAAGGGATCATTCAGTGGCCCCTTCTTGTGGCGGGGTATTATGATCGAAGTTACCCAAGATTGAGGAAGGCATTTGTTTCTAAAGATCGATTGAAAGATCTTTAAGAATACAGTTGCCCAAAAAAAAGGATCGTCTTTAATGACGCATGGAGGAAGGCCATCGGGACCTGCACATTTAGAAGTCTTTAGTTTTGAAATTGAAAACAAGATATCTTCAAGAGACCATGGGCATCTTGATGGTATATGTGAAATTAAATTTGTAATGTCATAATATGTGAATCTCGAAGGAAGTAGTTCTGTTCAAAAAAGGCAAACCAGGACGTACCATCAATAGCAGATTCCAAAGAGGTATAAGAAGTTTTATTAGCTGAGCGTAAGATCTTCCAAGTGTCTCTGGTGTTATGATTACAAATGTGTCGTACAATGTTTTGATTTCCTATGAGGTGAAAGGAAGAATGAGCAGCTTTTACTCTGTTTTTGTGTGTTTTATCAGAGGTTTTTATGCTGCACAATATGCTGGATTATCTAGGGCAAAGAACCTTTATTTCAAGTTTCTTAAATCTAGATTTTTTAAAAATTTGAATTGGGCAAGAGTGTTTGACAAAATAAGACAAGTATTTGCTGTTGTGGGTGTCTTATGTATAGATTCAGCTATAGCAACAAGGTGTAACTGGATCATTTGAAGGTTCCAAGAGAGAATCATCTGTGATGATTAATCATCAATATTTAAATCCGGCCGTAAATCGCGATTAACTAAAAAAGTTAATCGACGACAGGTTGAAATGTTCCAATGTATGGAAAGTAAAGGTCTGTCAGTTTGAACTAAGGCCAAAGAATGTAACACAGAGAAGGATTCTGTTATTGCGATCAATGTACTGTAAAGTATAGAATGATCTCCATAAGGGGGAAAGGTGGAAGTGATAGGAGAGAATATGCCTATTAAGTACTTAGAAGCCACTATAAAGTCAATGGTAGAGCTTACATTTCCCCTTTTCCATGTAGAAAAGCAAATTGGCAGTTTTGGTTTGATCACATATAGATCCCAGCACAAGAAGAAATTAACCCATCTTAAACCATTTGCAAAAGAGCACTTAAAGTGCTTGGTGGAACCATTAGAAGGATGTGAATGAGCTGCCGCATAAAGGAAGGCATTAAAGTCACTGCCTATCATGATCTCCGCTGCGGGCTGTTTTCTTATTATGCCAGTTAAGGTGTCATTTAAAATATTAATTGCTTCCTCAATATGAAAAGCAGACGGATTCCAATAAACAGAGACAAGTACAACATTTTTAAGGCCTGATATATTAATGTCCAAATCGACTAAGAGAAACAATTGCGTAGAAAAGCTATAATTTACGGAGAAACAGAGAAGATTGTTAAGTAAAATTGCAATGCCCCCAACTGGACAACCCAAAGTCTGTTGAGTAGCCAAGTTGTGGAAGGCTGTAAAGGCATCGAGTAGGAACTCATTGCAGCACATTGTTTCTTGTAGAAACATATTGAGGGTAGATTCCCAGTGTCACTATTAGTAAACCACGTTAAAAGATTTTTAAATCCACAACAATTCCATGATTGGATGAGCAATTTTTTGCATTATGAATTCGTATGTGGAGAGGGGTTTGCAATAGTGTTTTGGAGTGGAGTTTTTGAATTATGTAAGATGCCCAAGAGGCCATTCAGTGCAGATGTGAGAGAAGCTACGTGCACTAAAATTTGGGAATTCTCGGATTGATTTGACGCAGCAAGTGAATTTTCATTTTTGTCTTTCGACATTGCTGGGGGTTTAAATTCCAAAAAAATACATCGCCTTTTCAAAGGAAGAAAAAGCCTGCAATTCAAGTCCAAGGAAAACCAGATCTAATTTATTTTGCCATATTAGTTTTGATATAATGGGTGAAAGAACTTTACATAACATTTGATTGTTGTTAATAAATGGTCATTTTATGTTACGGACTTGGTCTTGATGGTCGTGTAGATTAGTAAGCCTCCGTCCCCAAGTACCACACAGACAACGAGATATTCAGTGTCTGTGCAGTCTTTGAGGCCACAGGATTTGTTGTGAGCCGTCAGGTCTGGAACCGGGAACAGCCAGAAGGACCCCTGGAGCACTGCAAGGCAATAAGTGACTATCAAAACAATGTGCGTGTAGTACAATAATACCCAGCAAGGAAAAGAGCACCGCTTACCTAGTGTATAGGAAATGACACCCAGATGGATAGTGGGACCCTGGACGGGGCTTGGTGTGCGAGACTCTGTGGATGGGCGCACACCGAGGTTTGAGGCAATCCAGGTTATGCAGCCAGGCGAACGCCTTGCAGAGGCCGGTGGCCAAGAATACCAAAACACAACGAAATCCGTGAGGCAATCCAAATCCAAGTCCGAGGTCGTAGAAATATGCAAAGCCAAAGTTCAAAGGTGCCAGAGGAGTAGACAAATCAATCCAGTAGACAAATCCGAGGTCGTGACAGAGTTCAAGCCAAAGTTCACAATGCCAAGGGTTAGACAAAGGCAATCCAGTAGACAAAATCCGAGGTCGTGACAGAATCGTAGGAGCAAGGTTCAAAGTAAGGAACAAGGAACAAGAGCCGTACAGTACTGAAAGAGTTCAGCTGTGAAGCAACGCTTCCGTGTTCCTGGCCGTATTTGAATCCTTGAGAGGAATCACGTGATGCGTGTCACGTGATGCGGAAGCGTTGTCTCCACGTGACTCCTGGTAGTGCTCGCCCCCTCACGTGATGCGTGATCGTGTTGGCCCTCTCACGTGACGCGAGGATCGTTGCAAACGATGTGGATTGTTACGGGCTGCCAGTGGGAGTCTCCATTGTGCTTTCCAGCGCTGGGATGGCCGGTAAACCCCTGTTCCAAACAGTGTCTTGGTATTGCGGGTAAGATGATGCAGTCTCCGACTGCCAGAGTGCATAAACGGGATCCCCTGATGGATTCTGGTAGAGACCTGGCGTGCGGAGGGAGCAGGGAGAGGGTGTGCGGGAGAAAGCGTGACAGAGCCCCCCCTCAAAGGCCCACGACCCCGTGGGCTAGATGGGAAGTCCCTATGAAAACGGGCAACCAGGGCCGGGGCGTGCACGTCTCGGGAAGGGACCCAGGAGCGGTCCTCAGGGCCATAACCCACCCAATCCACAAGATACTGAAGACGACCCCTGAGGAAACGAGAACCCAAAATGGCACTGACCTCGTACTCGTCAGGAGAGGACACAGAAACAGGAGCAGGAGGGGCACTAAGACGGGTAGGAGCAAGACAGGGTTTGAGGAGGGAGGTGTGGAAAACAGGGTGAATCCGCCAGGTAGGGGGAACTGAAAGGCGCAAGGCCACAGGATTCAGGACTTTAGCAATCTTGTAGGGACCAACAAAGCGAGGCAGCAGCTTGCGACAGCCAGGTATATGCAAATGGCGGGTCGAGAGCCATACCCGGTCACCCACACAATATTTAGGAGCCGCCAGCCGCCTCCTATCTGCCTTGGTTTTCATCACCGCCTGGGCCTCGCGCAGGTGGGTGAGTGTCTGGGCATGGATCGCGACCAGGTCACGAGCGCAGGCGTCAGCAGCAGGAGTGGCGGAGGGGAAACCAGGAAGAGGAAGGGCACGAGGATGCTGACCGTACAAGGAATAGAAAGGGGAGAAACCAGTAGACGAGTGCCAGGAATTGTTATAGGCAAACTCAGCTAGGTGGAGCAGGTTAAGCCAGGAATCCTGGTACTGGAGGGTAAGACAGCGCAGATACTGTTCCAGGGCCTGGTTCACTCTCTCGGTCTGCCCATCACTTTCTGGATGATAGGCAGAGGAGAAGCGTGAATCGATACCCAAAAGGCCAGTGAGAGCACGCCAGAAACAAGACGTGAACTGGGACCCTCGGTCCGAAACAATGACCTGCGGGAGACCAAACAGACAGAAAACGGACTGAAAGAACAAACGGGCCAATGTGGGTGCTGAGGGTATTCCCGTACAAGGTATGAAGCGGGCCATCTTTGTGTAGGAGTCAACGATAACCCAGATCGTGTCGTAGCCTCGTCTGCGGGGTAGGTCAGTGATAAGGTCCATAGAGACCGTGTGCCAGGGCCTGGGCGGGACTGGTAGTGGTTGGAGCAGTCCCAGAGGCCGCCCCCTAGATGATTTGCACTGAGCACATATCGAACATGTGTTGACGTAGTTCTCTATGTCTCTCCTCATTGAAGGCCACCAGCACCACCGCTGTAGGAGTTCTAGAGTGCGTTTTTGCCCCGGATGCCCGTTGACTGCAGCATCATGAGACCAAGCGAGTGCCTGATTGCGTGCATCGCTGGTCGGGAGAAATAGTTTCCCTTGGATAAAAGGCAACCCCTCCTGTAGTTGAACATCCCACTCATTTAAGGCGTGTGGGTGTTGGGAAACCCAGTGTCTGATGGTGGTAAGCATAGGAGGGGATGGGGTACAAACACAGATGACGTGGCCCTTTTTTAACAATGTGTCGGGAAAGAGAGGTAAGGGATCCCCGCCAGGAGACCGGGAAAGTGCATCCGCCTTGCCGTGGGAGAGACCCGGCCTATGTTTCACCACGAAATCAAATGCTGCAAGAAAGAGATGCCAGCGGACATGCCTGCTGTTTGTACACTTCAGCGTAGCTAGGTCTTGCAGATTCTTATGATCAGAATATACCACCGTCTGGTGTTTTGCCCCGATGAGGTGGTGTCGCCATGTCTGGAGGGCGTCCTTGATGGCTAACAGTTCCTTTTCGGTAACTGTATAGTGGGATTCGGCAGGAGTGAATTTCCGGGAATGATAGGCTACCGGATGGAGACGGCCTGTAGTAGGACAAGACTGGGAAAGAACTGCCCCTAATGCGAAAGAGGAGGCGTCTGCTTCTAGGATGAACGGGAGTTCTGGGTCTGGGTGTTGTAAGACCGGAGCCGAGGCAAACCTAGATTTCAGTGCCTCAAATGCCTTTTGGTGTTCGGGAGTCCAATTAAACGGAACAAGAGGGCTGGTCAAGGCTGTGAGGGGAGAAACAATAGCTGAGAAACCGGCGATAAAGCGTCGGTAAAAATTGGCGAAGCCAAGGAAAGACTGGAGCTGTTTAACATTGATCGGGGCAGGCCATTCCATGACGGCTCTAACTTTCGATGAATTCATGGAGAGACCCCCGGGGGTGATGTGAAAACCCAGAAAATCCACTTCCTTCGAGTGAAACAAGCACTTCTCAGGTTTAGCGAATAAAGCATTGTTCTTGAGACGGGATAGGACTTCTCTGACATGCACGATATGTTCTTCCAGGGAGGAAGAATATATTAGTATGTCATCCAGATAGACAACAACATAGACATCAAGAATGTCAGAGAAGACTTCATTGACGAAACGCTGGAAGGTGGCAGGGGCGTTACACAGCCCGAAAGGCATTACTGTATACTCATATAACCCTTGTCGGGAGCAAAACGCCGTCTTCCATTCGTCTCCATGGCGCATTCGGATCAAGTTGTATGCCCCCCTTAGATCCAGCTTAGTGAAGATGGACGCACGTGTCAGTCTATCAAGCAAGGTGGAGATAAGCGGGATGGGATACCTGTTCTTTATAGTGATGGCATTCAACCGTCTATAGTCTATGCATGGTCGTAGGTCACCCTCCTTTTTAGGCACAAAAAAGATAGGGCTGGCGGCTGGGGAACAAGAGGGACGAATGTGGCCTAACCGTAGGGCTTGTTGTATATAGTCCTTCAAAACGGTTTCTTCGGAAGGGGATAATGAATAAATCCTACCCTTTGGTATTGGCGCTTCGGGAATCAAGTCTATGGGGCAGTCATAAGGCCTATGCGGAGGGAGACCCTCTGCCGTGGCTTTATCAAAAACCGGCAGATAATCGTGGTAATCAGCAGGAATACCAGCTGTAACAGCCCCCACGGTATGTGTAGGTGTGGTTGAATCAACATCCTCAATTCGAGAAGAGGCCATGGCGCCAAGAATAGCGGCGGGAGAGGTGAGTACCTCGGGTTCTGTTAAGCAGAAATGCTGACATACATCTGATTCAAACGTTACCTGCCCAGTGCCCCAATTGATCAAGGGGTTGTGTTGTCTTAACCAGGGTATGCCCAGTATGATACCAAACTGGGGTGTGGTGATAAGGTCGAAAGACATGGTTTCTTTATGGGTGTCCTGAATCACCACTTCTAGAGGGGCAGTCTGCTGTTTGATTGGTCCAGACGAAAGGGGGGTGCCGTCAACCGCTTGTACAGGCTCAGGATGTTGTTTCTGAACTAGGGGCAGATTGAGATGCTGGGCTAAAGTGATGTCAAGAAAACAGCCAGTGGCCCCTGAGTCAATCACGATGCATACGGCATGCATGACCTCCCTAGAGGGTTTCAGCAGTGCCTGTACGACTATGGGTCTAATAGGGCCAAATACGGGTCCAGTGGGGGTCAATGAAGGGCTCGCCGGTACCCCCGATCTCAAGGGCGAGCCTTCGGAAAACCCAGAGTTTTGTTTTTTGGTCGACGGGGACATTCTCTTACATAATGCCCACTAGTCCCACAGTAAAAACAGGCATTACTGGTTCTCCTGCGTTCCCGCTCAACTGAGGTTATAGGACTACGGATGCCACCAATTTGCATAGGTTCACCACCAGTGGCAGTTTGAGCGGGAGAAAGCTGACCAGAAGTAAACGTCTCTGCTTTACGTTCGGTTCTGCGGGCGTCCACCTGGAGAGTGAGATCAACAAGATCAGAGAAAACAGAAGGAAGGGACGGAACCATCGCGAGGGCGTCTTTCATGGGGTTGCATAACCCTCGATAGTAGACAATCGCCTTTTTCTGCTCTGGCCAGGATGTTTCGACTGCAAGCTGGTTGAAACGAGTGATGTACTCAATCAGAGATAGCTTACCCTGTGATAGATCAAGGAGTTCCAGGTCTCGTGATTGGGCCTTATATCGGGTATCGAACACCTTCGCCATCTCGGACACTAGTAGCTCGAAATCATACAAGGCTGGATGGTCGTTCTCTAGTAACGGATTCGCCCAAGTAGCGGCTACACCGGATAAGTGGGACAGAAGAAAGGCGGCCTTGGTAACGGAGTCGGGGAAGGCCTGGGGTCTGCACAAAAAATGCAGTTTGCATTGGTTGATGAACGTGCGGTATTTGCGGGGATCGCCTTGGTAGCGTTCTGGAGCTGCCAGGGGAAGAGGGGTTGGGAGTAGAACAGGCATGGGAGTAGGAGGCAGAGTAGGGGCAGGCTGGAGTGGAGGGTCGGGATCCCCGAACTCGGCGTCAATAGGCAAGGGTTGGCGTGCGCTTTGTAAGGCGTCGAGACGATGGTGAATGGCAGTGGTTGCGGCGGCCATGTCGGTCCTAAGGGCCGCGACAGCCTGCATTAGAGCGGTCACAGGGTCCCTGGCGGAGGTATCCATAATCAGCACGACCAAGCAGGCTTCACAGTCTGTTACGGACTTGGTCTTGATGGTCGTGTAGATTAGTAAGCCTCCGTCCCCAAGTACCACACAGACAACGAGATATTCAGTGTCTGTGCAGTCTTTGAGGCCACAGGATTTGTTGTGAGCCGTCAGGTCTGGAACCGGGAACAGCCAGAAGGACCCCTGGAGCACTGCAAGGCAATAAGTGACTATCAAAACAATGTGCGTGTAGTACAATAATACCCAGCAAGGAAAAGAGCACCGCTTACCTAGTGTATAGGAAATGACACCCAGATGGATAGTGGGACCCTGGACGGGGCTTGGTGTGCGAGACTCTGTGGATGGGCGCACACCGAGGTTTGAGGCAATCCAGGTTATGCAGCCAGGCGAACGCCTTGCAGAGGCCGGTGGCCAAGAATACCAAAACACAACGAAATCCGTGAGGCAATCCAAATCCAAGTCCGAGGTCGTAGAAATATGCAAAGCCAAAGTTCAAAGGTGCCAGAGGAGTAGACAAATCAATCCAGTAGACAAATCCGAGGTCGTGACAGAGTTCAAGCCAAAGTTCACAATGCCAAGGGTTAGACAAAGGCAATCCAGTAGACAAAATCCGAGGTCGTGACAGAATCGTAGGAGCAAGGTTCAAAGTAAGGAACAAGGAACAAGAGCCGTACAGTACTGAAAGAGTTCAGCTGTGAAGCAACGCTTCCGTGTTCCTGGCCGTATTTGAATCCTTGAGAGGAATCACGTGATGCGTGTCACGTGATGCGGAAGCGTTGTCTCCACGTGACTCCTGGTAGTGCTCGCCCCCTCACGTGATGCGTGATCGTGTTGGCCCTCTCACGTGACGCGAGGATCGTTGCAAACGATGTGGATTGTTACGGGCTGCCAGTGGGAGTCTCCATTGTGCTTTCCAGCGCTGGGATGGCCGGTAAACCCCTGTTCCAAACAGTGTCTTGGTATTGCGGGTAAGATGATGCAGTCTCCGACTGCCAGAGTGCATAAACGGGATCCCCTGATGGATTCTGGTAGAGACCTGGCGTGCGGAGGGAGCAGGGAGAGGGTGTGCGGGAGAAAGCGTGACATTTTATCCATTCTACATCTTGAGAGATCAAGTTACGGAGAGAAGGAATTTTGTAGAGTGCATTCATCAGGAATGTGCGGTTTATGGGTGCCATTCCATTAATTTGGGGATTACCAGAACACCCAATTATAGTTTGTGTTTTGCCAGGAATGTCATGAAAGGATTCAAGAGTCATATTGTTTACAACCAAAGGAAGAGAAGACGGAAGCAAAGGCACCAGCTTCACTGGTTGAACATTGAGCTCTTCTGATGATAATGCAGAGTGTAAGTTAGAAGGTGAAAGCGATGGCACAAGCTTCCTAGGTTGAACAATCTGCTCTTCTGTTTGCAATATAGAATGTGCATTAGAGGGTATATCAATACAAGGTGCAAGTGGCTGAGGTACAATATTCTGTGAGTGGAGTGAATTTGGTTCTTCGATAAGCTGACTAGAGGAGGAATGATGAACCATCGCATGCACCACCAAAGGGACAGAGGATATGGGTTCTGTAGATTTTATGTCAAGTATAATTTTTTCTCCAGAGCAGAATGTTTTTTTTATTTTCTATAGTGGGGAGAAAGGTATTCATATTTGCTTGTACCATAGGAGCAGGTGTGGCCTGGCCATCACACAAAGATGATGTTATAGATACACATTTCTCTTCAATTCCACTCTCTGCAATAGGTTTAAGCTCAGATGTAGTAGCACCCTTCTTCATGCCCTTTTTCGCTTTTTGTGAGGATTTGAATTGAAGTGCCATTTTGCTTTCTTCATTTAGCTGGCTAAGGTTAAGCTGTAGATCTTCGTTCCCCACAGAGGAAACGTTCTGTGTAGCTTCACCAGCAGGATGAACATTGACTGAACTATGCAAGGAGGAGCCTGAATCGACTGTATTATACAAGATGTTTTTGTTCAATTTTGCTTTATTTCTTCTTTTCACTGCTCTCTGATAGGCTTTCTTAATTTTACAAGATGGATGGTAGACATTCTTGGTCCCATCTATGGATTCTAACTTCTCACTAGCTTCATCCTCATCTAAGATGTTAGTGATGGCTGATGGGCTATCGGGAGAATTACGTTCCATAGGCTTAGTATGTGTCACCATGTCATTCTGAAAGAATTCAGGAGGAATTAATTTACATTTGAACAAAATTTGTTCTACCTGGAGAATTCGCTCATGATGTAATTTTGCTACTTCAACCAAGTCATTTACAGGGGGTGAAGAGGTTATAACCTCAGAGCCGAGAGGTTTCGCCACTGCGTTCGCAAATGATGTGGGGTTCCATTTAACAGTAACATAGATTCAACAGTTTGGGTGCTTTGAGACGTCGAAGCATGCAAGGGCAACATCGAAGGCAGGCTCCTTCTTACAATCTCAGCAGTGCGTTCTGCACAGGTTACATGAAAAGTGTGACACGCCTCTTGTGCTACTATAAACCCTTCTATTTTGGAGAGTTTCGTGGACTTAATTGATATTAATTCCTTCATGTCTTTCAGGAGAAGATGTGTAAGTTCATGCCCCTTGTCCAGGAGGTTTAAAATTTGTGTAAGCACAGGGACGGAGTGTAATTCTTGTTCTAGTACGTGCGAAGAGTTTCCCTCAAGAGGTATCGAAGATACCTGAGAATGAGGAGAGATCGGAGCAGTTGTGGACTCCTGAGACATTTGTTTAGATGGAAATTCCTGAAAGAAGGGGTCTTCCATATGTAGTTTCTTTTGAGGATAGAATTCCATTGTTGGAGAACTCCCTGCTTTGCTTGGAGCAAAGAAAGAATTAGTAGATTTAGTACAGTTTAGGGGTTTCGTAAACAAAGATGTTGAGGGTAGTGGAGTGGGGTGGAAATGTACCTGTTCTCGAAGTCCACATGACGAGGCTGCAGGGGTAGATGGACCTAATGAAAGGCTTATCCGCCTTTCTAAAGCCGCTATTATGCCTGGTGCAAGCATAGAGGTGTCTGAAGGAGGAATGAAGGGATTGTCAGTGGCGTTAGCCTCTTGAGATGAAAGAAAATGAGTTGCCCCTTCAATGTTGTCGTTTAAATTGAAGGCAGAATCGTTAGCTGCCTTTAAAGTTAAGGGTGCGTTTAATTTTGCTGGCATAATTCCTTCTGTCAGCATTGTGTCAAGGGGGTACACAAAAGGAGGAGCCGGAGGTGGTTTCACACCAGGGTGACTCGACCTGTGTAGAAATGGAAAGGAGGGATTTTTGGCCTTTAACCAACGAATGCGTGGATTTCATTTTTGATATAGACATTTTTTTAAAGGGTAATATTTTCAAGGAGTCACGCAAACGCTTGCCGTTCCTTAAGGTGGATTCCATGTAGGTAGAATCTGGTTTATGTTAGTTTAGTGAAAACTAATATCAAAGGAATATACAATCAAGATTGAGGCCTCACAATAAAAAAACACAGAATTCTAAGAACAGGTTGGGCGGTATTCTAACTAGTGAGAAGAGTAGCTCACCCCTCACGCCGCACCGCCGAACAGCCAAACAGCCACTTCGTAGCGCCCACTTGGATGCGCACGCACGGATGCGCACGCACCTAGATGATAAAGGGTGCGGGCGTCAGAGGAGGCGGGCTGGAGGCGGAGCCGGCGGCGGGGTAGAGGTGCTGCAGTGAGGAAAACAGAAAGGGAGGTTGTATCAGTTATGGCCGGGACAAAATGAAACCAAAAAGGAAGCCGCGGCAAAGCCGATTTGCACAGAAATAAAGCAGAGTCAAAACAATAAGGAGTAGCACTATTACTTTTGTTCAAAGTCCAGTAAGTGTCCCAATCAGGCCGCGTTGCGGCAGCGCAAAGAATTCCTGTTAGTGACGACGAGGTCCAACAAGAAAAGTCCAGCGTTTTCAGAGCCCAGGCAGCCAAACAGCCACTTCGTAGCGCCCACTTGGATGTGAAATTCAGTATATCCACTACAGGTGCTGAAACGGGATGAACACTTCTCCCCTTAAACCAGCTTGTCCACTTTGCCCAAGCTACGTCATAGCTCCTCCTAGTGGATGGAGCCCAGGATTCAGCGATAAGCTCTGCAGCTTGCGTTAAAATTCCTGGCAGTGCCCAACGTTTCCGGATATCCTGCACGCGGCTAGCGGGAGTGTCCCTCTCACTCTCAGAGGATGACACGACCCAGCTGGGCGCGTGAGCAGTCACTCTCCTTCGGGGAGGACTCTGGGTATATCTGTCACTAGTTCCATCAGCGCTGGAAACCATACCTGCGATTTCCACAATGGCACTACTAAGACCAGCTCCACCTTCTCCCTCCGACATTTCGCTAGAACTCTGCTCAACATCACGAAGGGAGGAAACGCGTAGTGAGGACCTTCTGACCATTCCTGCAGGAAAGCTTTGGTCTCTTGCGCTCCCGGGTCCAGCCTCCAGCTGAAGTAGTGGCTCTTCTGAGCATTGAGCCGGGAAGCGAAGAGGTCCATGTGTACTGGTCCCCAATCTCGTGTTCAGCCTCTGAAACACTGCCGGATCCAGCCTCCAGTCGCTGAAGTCTGTCAGATATCGAGAGTTCCAATCTGTCACTATGTTCAGTGTACCGGGCAGGTACTCTGCTGTCACCGATGTCTCCGAACGTAGGCATAAATGCCAAAAGTCCTTCGCTAGCTCCGCCAGCATCTTGGACTTTGTCCCACCTAGGTGGTTTATGTATCACACTGCTGATATATTGTCCATTTTCAGCAGGACACATGATTTGACTCTTCCGCTTGTGAATGCCTTGATCGCGAACGACCCTGCTAGGAGCTCTAGGCAGTTTATGTGAAGGCGAAGCTCCTCTTCGCTCCACTTGCCTCTGGTCTCTAGACTTCCACATCTGGCTCCCCAGCCCTTCCAGCTGGCGTCTGATTCTATTATCAGATCCGGTCTGTCTCCGAATATGGCTCGCCCATTCCAAGCATCCATATTCTTTAACCACCACTCCAGTTCCGTAATGGACTCTTGATCTAGAAGCACCTGTTGGTAATACCTCAGGCCCTGTTCAAGGTGCTTTATCCTCAACCTCTGTAGTGCTCGGTAGTGCAGGGAGCCTGGGAATATGGCTTGAATAGATGCAGCTAGTAACCCTACTATTCTTGCTGAGGCTCTGAGCGATACTTCTCTAAGCATGCCCTGATCTCCCTCTTGATATCCTTTATCTTCCGAGCTCGAAGCTCTAGGGTCGCCTTCGTGGTATCTAGTACAAACCCTAGGAAATCTAATCTCTGTGCTGGCATGGTATCTGACTTTTCTATATTCACTAGGAACCCTAGCGATCCCAGCAGGTCCTGAACCCATCTCGTCTGGTGCGCTAGTACTTCTCGATATTTCGTTAGGAGTAAGAGGTCGTCTAGGTAAATGATCAGCCTGATATCCTTCTCCCTGATCGCTGCTGCTACTGGCTTCATCAGTTTCCTGAATGCCGAGGGTGCAGATGCAAGCCCGAATGGCATTGTCTTGAATTGCCAGAATTGTCTTCGCCAGTGAAAAGCTAGGAATGGTCTGTACTCCCTGAGTACTGCGACTGTAATGTATGCGTCCTTCAAATCCAGACGCGTCAACCAGTCTCCCTCTCTCAGGGAGTCTCTGAGCTGATGGATGCCCTCCATCCTGAAATGCCGATATATGATCCATCCATTCAGCTCTTTGAGATTTATAACCGGGCGCACCTTCTCTTTCCTGTGCACTAGGAATATGTTGCTCACAAACCTCGGGGTTGCTTCGCATCTCTCTATCACCCCTTTGTGGACTAACTGCGCTAGCTCGCTGTCTAGGCATGCCTGTTCCGCTTGCGTTAACCTCCGACTCTGTGGTCTGTTCAGCTGGACTGGGGTCTCTATGAAATCTAGCTGTAAACCTCTGACGGTTTACAATATCCAGGAATCGCTTGAAGGCGCGTGCCAATTCTCTAAAAATATGCTCGTCCTCCCCCTATAGGGGGATACTGAATTGCTCTCACCTGGTGTAAATCCTTGACCTCGTGACTTGTGGCCTCTGTGGAATCTCCCTCTGGACGGGAAGAATGTGTCCTGGCTCTTATTTTCCCAGTATTGTGCCCTGGGATTCGGGGGGACTTCTTCCTCCTTAACTGCGACCGGCTGCGCGACCCCTGAAGCAGCCGGTCCCGCCAAAAGCTCTGCTTGGAAAAATGTTACGGATAGATGCCTGTGCCTTTTCTAGCCACGTGCATGTTCCGACGAACCGGCCCATCACCTTCCCAAAGGTCTCTCCAAAAAGGAGTCCCTGGGCTCCTTCTCCTGCTTACTAGATCGCTGAGTTTCGAGTCTATTTTCAGCAGTAGACCCCTTCTCCTTTCCGAAGCGATGGCACAATTCGCATTCCCGAGGAGACAGACCGCTCTCTGCGCCCAGCCGGCGAGAGCTTCAGGGTCTACTTCCTCCCCGGTATCTTTTGCCCTCTCTGTTAGGTCCATAATCTTGGCGAGAGGTCCTGCCAAGTCCAACACCTTCTCCTGACAGCTTCTCCAAGACCTGTCAATACCCTTGTGGGGGTCCTTGCTTGTCTTTGACACGAAGGTCAGCATCTTTGGGTCTAGCTCAGGAGTCTCTGCTACCTTTCCCAGGAGATCTGGTCGCGGGCACTCCGCTCGTAGGCGCTGTCTCACCTCCTTATCTAGTGCTTTGCGCAGTCTTGCTGTCATATATTGTGCTACCCGGGGTCATGGCTGCCACTCAGTGGACCCTGGATTCCGGATGCTGTCCGGGTCAAAGATATCATTTTGAGCTTCTTGGAGGTGTTTCTCCTTTCGCGCTCTTTTACCCCAACTGGGCCTTGCCCAGTCGTCCTCAGTGACCTCTTCTTCTTCCTGCGAGGCCTGATATTCTGCCTGCTCTTCTTCCGAGCCTGGTTCCTCTCCTGTGTTATCTTCCCCTGGAGAGGGGGTCACGAGGTCTGGCACCGCCTGACACTGAAGGTAAGCCTCTTTCAGCTTTGCGAAAGCGTCGGCTACCTCTGGGGCCTTTTCTTCTGCCCCGTCCAAAGAGCCCCGGGGGTCGTCAGAGGCTTTTCTCTTAAGGGCTGTCTTACTCCCCTTATGCCCTTCTTTCGAGGGTTCTGTGGGCGTGCGCTTCAAGTCCTTGGTGCTATTGCTGGGCTGTGAGAGCATAGCCTCTAATGTCTCCAGTCTTTCCTGCAGGGGTCTGACCCCGTTTGCCACTGCATCAATAAGGGAGCTTCCCAGCACTTGTTTGAAGCTGGCCGCGAGATCCTGAGGCTGTTCCTCCTCGCTCCACTCAAACTTGGACATTTTTCTCTTGTGCTGTGTGCGTAAATACCTGTATCAGGTGTCCTAGCACGCCCACTGCTCCCCCAGTGATAATTCTTTATTATTTATTATTTCTTTTTTGTTTTCTTTTTTCGTGGATGCACCAATTAGGATGTATCACTGCCTTCGGGCTAATGCGAGGGTCCTCACTTCTTTCGCGCTAGTCCTTGCCCACTAGCAGCGTGGGTTGGCCATGGAGCTCCCAACTGTGTGTCTTGCTGCTCAAGATCTCGTGGGCTGCTGCGCATCCGCAGCTACTTGCAATCTTGCTGCTTTGACTCAGGCGCGCGATCGCTTTGATCGCTTATCTTTTTATTTTATTTTATTTTGTTCTCAATTCCGCGAGCGTTCGGTGCGGTGCGTGCTGTGGCTTCAAGGTTTGTTGTTTAATAGCGATGTCTGTACTAGAGCGTGGTGCTTGCCGCGCTCCGACGACTCCTCCTCGAGGGTGGGGGCTGGAGCTCCAGAGCGTTGCGAACCGTTCCTCGCGAGTGGCCGCCCTGCCTACTCAAGGGTGGGGGCTTGGTGTTGCGATCCTACCGCAGAGGCTGGAGGCGCACCTTGCCACTTGCGAGCGCTTGCTCCACCTACCCGAGGGTGGGAGCTTGGCCTCGCGAGTGTTTCTTCCTCGCGCCGCAGATGCTGTGTACCCCGCGAGGCTGGCCGCACCCCTGAAGTGCCGAAATTGCGACACCCGGCCGCCAGCCTTGCAGGTAAAACTTTACACCTCACCTGTAACTCGCATACTGTAATCATAAAACGACGACTGTAACTCGCATACTGTAATCATAAAACAACGACTGTCTACGCGTGCACGCGTACGATACTCTGCCTAAAGGCTAAATTACTTCAGAATGATCTTTTGCCAAACTCACGTTCACATGGGCTCTATATGCCCTTAATCAGTGCTTAATCAATTAAGTCTCTTCCACTCAATTTTCAGTCATTCCCATAACTGACATACGGAGAGGGAAGAAATTGTACTTATCTGCTTGAAGAGCAGTAAAAGAAGAGGAGGAGTCCAAACACAGGAAGTGGGTTGTGACTGGATGAGAGGACATGGACTACAGAGACTCTTGGGTTTTGTAGTTTGAAAAAAGGAAAAGTTTTATATATGAGTTTGTTGAACTGCTGAAGAGTAGTAAATAAATGAAGTTGAAGCATAATGTTCTCCTCCAGTCTTGTCATAGAATTGTCATTATAGTGGCTTACTTCACAACCAACCTCTATCTCATCTCTACAAATATGTAGCACATTCCAGGAGCTGCCACCATGTCCACCCCCTCTCAGAGGTTTACTTATTCCAGGCCCTCTATTTGCTCTGTGTGGTGTCATGTCCTGCACGTTTACCTGTCCCATGCCATTCATAAGCCAAGCCAACTCACTTCCCATATGCCTATTTTCATCTACAAAATACAGGTTATAAAGACATAGGAAGCAACTTAGACAAGTGTGAAGGTTTGGGCCAATTCATCTAATTTGGGCAGCCAAAGCTCTGATTTGTGCAGCAGGAATTGGGGTTAATGGTGGTTCAGTGGCTACTAGCAGTAGCATAGTATGCTTCTTACAGCCAATTTTGGAGGGCATGACAGGGATACCAGCTACCTGCTTGCATGGTAAGCAGTGTTCACAATTGAAATTAAACTGTGTTGGGAGGGTTGAAATGTAATTGTGAGAACTGCTTGACATGCTAGTATGGCAAGCGGCCCTCACACTTAAAAGTAAATGCTCCCTGGCATGTGAGGCATGCCAGGCAGTGTTTACTAACTTTGCACAGCAGAGTAAAACGTGCAGGGCAAACAGCGGTGTACACACTTGTATGCTGCCTTTTGCCCTGCTGTGCTAATGAAAGAATGTGACGGAGGGGAGCCACAGAAATTTCTCATTTCATTCAAATGAACTCCTAAGTGTATTTCATCGTATTCCCAGTAGTATTTTTGCATTTGTTTCATGAATGCGCCAGACAGATCTTTGCATGTATGAATGCTGTGAGAAACCTGAAGGTGTCTGACCCGCTAGTCCCCATGGATCTGTCCTCCAGGTGGCCAGGATATGGCCATCGCTTTTGGATCAAGTTCCTGGGGGTGGACCAGTGCGGCAGGGTCACCTGGATGAGGGGTCTTCAGGGAGTGGCAGTGGGACACCAGATGGCGAGACGCGGTATCCCCTTCTCTTTAACACCTTTACCCCATTCTACCAGGTAGGATACTTAGGGACTCAACACCCACCCCTTTCCGACACAGACACTATCCCGCAGGCAACTGCCTGTGAGTGAAAATGGGCTAACACCCAAGCCGTATACTGATATGTCCCAATACAATGGTCAGACAGGGTCAAGCAATTACTGATCTTTACACACACCTGACTTCCATCACCCTGCCGCACACGGATAAAAGGCAGAGAACGAAAGCACACTCAGAGCGAGGCAAAGCACACAAGGAAATAGCTGTTTCAATATGGAAGTTTAATACAAGGTGGAAGATGGCAAGACCGAAGAGGATTGCAAGGAGGGTAGTGCCCTTGACCTTTTCACTCTTTCATGAGCCTTCAATAATAGGAAACGCAAGACCTGGAATTAAAGCTGAGGAATCCTGCATTGTGTGTCAGAGGTACCCGGGCTCTCTTGTGTTGATGGACAAGGTGGAGAGAGGTGTTTGCCGGCGTGGTACTGTCCTTGGTTCCTACAACAAAGCAGCACCAGTGAAGTCAGCACTGTCGGTGAATTGGGGAGGCTGATACCAGACCAGCTGTGAGGAAACCAAGGTTGTAAGCGGCAACATTGTATAAAGAAGATTATTAAAACAGCAGATGTGTGAATGAACTTTGAATCTAAGATATGATACCGTAGACAGAGTGGTCCGGCATGACGTAAGTGATCATTCGAATGTCTCTGTTAGGTATCCAACCAAAAGGGTGCACATTTTTAAAGAAAGAGAATTGTAAAATTGACGTGGTCCTGCAACGGGTCAAGCCCAACCCCATGCACATTCAAAAGTCTTTGATACTTGTTGTAAAATTGACATTGGTCTGAGCCCGGCTGAGGGGGATCCAAGGTGAACTGTGAGTCATGCGAAAAAGAATAACCTATGAACATTGTATGATAAAGTGAAAGGTGAAAGGCAGGCTCGAGCCCAGAAGAGGGAAGCCTGTGCAGAACCTTGTGCTAAAAGGATCTGAGCCTGGCTCATGGGGATCCGGGGTGATTAGTGAACCACCCGATGTGAATACTTGTGAAAATCTAAAAAGGAAAATAACTTATTGTTTATTTGGTTGTGAAGAGACTCTTGAGAAGCAAGCCGATTTACGCTGCGAAGGCCGTGATGCTGATGATTGAACTGTAACCTTGTGCTTGCTAAGATGCATAGCGTCATTATTAAAGAGTGATCATAGTACAGCAGAGAATGCGTAAAGCCCTAATGTCATACATAGATATACTGTGATATGCTTACAACAAATACTGAGCTGTATGCTTGTATCTTTGTATTGGCACCCTCTACTTTTGTTTTTATTTTCTTCTTGGCGCTTTCACATAGATTTAGTTCTGCTTTCTTAATAGTATGCCATAAATGTGTGGTGTCTGTTTCAGAAGTGGAGTCAATGGGCCTCATTACGAGTCCGGCGGTAACCGAGGCGGTAAAACCACCTGGTTACCGCCGGACTCGTATTACCATTCCGCCTCCATGATTCCCGGAATTACCGGGGCATTACAACCCCGGTTTTCCGGGAATCACGGAGGCGGAATGGTGTTAATCCCCATTCCCATTGAGTCCTATCGGACTCAATGGGAATGGGGATCATGAAAACACCGGCAGCATCTCGTAATCCTGCCAGTGTTTCCTCGTCCGCCTGCAGGCGGGCGGTGTTAAACCCGGTCAAACCTGGCGGGAACATCACCGCCTGCAGGAGTTGGGATCAGGCGGTCCGGAAACAACGGTGGCGGCGGGTTTACCGCCACCGTTATTTCCGGACCGCCTGATTTGTAATGAGGCCCAATGTGTTTTGCACCCATCTTGCTCCAACTCTCTGCTGATCAAATGCTTCTCCAAGCTGAGAGCTGGGGGCAGATCTATCTCCTCAACTGGCTCCCTCCTATGGCACAGTCTCCCTCTCTCTCTATGTCTTGAACCAGACTAACTCAAGTTCTGCAAACAACTCAATACCTTTCTCTTCTCCTCCCCCTCCCCTCTAACCATCTCCTCTGTCGCTGAGATTGGCAGCCTGGCTCCTCAAGAGTCCAATAGGGTCCTGACCTTCTGCCCAATCACACCCAGAACTCCCCACGCACTGCCCTCTGGTCCCACACCTGCCTGTTGGATGGTTTACCTCTGCCCTGCACTTACCTGTTGGGCGGTAGACCTCCCTCTTTGCTTGGGATGTCTCTGCCCATGCACTTACCTGTTACCTCCCCCAACGGGCACCTCTGGCACTTCCTCCCCCAGGGGACGCTAATAGCACTTACCCCCAACCCACATACCCTTGTTTCCTTTTTTTTCACTGCACTTGCATGCTCCGAATGTCACAAGGCCTAATAAGACCGCTGTTTGTTTCTATTTATTGACATTTTCATTGTTCATTTGCTCCCTTGTTCCTTTGCCTTGTGGTGCTTTGAAACATTGTCCTGTTGTATAAGCACCTTATAAATATCCAATAAATAAACCATACAATCTACTGGTACTACATTGTTACATCACCATTTTCGATGAGTGTTTTGGCGAACATTTTTCAATGAAAAAACGAATTGAAAAATATAGGGGGTGGTGGACAAGGGGATATAAGGTTTAGGGTGGGTGGGCAATAGGGAGTAAATAATAGAAGGCACCCTCCCCCAATATAAAAAATAATTTCAATGAGTTTTTTCAAAAGCAATATTTCGGCGAAACACTCATTGAAAAAATAACTGCCGATGTTACAACATGGAACCAATCTTATACCAAGAGCATGGAGCTGACCAGCCTCTTTTTTCATACTCTCTCTAAACAAAAGGCCTCAGTTGCAATGTTGATGAGTCCATAATATGAAAACTGACTTCCACTCTGTTTCAGTTCAAAAATCAATTTGCTGTAATGGTGGTTGTGTGGTGCTTACTTCATGCTCTGGTATTCCTGCCATGCCCAATGTTTGCGCAGATAATCAGATATATGGTCAAGGTCTGGCGCCTTTAAAAAAAAATGGTGTGCAAGTGCCCTACGTATTGTGTTTTGCTTATTAAATCTTGAGTAACTTTCAAAACTCAGTTTTGATGTTTAAGCGCTTCACTAGCCCCAAAATATCAGAATGGAATATTACTTTTTCTCATAACCCACATTCCCTTTTCAAACTCTTTCCATATTGCAGGATCTGACTCTTTCAAAACACTAATTTCTACAATATACTATGCCTTCAGCTCAGAGTTATAATGTAAGTTTAATGCAAAGAAATAACTTATGATTGCTTCCACTGATTAAATGTGAGCACTCCAGTCACCACATCTTACAGACCTTATCGCTTCCAGCAAAGATTCCGCCATTTCCATGTAATTCCACATTTTATATGTTGGACAAGAATGTGCATGAACGTAAAACGTCTTCATTTCTGCTGACATATTGCACTTTTCCATGGTTGCTGGTCTTGAATATCATAGCTCCTGATACATTTGCTTTCTAATTCTCCTGTAAGGTATTAAGAAAAATGACTGCCCATGGATGCTTTTTGAAGAACACTTCGAGGTAGCAGGCATACATAAGTGGGCGTTTGCGTGATTCTTTGGCACATTGAATTTGTTTGCCTGTGATGATCTGTTGTACAGTGCTCTCACTGTAACAGACATCCCAAGTTTTAGGAATAAACGTGCAGTTCACTGGGCTGTATGTCAAATTAATCACAAAAACCGTACAGAGACATTATTAGTTGCTGCACAGGACAGTAGAGACCTCAATATGCACATCTTGAAATGCTCCCAAAAATAAGTTTTCTTCTGCAGATATGTCAACAGTCAACTGAACTAAACAATCTGGTGGAGTAGCCTGTATGATTGGCAGAACACACATGCAACTGAACTAAACAATCTGGTGGAGTAGCCTGTATGATTGGCAGAACACACATGCAACTGAACTAAACAATCTGGTGGAGTAGCCTGTATTATTGGCAGAACACACATGCACGTTATTTGCTCCAGCACTTGTTGCAATGTTAAATTGAAAACAGACAAGGCCTGAACACATTCAAGGCAGGAATTTGTTTTTCTACATTAATTTTGGAAGTCTGTAGTCTTTACATCATCATACCTCCTACTTTCAATTCTTTATTATTATTAAGTGTAATTTGGTTAAAAATTAAAACTTATACCATTTCTTTTATAATGCATATGATACGAGAGACCAGTCTCTAAGTGCTGGACCGGGATTCGAATCTGTGTTGCTCTGCAGTGTCTTGCTTCCAAGACAAACACGTTGGTCCTAAACTATCCTTAAAATTAACAATACAAATAATTATACAAATTATTCATGATGTAGTTCAATACATATATTACTATACTGACCATTCAGGTTAGAAATAAGGCTCGATATTTAATTAATACAAACTACAGATTGGGTCTAGGTTGTATGTGTAGCCACAATCGAGCCAAAAAAAGCTACAGGCCGATTTGCTGGTTCCTCATACAGCAATCCCAAAAATCTTCTGTTGATGAAAAGGAAAACAATTACTTCTATAGTAATTGCAGGACAATAAAGAAATAGATGTTCAAGAGTTTCTGTCACGTGTTCCACTTTGTATAAACGTTTTATACTATCCAGCCTATACTGGACCCTATGATCTCAAGAGTGTCTGGCATATTAAATCTGGATTTTTTAAATATATGTCTTTGGGTTTTATCAGGAAAAAAAATATTTTTGCAGAGAACCGTGGCTAAAGTGGTGGGCCTTATATTCTTGTAATGTGGTTCGGTTTTATACTATGTGATGAATCAGCCTGGGATCCTTCTCCTTCACAAGGGTAGACACTTCCTGATCCGGACCCTGGGGGAGGTGTTCTGCTGGAGGATCACATGAGGGAGGAAATAGGTCAGGGAGACTGGGAAACCCCCTTGTTTAATTTTAACCAAAATCCCACTCTTCTAATGGCTTATTGCAGAAGGCAAGAAAACCCCTTAATTCTGTTTCTGGGGACTTTAAGTCCCATAAATCCATAAGCACTGGGACTAGGAAGAGGGGCCCAAGAGCAATGTTGCAGGAGTGCTCAGCGTGTTAGTGATAATGACCTACACCTGAGGGAAGCAGAGAGACTTACAAGGCCCCCTCAGGTGCAAGTTACTAGATGGAGGAGAAGTTGGAGCCGCAGTAGAAGGAAAGCACGTTGTTGGCAGTCCACACAGAAGCTGGCGGAAAGAGAGGGTGCTGGGACCAGAGTAATGCAAATTTCATCTATCAATCCTGAGAGGGTCCTTTTCCCCCTAAATATGAAGTGCAGAGGTTGGCAACGGGAAGCTTGAGGGAAGACTGCTGTCCCCCATGTGAACCGAGTCAAAGAGACTGTGCAGCAGGAAGCGTGCATGAGACCATAGTTGGGGTCTGTTGTGCACCCAGGGGTCTCAGGGGCAAGTCAAGCTCTGTTCTCAGCTAGCGGGACCCAAAGGCAACTTCACCAAGGAAGTGTGTCCGTTCGAAAGGAGCCAGAGCTGTGAAAGCCTTACAGCACGCAAAGGGATTGAAGACAGAAGCCAGCAAGTGTTACCGAGTATTCTAATCCCTTGTACGAACAATCTGTGGCAACAGTATCGAAGGAGAATCACTTGCTTGCGAGTGAAAGCGCTTTTAACCCGACTGTTGATTGTCAGACAATTACTTTAACAAAAGTAGCACTCGCGTATGAATGAAACTACCTGCATGGCACTAATTGAATATTAGATTGAAGAAAACAGATGACGTACTAATCGTGTGTGCCTAAAAGTGATTATGAAGTGAAGGTTAACTGAATAGTCATTTATAAATTAGTAGACAACATAACACTAAAGCAAAGTGACTAAACTTTAACAAGTGTGAGTTCCAGGGAACAAGTATTGCCATTGTCCACAGCCAAGACTGGTACAAGCATTGCCACAGCCAAGAAGGGTATAAGCGTTGCCTAAAGCCTGAGAGTTGTACAAGTGTTATTCATAGACAAAAGAAACTAACAACAAGGCATACCACTAAGTTTATGAGACCAAATAGAAGAGAAGGGACAAATGCAATGTTTTAAAGGGGTGAAGCTTGTTAATGGTGATTGTTCCATAAAGGTTGAAGCTGGTATAAAATCTCACATTGCCAAAGCCAAAAGAAGGAGAGGTAGAATTACATCCTTAAAGAGGCTGCCCTTCTGAAAGGCGAATGTTTAGAAGAAGAAAGAGTACCTTGCTTGCCCGAAGGTGTTGAGAAGCTTTTCAGAAAAATTGTTGAAAGTCACAAAATTGCAAACTACTGAAGCTGTGATAAAGATTTCGTTGTCAGATTCAGAACTTCAAAAGCACTGTTGATTGTGGAACACTATCGGGCAGGCGAGTAGACCCACATGGCGAATCCTTGTAGAAGTGAGCCTGGTCTGAGAGTAAACCAGGTGGAAGTTAAAGTGCTGTGAAGTTATCCTGACAGAAATAAACTGTGTTTTATGATGTGGGCAGAAGAGTTGATAAAAGCTGACATTCAGAAGTTGTAGTTTCTTTGATATTTATGAGTTGTGACAAATCCTCCTGACCAAGAATATCAATGATGCTATTTGATGAAGTGGAAAGAATTATTCAAGGAAGAAGAATAACATTTATTTTGTTGACTATAGGATTAACAGAACTTTCTTTTGACAAGTTCAAGGTGCAACGAACCGTGTTGGAACTTTGTTGCAAACCAGGATTTCCTTGTTTCTTTTTGTTGAACATTGGAACTCTGTTGCATTCCAGGATTTCATTGTTTCTTTTGTTGAACATTTGAATCAAGCCAATTTAAAACCTGGGGAAGGGAAGTTCACCCAGGTTATCAAGAGGGACTTTGAAAATCTTACATATGCAATTGTTGTTGTTATAAAATGCCATATATTTTCTTGTGTATTTTATGTACAATTGTGACGGCCGGATATCTTTAATTAGAGTGTTTCCTTTAGTGTATTTTAGTCAAGGAAATCCTCATCAGGGTAGGGATAGTGAGGTGTGTATTAAATCCAAAGATTTAATAAAATTGCACATTTTGAGAAATCATCTAAAAGTTGTCTGTCTCACGTTTGACCTCTGTGAGGAATCTGAGGGCGTCATCACTTCTTTCCCCAAGATATTCTCCCAGGTGGCCAGGGAAAGGGTGTCACTACTGCATCCTGACCCTGGGGGTGGATTTGAAAGGGATGACTACCTGTGTGGAGGAGACTTGGGGAGAGGAGGTGAGACACCCTTGGATGAGATGCAATATCCCCCATTTCCCTTTCATAATGACTCCACCATCCCTCATGGCTTTATATGCTTGTCAGTCCATTCATTATTTTCCACGTAAATCATACCCCAATAGACACCAGTTAGGTACTGGGATGAGGAAGAGAAACCAGAGTAATAAATCTTCTTTGTATTGACTCGCACATGTACACAACAGTTAGGTACTGGGACGAGGAAGAGGCAAGTAAGAGCAATGCAGAACTCCCAAGCCGGCAGTTATAGGTCTAGTCCTTTTCAGACCAATCAACCTGGCATGAGGTTTAAAAACATCAAGAATGAGGAAAACGGTGTCAGCTGTGGAACCAGATCTACTGACTGGTGGAGGAGCGCAGACCTCTCCTGGAAGGTTGCATGGCAGATGGAGTGCCCGAGAACCCCAGTTAGATGCAGAGCGTATGTAGCTGGAAGCAAGACTGAAGGAAGCTTGAGGCCTGTGATGGACTACAGAAGGGGAGCCGGCGTGACCAGGCAAAGCTTCAGAGTGAGGTCCGAGCTGCGAGAGGGACACATCGGTGGCGGCAGCAAAGACAGGGGAGCCACTGTCAAGGCAGAGTGACGAGAGTGAGAGAACTCGTGGCAGTTGGAAGCCTTGCTATATCGCCGTAATCACCGAATGGTGAGTCAACCTAGGCAGGGGGACACCGGGACAACAGGCAAGCATGTCAGACCTGTGAGAACTTTAATGAATGCCGATCCAAATGAAAGCAGGTATTTTTGTATACTGATCTGAATGAAAGCAAGCACTTTTGAAAACAAGCAATGGCAAAGCATCAGGAGGATGTGAAATGAGAATAAACTAAGCACCACTGTAGAGTTGAAACAGTGCCAACGTGTATATAAGGAAGAAGAGGCAAGTAATGTGTGTTGCTGCGTGACCTGTAATGGGTCTGATAACTGTGCCTAGACAGAGGACACCTACCTATGGAAAAGCCACGTTAAATACCTGCAAAGAAACTTGTGATTGAATATGAAGGACATTTTGTGTGAACTGAAATTAAGGAACTGTTATTTGTGAAATTGGTGAAAAGTAACCAAACCAGAAGAGTTGGGACGTATCACAAAGAATTGTGTTTTGAAGAAGTTGAAAGACTTGAAAGCTTGGGTAGAGAACCCCTTTGCATTGTGAACTATCTCAAACCGTGGGGTAGGGAACCCCTTTACAAACCAAGAGCTGGAAGAAGCTCTAATCAGTTATTTGACTACTTATCATTTTGACATTGAAATCCCTACACATTGTATACAAATAGGTGTGAGGGTGTAAACCTGCATTTCATGTGGGTTTGTTGTGTAAATGGGCCCGGAATTCGTGTTTTGTTTAAAAAAGGCACTCTCCCGCTTCTGTAGCGTGTTCCAGGTGAGAAGTCCAGGGGACTTGGTATGGTCTGGCAAGAGGGGGAACAAACATGTGGCTGAGGTGTGTTGACCTCTAGCCCTGTCATAAGGCCCCCACAGTTCTGCACCTGGTGGGCAGGGCGGAGGTTGATATATGGTGCCCTGGTGTGGCACGGAGCAAAGAAGCTCCTGGAAGAACCAGAGAGGGCAGCAAGGCTCTCTGTGCGCTGAGGGACGTCCCCTGAGGCCGTCCTTGTTTCAGGCTGGCTCGTAGCTCTCTGCAACCCTGGGTCGAGAGTGTATGTCTGCCCGGAGTCGTGAGAGTAAGGTCGGGCAGTGTATTCTGCACTGCCGGTGTGGTTTTGCTATGACAGAGCCGGGGCATTTTCATGCTAAACCGCGGGTACTGGCTTCTAGGTAGGATATAAAAAAAAGTGAGGGGGAGAAACATATATTTATAACTGTGCGGCAGAATACTTTTTGCTTGCGTTGCACAGAGGTACTTGGTAAAGTGTGAAATTCCTGTCAAAAGTGAGAGGGAGAAAAGTATATTTACAAACTGTGTGGCAGAGTACTTCTCACCTGCGTTGTGCAGACGTACTTGCTAAAGTGTGAAATTCCTGTAACAAAATCAGGGGGAGAAAAGTATATTTACAAACTGTGTGGCAGAATATGTTTCACCTGTGTTGCACAGACATACTTGGTAAAGTGTTAAATTCCTGTCAAAAGTGAAGGGGAGAAACATATATGTATAACTGTGTGGCAGAATACTTTTTGCCTGTGTTCCACAGACGTACTTGGTAAAGTGTGAAATTCCTGTCAAAAGTGAGGAGGAGAAACGTATATTTGCAAACTGTGGCAGAATACTTTTCGTCTGCGTAGCACAGATGTACTTGTTAAAGTGCGACATTCCTGTCAAAAGTGAAGGTGAGAAACGTATATTGACAAACTGTGTAGCAGAATGCTCTTCGTCTGCACAGAGGCCCAATGGGGGACAGGTAGTTTATTGCAAAGACGCACAGAGTGCAGCTTCAGTGGTGCCCAGCTCAGCATCAACCACCAACTGATAACCCAAGCAATAACAATTCCAGAACAGAATATGGAACCAAGAACACGGTAAGAAAAATACAGGAGATGGATGTGGTCTATGAACAGGACATAACATATCTTCCCCCCTTAAGGAGAACATCAATAAAGCAGAAATGTGGAAATACAACGAAAGATAAAATTAATAAAACAATTGATGGTCACAGTGAACAAACTGCAACCTTACTGAACAAAGTCTTTTGGATTAACCCAGGGGTTTCCTTGTCATTCTAGTAACCCTGATGGGCACCCCACACTCCCGCAAACCAGCCACATTCTTCCCATTTACATACTCAGGTACAGGCTCAGATGCAACACTCGCAAGTGCAGGTAAAGGTTCATCAGTATTTACATTTACTCCTGCTCCTTCTTCCCCTTCCACTGAGTCTCTTGCCAACATAACCTCCTTGAACAAAGCTAGTCTGACCATGGACCAGACCTCACCTCCTTCAACCACCACCACACCATTCCTTATAGCTGTAATTCTTTTTGGACCTAAGAATCTGCTTCCACAACATTTGGGACTCAATCTGGGAGTCTTTACCAGAACCAAATAACCAACCCTCCACACATGATCCTTCACACCATGGTGCTCATCAAAAATCATTTTGTAATGATCCTGACCCTCTCTCATCACCCTCATCACCTTTCCACAATCCACCAAAATGCAAACCGCTGAGACCATCCAACCAGGACATAATTTTGTTCCAGGCTCACAACCCTTTAAGGAAACGAAAGTCAAAATATTGGTCAATGAGTGAGGTGTGGTGCAATATCCCTAAATCAGTTGTCTCAAACCCGCACGCCAGGGCAACACAGCTCTCAACGCTAATTGGATTCCCCCTTCAATGAATCTATTTACTCTGTCTACAAGGCCATTCACACTGGGATGATATAAAGCTGTGTACACATGAGATATACAATATTCACCTAGTAATGTCCTCATCCTCTCTGAGGCAAACTGTACACCATTATCAGTAAACAAAACCCTTGGAAACACTTCAGTGAAGAGCACTCACTCTAAAAATCGACTGAATGGTGGTTGCCTCCCTTGCACAGTCCCACATCACCCACTTCGAGTGATAGTCCACCATGACTAACACAAATTTGAATTCATCTCCCAACCCTTGGATGGGCTCCATCACGTCCACAGCAATGTTCTTCCAGGGTTGGGCAGGCACTTCAACTGGAACCAACAGTGTTTCACACACTACCTTGTTCTTGTCACTCAAAAGTCATACTCCACAATTCCTCACTACTCTCTCAACCGCACTGTGCATAGTGGGCCACCAAAAACTCAGCTGTAACTGCCTTTTTGTGGCATTCACCCCCATTTGATCTAAATGGGCCAACTCAATCAACCTCCTCCTAAGACCCTCAGAAGGAATCGGTTTTGACCCCCTCCTCACCTTTGCTTCCACCAAGGACAATTCATCTTTCACTTCAAAGTAATGTAGGAATCTCCTGTCTAAACATCTCCTTCAGGCCACGCTTGGATCGTCCACCCTAAAATCATCTTTAAAACCTCCTCACCTATCATTGCCCATTCCCATTCTGCCTCATCAATGGTGCTACCCTCAATGTTTGCCACCACTGTACCTTCAGTGTTAACCATGTCACCCAGATTAGGCACCCTCACTGGTAACCTTGACAAACAATCTACAACTGAATTACACTTTCCAGAGCATCATTACTGATTCACCCGAGCTAGCAAATAAGATCATTACTTACCTATTATATGCTGATGATTTGATTATCTTGTACAAAACCCCACAAGGACTCCAAAAGCTTCTGAATGCCTTGGCAGACTATGTCCGATGGAATTATTTAAATATAAACTTGGGCATCTATAAAGACTCGAAGATTTGTGGCTGGTGGTGTGGCGAAAAGAAACATATTACAAATGTGGAAATCCAGGGGGGCCCCCACAGAGGAGGCATGGATGTGAGACCTATTGTTCGTTCACGATAGAGAAGAACTATGTAAATAGTGTCAACCCTGCCTGTAGACCGAAAGACATATGGGCTCCTCTACGCTTGTACCTCAGAGATACTCAGGGGAGCGAATCAGAAGAATCCCCATGAACTTTGTTCTTTTCTGGCGTTGGTTTCTGTTTGTTTCTCACTTTGTTAGCGAATATAAATTGAAAGTTAAGACAATTACCTCTTATCAACAGTGACTAACTAATGGCGGAAGAATAAAGCTACAATATATGGCGGCAATGCACAAAATGGGGAAAAATGTAATTTTCTGTTACCAGTGGGTCTGTGAAGGTGTAACTACCCTGTAACTGCTATTAATATGTTGTATGTCGTACTCAGCAGAAGAAAATAAAGGGTTTAAAAAAAATATATATAAACTTGGGCAAAACCAAGATCATGCAATGCAACATGAGCCGGAAGACCAACATTAAATTTAACAGGTGGTTCTTGGAAGGACAAGAATTAGAATGTGTACCTTTTGTTACACTTATTTGGGTGTTAAAATTGCTAATCACCAAGACGAGAGACATTATATTGATACCTTAAAAAACAAACTAAATACTGGTATATCGCTAGCCACAATTATTCAGACTAAGTATGGGAAATTCTTCACTACACCTGCAATGACATACATTTTACAGAAATTAACACACTCCAATTCTGTTATGTGCGGCAAAGACTAAACCCTTAACTGCTGAAAAGACACGGGGCCTCATTACGAGTCCGGCAGTAGCCGTGCCGGAAAAACCGTCAGGCTGCCGTCGGACCTGGAATTAATTAACACCTCTGTGATTGCCGGAATCACCGGGGCATTACAATCCTGGTGACCCAGTAATTCCGGAGGCGTAATTCCGTTAATCCCCATTCCCATCGGACTCCATTGGGATGGGGACAATGGAAACACCCAGTGCTTCCATTTCTGTCTGCAGGCGGGTGGCGTTACTCCCGCCAGGTCAGACCTGGTGGGAGTGATACCACCCGCCTGCAGAACTCATAGTCTGCCGGTCCAGAGAGATGGGCCTTGTTTCCGGACCGGCAGGCTTGTAATGAGGCTCATAGACTTTATTAGAGGGCAAATTCTGGTGCCAAATACTAGAACTAACCAATTGAATTCCACCTGTTTGGATGAGACATGAACTTGGTCAAATTTCACTATACGCTTGTTACTTGCGGCAAGTTATTGCTCTTTTTAGGAAATGTCTGCTTGTATTACAGTCAACTCTAGTTGTTGGTATATTAGCTAACTATGTGTTTAGCTCTAATGATGAGTGCATATCAAAATGGTGCAGACTGGTTGTGCAGACCATGGCAACTATAGAGGTTAATCTATTAATGTTAATCCAGAATCCAATGAAGGTAAAAACAAAGCTCTTCCAGTGGGATTGGTGTCAGACTCTAATTAAGTGCAATACTTATCGTGATTTCTCGGAAAATCCATTTCAATGTAAAAAATACAGTATATCTGAGGTCTACATTTTGAAATACCCTGTCGTCCAACATAGGACTGAATTTATTCAAGTCCGCTTTAATCTGTGGCCAACTAAAGATATACTTACCAGATGCAAAATGATTGCTCCAAGAGAAAATATCTGTAGATTTTGTCATCTTCCTACCAAAAAAGAGACGCTAAAACACATGTTGGTGTAGTGGAGTGTGCTACTTTACTTGATCTAAGAATACAATATTTAAAACACACTATAAAGGAATATAGAGATGTAGATTCTGATCTTTTATGGCTTATGATCCATAGTGGCTTCCTCACATGATTAAGAATTGGAGCAATTGGGTTTCTTCAAGCTCTAAAACTAGAAGAGCCTTGATTGCCCATTATCAGATCACATCAATAAACACACTGATTTGTTTTATCATAATGAAAGGTTCTTGAATGATACTTTTATCCCACTAAATGTATTATTAATTAGTGAAGAGATATAATTGTGACAATATAATCACTTAAAGAATTACTCTTGCCAGGCAAATAACACACTGCAAAATCATATCCTTGCAGGCCTAATAAGGATTTAGAAATTCCAGGAGATCCTCTACTCCAAATCACACTAGATAACATCTGTACCAAGGGTTTGGGATTAGACATCACTATGAAGCACTGGCCCCACAAGAAGAACTTGAAGTGTAATACTACCCAATACACGGCTAAAGCCTCCCTCTGCACTACTGAATAGTTACTCTCGGCACCTCTTAAAGCCCTGGAAGCAAACTCTACTATGCGTTCCTCCCCCGTTCCATCACTCTGCGTCAGTGATGCCCCTAAGCTCAAAATGCTGGCATCAACTAAGATATGTCTTGCTTCCAGAGGAAAATGTCCCCAGTTATGGGGTATTGACAATGCACCTCTTGATCTCTTCAAATGCTTCCTTAAACTCCCTTGACCAAACATACCTCACTTCTTTCTTCAATAGGCTCTAAAGGGGGCTGACAAGACGGCAAGCTTCTTGACAAATGTGTGATAATACTCAGACAAACCTAGAAAGGATCAAAGCTGTTCTTTATCCTTGGGTTCAGGGGACAGACTTATTGCCTCAACTATGCTTGGGTACAATCCCTTCAGCCAACACACAGTGACCCAAATATTCCACATTCTGTACCCCTATTGTGCACTTGCTCCTTTGGACAGTAAGCCCTGCTTGCCTCAACTTGCACAACACCTCTGTCAACACTTTGTCATGTTCCTCAGGCGAGCCGGAATGGATAAATACATCATCTTTAAAGACACTCACTTTCTCCACACCCTTAAGCACTTTTCCCATAACCCATTGAAAGACCGCAGCCACGGATGCTAGACCGAAAGGCATTCTGCGATACTTGAAGGTCCCTTCCGGTGTGATGAAAGAAGTACTTTCCTGGCAATTGTGTGTAAGTGGTACTTCATGGTAAGCTGAATACTGGTCAATCACTGTAAAATGTCTGGCACCCCCCAAAAGAGCTAAAACTTCTGATATCACGGGCAAGGGATGCCTATCCACCAAAATGTTCCTGTTCAAATCCCTATGATCAACACACATCCTCAGTCTTCCATTTGCCTATGTCACCACAACCACAGGAGAAAGCCTTTTGTGCCTTCAACCCTTTCAATCACACCTCTCTGCAACAGTTTGGCGGGGAACAGGCCATACTTTGTGAACTGCTGGGGTAGCGTTCCTTTTTAATCTGATGTGGTGTTCAAAACCCTTGAGCTTGCCCAAACTGTCAGAGAATACTTCTGGAAATTTCTTTGCCCATCTGTCCTGTACCTCTGTTATGGATACCGGTACCTCCAGGTTTGTTTGAATGTGAATTCCCAGGTTGCTCTGCTCCTCCCATCCCAAGAGAGAAGAGGCTTTCTTTGCCAAATATACTTCTGCAGCACAGTTACGACATTTGTATCATACCATAGCCTTACATTTTCTGAGCATCCCAATCTCCACATCACCATAGCCATGTAGGCGGATATCACTCCTTTAAAGGTCGTCTATTCTAGCTCCAATGGCATCCATGAATGTTTCTCTTGAAATAATGGTCCAGGGAGATGCACTGTCGATCTTCATCGTTAAGGAACTGCCATCAATTGTAAATTTGTCTGAGGGACCTATCTTTCCGACATTTAGAGCAGAGATTTCAAATACATGGCGGACAGATGCAGGTTTGCATTCCATTTGAGACAGCTGCATCTGAGCCAGCTGCACCTGAGACAACTGTGCAACTTCCTTTTCACGCCTGGGGGTTCCCTGTTGCTCCAATGCATTCATTCCACCCCCCTTGCAGACTGGAGCAAAATAATCCCTGCACTTGCATTTAATACAGTTGGCATTGCAGGATGGATCAGAACAGACTTCAAGATAGGTGCCTGGGGATACCACACTTGAAGCATCTTGCTTCCCTCCTATTCTCAGCTCCTCCTCTTCTGTTCTTGATGGCACACACCTCATAGACAGGTTGCTCCAATTTCATGTTCCTCATGTAATGAGCTGTTTGCTCAACACTACAGGTTCCACAGCTTGCTCTAAGGAGAGGTCATTGGCCAGTAGCTTTTCTTGAACCTTGATGCTATTGGTGCATCTTACTAGCTGGTCACTAATGAAGGAGTTCTTCGAAAGTCCAAGCTTGCACGTGTGGCTCAAAGTGCGGAGAGCTGCCACATAACATTCAACTAGTTCCAACTGTTCTTGGAGTCTCTGGAAGAACATGTGGCGCTCAAATGTTACATATTTCCTTGTCTCATAATGCTCTTGGAGTTTTTTAATGGCTATTGTGAAGTCATCAAGGTCCCCAGCCCCAACTCCCACAAGTTCTGGCAGACCATCAAAGACACTTCACCCTTCAGTGCCAAGAATGTGAAGAAAAAGAGCCTGCTTCCTTGCAGGTGCGAACTTGGGCCCTCCCATTGCCAGCATGTATGTCTCAAACATTTTCCTCCATCCATCCCATTTGAGTACCAGGTTCCTCAAGGAAGGGTGAGGGAGGAGGAATTCATGCAGCAGCCATCATGGAAAGCGCAATCCTACTGGCACATACAACCAGTTATTTTATTGCCCCCGTTTTTCTTTTTTTTAATAGTTCCCTACTTGAAGATTTCTTGAGCCCTCTTTTATAAGGTATCCTTTTGGAACTCTGTTCTTGGCTCCTTGATGCTTGCTGCAATGACCGCTTTGTGAAACTAGGGCGTTCAAGCTTTACCCGGCTCAGCAGACTGCCGGTGGTGCAGTCCTTAGCAATGTGTCCTTGTTGCTAATGAAGAGGGAGCCAGACGCGCTCTAAGGCACACCACAAGGTCCTTTCCTCTGAGGACCGCAACACCGCTCAAGTGTAGTGCAGGTCGCTCATGGCAGAGAAAAGAAAACAAGAGCAAACTTTCCATGCACCCTCAGTACCCAAAGCATATTTTGGTCCCAGCAGACCTCCGCCTCTTCAAGCATGGTCAGCACGTGGGTGTGCCTAATCGTGGACTGGTCGGGGCACTCACTCACCACTGCCTAACAGCTCTCTCTCTGCCGCCTCACAGGAAGGGGGGCCTTTGTGGGTCATGTCCACCTCCACAAAGGACGTCCTTGTTGCCAGTGTTAAGATGACACGGTGGCCAAATGGGGGTTGAAGTAGTTAATTGCAAACACCCACAGAACGCAGCTTGAGTGGTGCCCAGTTCAGCATCAACTACCAACTGACAACCCAAGCAATAACAATTCCAGAAACAGGGAACAGAATATGGAACCAAGAACACAGTAACAGTAAGAAAAATACAGGAGATGGATGTGGTCCATGAGCAGGGCACAACATGGTGGCATAAATTCAGCCTGTGGAACGGATACAAAGAGGACTGTGCCAGCTGCTTGAGCCGAAACAAAATCAGAGCTGCAGAAAACAGAACCAACAGCACTGTATACAACATGGGCCTCAGTGCTTAGCCCAGAGGCAAGAAGCAGTTACTGCCTCAGGGTCTCCCTTGAGGGGGATCGCATGCTGAGCAGCTAGAGTCAGGATGTGATCAATGGTACTGGAACCTGCTTCAAAAACATCAAAAGGTATCCAGTTATAATACTGGTGTATCAAGCACCATCCTTAATACAATATGTGTTCCCAGTGCTCTCTGACCTCCATCTAACACTTTATCAAATGTTCTAGGACTGCAGTTAGATTAATAAACTAACCCAGTACTAAGACATGGAGGAAGTGGTTGGCGTTGAGACAATTGGTTTCAAGAATGGTGTTTATTCCATGGATATGAGATGGAGCCACAGCATTCTTTGTTTTGTGTTCTTATTGAGCGCAGACCTAGTTTTGAGAAGTGGTGCAGAACTGTACATCAGAGGGTAATAGGTTTACATTAGGGGTTACAGCAGTGCTGTGTTACATTACCGTGGAGGACGCTGTTGGAAAGTGGGATATGTTGCATAACTCTACGATTTAGGTACCAATTCACCTGCTGAATTAGACCTCTGAATTGAAGACTAGCTTCCCCGCAGCCCACATGAGGAACATGTCTATGTGTAGGAGAGGAAGATTCGGTTTGTGGTCTGGAACTGTGCTTCTGTTTGAAGTTCTCCCTCTCTCCCAAACAGCACACCAGTCCCGAGGCAACCTCTGCTGCTCTGGATGGGGATTAGTGTGGAGCGGGTGTAGTTTTTGCCCACTTTATTCAGGGACAGCCCTCTTAAACATGCATTCTGTCACTGTCTTGGGGTGCGCAAAGTGACAGGATACACAATCTTTAGTGTTATGGCCCACTCCAAGGCAGTGTCTGTGGAGATCAAAGACCAACATTTGACGGCACGACTCCCCGGAAAGCTTAAAGACTGGCTTAGTAGGTAAAACCTCAGTAAAATGACAGCTGGCTTTTCTGAGGGTCCAGTGACTTTACAGTTAAAAAAACGAACTGAGGTCATAGGGTCCAGGTGGTTCCATTATTTATATACATCACTTCTGACACAGTTTGCATTGTGCCAGCCTATGCGGAGCAATGCGAGCCAACCCAGTGGTGTTGAAGGTCTTTCCAGACTAATCTGCACTGGAAGGGTAGTTTTTAGAACATACAGAATCTGAGAGGAAGATATCCATAAGGAGGAAATCCATAAGGTTTTGCCATTAAAAATGCCTTTCCGCAATAAGAAAACATGTCCATACTGCTCCAATGTAGGCTCATATAGACACATTAGTACACCGATCATGCCTGCTTCATCATAGATGCCCAGTAAAAAATGTCATGCCACAGTAAGAAATAGCTAGCCTGGCTGCACCAAAATGCCAGTTTAGCCATGTAAAAACGCATCGAGTTGGCTTTGCCCAAAAATGTCAGTAAAACATGCCATGTAAACAATGCTTCAGTGCTCCTGGGGCCCCCCAGCGACTTGAGCACACGCACAAAATCACATTCATACCCATTCACCCACCAATCACTCACCCATACACTTTCTCTCACACATGCATCCAAAATATTCACACTGCATTCTCCACACAAGCACCTACACACCTAGTACATTCAGTCACATGCATACCTATTCACACACCTGTAACTCACCCATACACCTACTCACACTACATTCTACACACAGGCACCCACCCAGAACATTTGCGCATACATACACGCAAATGCATATTATGATTATGTGTTCTTTCAGGATGGGTTTTTGCAGTGCTTTCTCTATCTAGTTATTATTGTACATGGTATGTTTTTTTTAAAGTACATATATTTGTATAGAACCTTGATGGAACATTCTTTTATTTTGGACTGTTATATTTCTCTGTTTGGGTTGCTACTGTCGTTGAAAATCAACCACAGCCTCTTCAGGTAGATTGGTGAGCATCTTTAATGGCAGTCAGCAAAGCAGCATGCAAATAATTCATAAACCATGACAAGAAACCAACTACTCAACTGTATTTGGCGCAGCAACCCAATTTCCCAGGCTTACAGGATTTGTATACAGTAATGCACATAGATTCTTCTATGGCAGGGGTGATCCATGTATTGCATGGTGGCAACAGCATACTATGGTTCAGCGAGAACTACATGGTTTACACAGTATAACATTTATTGGGTTCTCACACCTTGGCGAGTAAACCTTGCACCTAAAGCAACAAGGAAACAGGCTACCCCTCCCTTTTCCACGTCTACCAGTAACCTTGAACTATGAAAATTGTTGAAAATTGTTCAATATTCCATAACTCTTAGTAAAAAAAACTGTTCATATTACATAGAAAATTACAAAAACATGGCTACCGCCACTTTGCCTAAAAACTGCCCAAAACATGTTTAAAAAACACCTCATCACAATGTGCAGTTAGTATACAATTGTGGCAATGTTACTAGTTTGGTTGTTATACCACAACAAGAAACAAAAGTAGCGAGGTTCTGGTAAAAACACAACCCAGACACCCGACCACACGTTTCACCTTTCATATACTTCATAGAATAGTTCAAATCACTATGGCCCGCATTACGAGTTCGGCGGCATGACTGCCGCCGAAATCGCGTCGGGGTCCGGGTCCTCGGAATGAGGACTTACCGGGCCATTCCGAGGTCGGAAGGCCCGGTAATTCCTCCCTCCGAGGACCCGGACCCGGTTCTTCCCCATTCCCATTTCAGCCCCCATAGGGCTGAATGGGAATGGGAGAGGGAGCAAACAACGGGCCATTACAAGTTGGCCCGTTGTTTGCTCCCTCTTCCCCTCGCGGGACCCGCTCTCCACGTCTGGTGAGACCAGACGTGCAGAGCGGGTCCCGCGAGGGGAACTCGGAATCGGGCGGTACGGGGTTGACGGCACCGGCACCTTTACCGGTGCCGTTAACCCTGTACCGCCCGACTCGTAATGAGGGCCAATGTCTATACAGTACAATTCACTCTGGATCTTCTATAATAATATATATTGTACAGAGAGGTGGCACATAGTGGAAATGACCTAATCAATCAAAAACCTGACTCATATCACTATTTAGTCAGACTATGGGTCGACACATTGTGTTCCTGGGCCCAACTATGAGTTATGTCTTTTCTAGACATTCCCATCTCATCGCAGAAGGGGCCTTCATCAGGACATAGTGGAACTCGTAATAGGTGTGATTTATTGTTGATTTTCAAGATACTTTTTCATTTGAAGAACTGTAAAATGACATAATAAAATACCATATAACCCAAACGGATCTCTGGCATGCTAGCTTTCATCCTCATACGAACGAACAAGCATAGCTCAACACTAACCTCTTTATTCTTTTACATGTTTAGGGAACATTTCTTTAAGTATTTTCTTTTAATGCATTTAATCTCCATCAGCTTCAAAAACCCCTTCAAAGAACAGAAGCTTGCATTATTACTTTATTATGTTTTTTTTTTTTGTTTATTTGTATTTTAATCCTTAAGATTTTTACAAAAAGAAGATCGCAATGTAGAAGGTATATTCAAGTTTACAAATTTTCGAGGTTTCAAGTTTCCATAGTCTCCAAAAGAAGTCAAGATGGTGCCGACGGTCTGTTGTGAGTCGGGCATTGATGAAACACAGTTCTCCGTCAGGTCTGTTAAATCCGGAAAGGCTTTTTGTATGTGTTGTAAAATGTTGTGTGTTGCCAACAGCCACAAAGTCTTTTCACCCACCATCAGCCTTGCCCAGCAAAGGTCTTTGTCCTGCAACACTAAGTCCGAGAAGATATGCCTCAAGTAGAGTGATCTTAACCTCGAAGTCCCAGGACAAGAAAGCAACAAGTGGCGGATGGACTCCACTACTTCCGGTAGGCCACAGAATCTGCAGCCGTTTGTTGTGGCAAGCCCCCGTATGGAGAGAAGTTTGTTGGTATGTAACAAGTTCAGTCTTGCTCTCAATAACAGGGTCCTCACTTGCTTAGATGGAAACTGTTCTATGAATGGTTGAAGCTCATTCAATTTTTGGGGGTTCACAGGCAAATGTCTCGTTAGTTTGTTAGAGGCAGCTTTCTCGCCTGTTTTGATCCAATCGAGCTCTTTCACTCTGTTCAAAACTTTCACTGGGTTGTTGTTAAGAGTCTCCACGTCGGCCCTGTTGGTTGGTATGTTGGTTTTTCCATAGGTCGCACATTAATTCAAAACGGTTGTTACCTTCTTACTTTGTTTCCCGACTAATCTGGATATATGTAGAGCCTTGGGGTAGTTGTTCTAGCTTCTCTTAATCTTCTTTTCTCATCACCCAGAGCAAGGGGAGAATACTGCTGCACATTCAAACATGTTCCTATTTAATTTTTACTTCTACTTTTTATTATTTCCATATCGAATCTTCAAAACATGTTGACATAATAGTCACCAACCTATACTTCTCTCTTTTGCTGTCAGCTGTTAAAAAACTCGTATCAGGGAATGTTTCTCCCCCAAGCTTATAGACATGCATGTTCAAGATACCTTTTATTTCATTCCACTCATTTAAATGTATAAGGCTGATGTGGTGTATACAGCCACCATTATATGCTGCTTGAGCTGTACAGCTATGGTCCAGTCACCTGTAAAGGCAGACCAGATAACCAACCTTAATATAGTAAAGATTAATAAAGGCCAGCACACGTGTAAAAAACATTCCGTGTCCATTACAGGACATATAAGCCTATTGCATATCAAACGGTAACCTTCATTTGCCGCATGTTAAATCATTTATACTGCCTACTGCTCAATAAATATAGCAGACTATCCGTAACATATTACATACAAGTGTTCCCCTTAGATTTGCAAGAACCTCTATGGAAAGGCGATGTCTACTCACGTTTATGCTCAACACTCCGGTGTTTACTCGTAGGAACGCCAAACTACTTGAAAGCAGCGTCAGAACAAGATGCTGGGGTTCGTTCAGAGCCTGCCGGTCCAGAAACAACAGTGCTGGTAAGCTTACCGGCACTGTTGTTTCCAGACCGACACACTACAACTCTGCTGGCGGTTGCCGTCCCGCACAGCAGGTCAGACCTGCTGGGCGGAACGGCACCCGCCCGGAGAGTTTTCACGGAAGCACCAGAACCATTATTAACGGTGCCGGTGCCTCCATGGTCCCCACTCCCATAGAGTCCTGTTGGGCTCTATGGGAATGAGGAATTACTGTCTTTTTTCGTTTGTGCCAATATACTTCCAACTGGAAACCACAATGTCCACAATGTCGCAAAACGAGCCGCCATGTTGGATGAGAGCCCATGGTCTTCATTCATTACTCAATCTTGAGCCAATTTCAGATATACTATTTAATCTCATCCCTTTCTCAACTCTGAATTCAAACAATGTTATTACGAATACAGGATTGCTAATTATCTGAACTGGATTTGAGCAAAAAAATCTTTTTTGGGGGGACAACTTCTCAAAGATTGTTATAATAGATCTGAGTTACATTTAATTAAAAAAAAAAATCTTTTCCCATTGCTTCACTATTTAGATGCATATTATGACCAATTACTCTGTACTCAAAAATACCCTTCTATTTACTAGACCGAACTCAAAACGAGGTTCGCTATGGTACTTAGTTGAACCATATATAAAATATATACATCAGTATCACGCCTCGAAGCAGAGACCCAAAAGGGGACAACCAGATGTGGTGCCTTAAGTTAATGTATCAATAACCCCAGGATTTTTAACATTTGAAGACCACAGTGAATGAAACCTATGTGGGCTTCAAAACCCTTTCAACAGCTTAAATCACCCACTCTAAACCAGCAAATATTACATACCATCTAGAATTAAGGTAAAGATACCATTTTGTGTCTCTGAACTAAACACTAAAATTCTGCGGCATTGATGCATCCTGGTGAAAAATACTTTCAATACCGTGTGGTATTGACCTATGATATAGTAATCACACATGAAAAACGCAAACTCTATAGAGAGATAAAAAATAGTAAAGAGTTCTACAGAGACGGCGTGGGTGAAAAAGAGAGTAATAACACATCTAAAAACTATTTATAAAAATGTTGTCTGTAGACGTAAGTCCTGAGATCACTCAAAGAAATGGGTGCTAATAAGGAATATGCTCAGCATGGATGGTTAAACATTTTGGAACATGTACAACTCATTTAATACAGGCGATGGATCACAGAAAGAGATTAATACTATAGGTGCAGTGGATTGGATACATTGGACTTCACTACGGGTTTGGAGGCAGCCATGCCCTTAATAAGGGCATGGCTGCCCCAAACTCGGGTCCGGGTTCCCTGAATGGGGAAATACCCGGCCATTCCGACCTTGGAGGGCACAGTATTTCCCCATTCAGGGAACCCGGATCCGGACCATACCCATTCCCATTTGAGCCGCCATAGGGCTCAATGAGAATGGGGAGCATGCTAACAACGGGCCCGTTAATGACTGGCCCGTTGTTAGCATGCTGGGCCGCTCGCGGGACCCACTAAGGACGTCTGTTAAAACCAGGCGTCCAGAGCGGGTCCCGCGAGCGGACCTCTTAATAGGACGGTAAGGGGTTAACGGCTCCGGCACCTTTACCGGCGCTGTTAAGCCCTTACCGCCGACCTCGTAATTAGGCCCATTATATCAAGGATCTACATTATAGTGATACCACAATATCCAAACACACAATGGATTTAGTGACATTGAAAGAACTGATGTCCTTACATTGGACACTGCAGATATTGTGGGAATTATTAACAGAACAAAAGCCGTTAGGGCACCCGGACCCGATAGGATTCAAAATCTAGTATACAAGAGGAATCCTGAGTTTTAGGCACAGATATTTACCCAATTGTTTAATAAAATTAAATGCACAGGCTTCCTGTTGACCAGTTGGAAGGCTACTATTTTGATACCAATACTTGAAAGGAAACCCGAGATAATCCACAAAATTACAGACTTTTGGCCATGACCGATGCATGTTCCAAGATATTTACATTAATTTTGCTGAATGAACTGAATACCTGGATCAAGAAAAATAATATACTGTCAAAACAACAAACTGGATTCTGTAAAGGTATGAATACCCTACATAATGCGTGGATGCTCAACTATTTGATAAGTAAACATCAGAAAAAGAAGGGGCACTGTTTATCTGTTCTGTTGACTTTAAAAGAGCGTTTCATATGGTAGATCGTCAACTATTATGGTCTAAGCTGCAATCATGGAAATTGAATCAGACAGTACTCTAATTTATACAAGAATTCTACACCGATACCACTGCCCAAATACGTCTAAATCAGGAGGGTGCATTGAGTAAAAGCATTAAGACGAACATAGGACTGAAACAGGGCTGCTTTTTAGCATCAACCTTTTACAACTTACATGTGTCTGACATGGGTGAGAAACTTGGTAATGCTAGAAATGTCCCTCCTAAAGTAGGCAAAGAACATATAGCATAGGTGCCATTCACTGATGATACACTTCTGCTAGACAGAACCCCTATTGGGCTTCAACGTAGCTTAGAAAACCTGTCAGACTACTCAAGAAAGAATAGCCTGACTATTAACTATCAGAAAACTAAGATTATGATCATTGACCCTGAAAGGAAAAATCCTAAACTTTATCGATGTTCACTAGAGGATAACAGACTTGAGGTTGTCCATACCTACGTTACACTGCCCGTGGTAGTGGCTGTGTAGTTATGGTTAAGTGGCTTATAACTTTGCTCTCTGTGGACGAATGTGGCTAAAACTTTGCTAAAAAAGTATATGGGTCTGGCTGAATTTGGGCGAGTTTTTGTGGAGGGGGCGGGTGTTCAAAGTTATAGGGGGTTCCAAAAAAAAAAATTGTTTCCATAGACTGAATGGGCAAAAACTTTGCGCACGCCTACAGGCCGAACGGCTGGACAGATTTTAACCAAATTTGCGGCAGGGGAGGGGGCTTTGTTCCGAAAGTGTGCTTTTGTGTGTTTGGTGGAAACCCGACCAGTACTTTTCATGAAAAGAACTGAAATGTGGGTCTCAAAAAATTAGGGATGTCTGGCTCAGCTGACGCATTTCCCTGTTCGCTCCGCAGACAAAAGTCTTATTGGCTTGCAGTACACTGTGATGTCGGCGAACATTGGACGCGGCTGGTGGTAGGCTGGAGGGAAGCGTGCTGTGCATCAGCATTTTTGGGAAACACCATCATGGTGTATCGGAGGACAATGCAGCGCCGAAAGGGCCTGGCAAACATGCTTTATGCCATGTGGTGGTGGGAAGAAGGGATGGAAAGGGTGGGGGAGTGAGAAGTGGTTCATCTGAGATATGTTATTAGGTGGAAGAAGACGGTGATGAGCCTGCAGTATCCGTGCATACTGTTGAAATTTGTGGGTCCCTCCACAGGCAACTACCATGTGTGGGGAATGCAGGCAGCCTTTATTACGGTACGGTAGCTCGTGCTGCGACCTCTTACCGTGGTGACTGGTGGCAGCTCAATTGCAGAAGGGGAGTGCATTGCACATGACATGAACATTGTAACATAGTGCGTGCTATGCTGTGTTGCATGTGGTAAGCCTGTAGCCCCTTCCATGTATGGCTGGAGGCCTTGCAGCAACAACTATGGCCACTGGTTGCAAGTAGGTTTGACATTGTTGCCTTGTGTGTGTGGTTTGTCAGCATTGCATACATTGTTGGTTCAATGGGAGCACCAGAAGTGAGCTGACATGCGTATATTGGTGATTCTATGGGTGTGGTCATTGTTATAACATCCTACAGTTTTCGGTGTATGGCTGAACATGGTGCAGTGCCAAGTCCTGCAGTGTGCACACTGGGTGCAGTGTTGGAATACTGTCAGTGTAGAAGAGAGTAGGGTTCAAGTGCATCTTCTATGTGCTTAGAAACTGCAGTGTGTCACCTGGGTGCAATGTTCTAATAGTGTGTGTATAGAAGTGGATAGGGTTGAAGTGCATATTTTATGGGCTTGGGTAGTGTCCATTGCGCGGAGTGCTGACTAATGTACTGCACTGTGAAGTATTGGTTTTGTGGACTGAATAGACTGTTGGGAGCAGGGCCACTGTTGTGAACAATTTCTTGGGTCGGTTGGCAGTAACAACATAGTATGTGAATAAAAGTGGGTAGGGGGGCCGGAGGCTGTGTTATGTTTGTAGATTCTGCTAACTGTTGCATGTTTCCATGTATAGCTGTATCACGGTGCAGAGATTGGGTTAGAGTGTCAGTGGCTGTGGTACGTTTGTTGATTCTAGTACTTGGTCACATGTTGGCATGCATGGTTGCATTACGTTGCAGTGGGTGTGTCCAAGGCCTAGACTCTTGGGTGCATGGCCAAAGGGCGTAGGCGGTAGGCCATGCACCCAAGAGCCAAGGCCTTGACCACACCCACTGCAGCAATGCAGTTTGGACTCTGCATCAGTCAGAGGGTGGTGACCTGTAAAGAATGGTTGTGGAGCACTTTTTAGACTTGATAGAGCACCAGAAGTGAGCTGACCTGTGTACATTGTTGGTTCCATGGGTGTGGTCATTGTTAGAACATCCTAGTTTTCGGTGTATGGCTGGAGATGGTGCAGTGACAAGTCCTGCAGTGGGGCCACTGGGTGCAGTGTTGGAATACTGTCAGTATAGAAGAGGGTAGGGTTGAAGTGGATCTTCTATGTGCTTGGACACACTGCTTTGTGGAGATTGGTGGGAGTAGGGCCAATGTTATGATGATTTTGTGGTTTGGTTGACAGTGACACAATACTTAGTGAATGGTAGGGGTGCCGGAGGCTGTGGTATGTTTGTGGATTCTGCTAACTGTTACATGTTTCTATGCATCGCTGTGTTATGATGTGGGGGTTGGGTAGAAGTGGCGCTGGTTATGTTACGTTTGTGGATTGTGGTATCTGGACACATGTTTGCATTAATGGCTCCATTATGTTGTGCTGGGTGTGGGCAAGGCCTAGACTCTTGTGTGCATGTCGAAAGTCGCAAAGGGTGCTGCGCTGGATGATTTTGGATGCTGAAATCGTGGATTCTTTTACAGAACTTTCTACTCAGGGTGATTTTGAAGCACACGCGACAGGCACTCGAAGTGTGTAATGGTAAATATGGAGTGCTGTACAAAAAGGATAGTGTTGGAGGCAGAGGTCTTGGCTGCCATTGGTACATGGGTGTGTGAATATTTCACAGTACCCAATGAGGGAGTGCTGGAAAAAGAACAGTGGAAAGGGAAGCAGTACTGTCCCCAATTTACTGGGGCATGGCCCTCGCTGTAGCTAGGAAAGCGCACGTGCCACATCCTGCCATTCTGAGCAAGGTGGGCATGTAAATGGAACTGTGGGGATTATCCAATCAGGTGTTCAGGGTGTGGTTGACAGGAAGGGGTGGTTCTATTTTTTCCCAATACTCTGTAGGGATGAGTTGTAGAGATGTGTATTGGTAGAGATGGAGAGATACACAGTGCTGATCGTGGGTGATACCTTTGTGCAACATCTGCACAGGTGTGCCGTGCAAAGAGGCGTTGCTGCTTATTTCTGGGTGGAAGGAGTGGACGCTTTGTGGGGCAGTCTCTATGAGTGTAGTTTCCACAGGATGGTTAGCCTTTGCAGATATGTGGCCTCTGTGGCTACCGTTAATGTTGTTGTTGTGCATTATGGAAGTCTATATTTGGGTTACATGTCATTTGGACGTTTGCTCCATCACCTGAAGAAGCTGCTGAATGCAGTGATTTGGACTTTTTCCCACTGGCAATGTCGTTTTCTCATGCACAACACCAAGAGGAGTATGGGACCAGGCCGGTGTAATTTGTCCCCAGCCAGAGCTCAGTAGGTGTCTTACAAACAGAAGCATGTGTGAATTTATGCGCACTGCTAGGATGTTCTCCACCCACTATGAGATCATGAGGTCACAAAATATGCAGTGGTTCCATAGAAATGGCATTTATTTGACTGCCATTGACAATGCCATTTTATTTTGCACTGTGATATGATATGATATGATATGATATGGTATTTGTAACGCGCCTATACACGAGTGTTTCAAGCAAGAAGTGTTGACCAGAATCCAATAAAAATGGAAGGAGGAGAAGCAATCAGAAACATATGTAAAGAGAAAAAAAAGGTTGTTTGCAAGCATGTAAAAAAACACGAACCAAAAAAAAAAATCTTTTCAGAGCCACCACTACAGACCCAATCCCCTACCCGGTTTCAAATTTCTTTCCCCCATCCCTTCCTAGCATGATAACGCTGCAAATTTCGCAGTAGTTTTAGGATTACACACATCCTCATCCGGCCATTTTCAGGATTGCAGGCATGGAAATGGGACTGTGGAGGCTAACGCATTGCTCAATAAAGTTTCTGGTTGTGGTGTGTATGCAAAAACTGTGGCAGAAAGTCTATTTGTACAGAGACCTGCAGAATGCTATGTTTGAAGTGTGCAAGGTAAGGGGAAGGCATCCTGTTTGTATGCATGCACTGTATGTACTTGATGTACGTTGCTAAGAAACATTGAATTCTACTTTTGTGCAATATTTTTATGAATTTTGTAGGAGATGGGTAAGTGCAGAACAAAATTTGTAGCATTGTCGGAAGGAAAGAAGACAGTTACTGTTTGGATATTAGAATGGCTAATATGGGTAAATGAAAACATTGAAAGCATATTCCATTGCAATGGCACTAGATGGTAGGTGATGGGGCAAAGAACAGTACGTCTTGTACGTACGTTGTGGATGTTCAGTGGCAGACAGCTTGCTCAGGGGCACTAATAACAGAGTTGTAAAAATAGTGCACAGAAAATATTTCTACCTGTACTTTGCGGTGATGGGTGGCCATGTGGATGAATGTGGATGCCGAAATCTTGGATAGTTTTACAGAACTTTCTACTGGCGGTGCTTTCGATTCACACAGCACTTGCACTCTGAATGTGTAACGGTACATATGAAGTGTTGTACAGAACTGAAAGTATTACATGCTGACGTCTTCGATGTGACTGGTGGATGCTTGTGTGACTATTTAACAATACCCAATGAGGTAGTGCTGGACATAAAACAGTGGAAAGGGAAGAAGGACTGGCCCTGCTTTACTGGGGCACGGCCCTCGTGGTACTTGGGGAAGCGCACGTGCCACAGTCTGCGCTTCTCACCATGCGGGCCAATGGAAATGGGACTGTGGGGATTATCCAATCAGGTACTGAGTGTGTGGTTCACAGGAAGGGGTGGTAATACTATTTTTCATTAGTCTGCGTAGTGAGGAGGGCTGACATGGAGAAACGCATTGTATTGATTTTGGGTGATGCCCTTGTGGTAGATATGCACAAGTATAACCAGGAAAGCAACGTTGATGCCGATTTCAGTTTGGAAGGAGTGGACGCATTGTGGTGCGCTGTCGATGTCTGCAGTTTTGGCGTTATTCTTGACCTTTGCAGGCAATTGTCTAGTTTTTCTACAGTGCATCGTGTTTTCGTGCATTATGGTGGCATGCATTTGGTTTACATGACTTGTTCACGTGTGTTCCATCAACTGAAGAGGTTGATGAAGGCAGTGAAGAGGCTTTTTCCCACCGCCCAGGTGCTTTTCTCTGCCATAACACCAAGAAGAGTATGGGACTATCCTAATGTATGCTGTGCCCATCCAGAGGCTGGAAGGGGTCTCAATAGAAGCGTGTGTGATTTTTTTCTCCACTCTTGCGATGTTCTTCTGCAACCATGACAGCATTCATTCTCGAAATCCGGTGTGTTTCCATGCAAATGGCATTTCTTTGTCCAGCATTGGTGATGCTTTTTTGTTTGCCTATATACAGGAGGCGTTGAAAAGTTTATTGTAACAATGTGAGAAGAAAACAGAAAACCCTATAAAAACCAAAAATAAAGGTGTTTCTCTAGAAGCATCTACAAAAAAAAGAAAAAAAGGCTCTTTTCAGAGCCACCACTGAGGACGAAATCCCCTACCCTGGTTGCAAATTATTCCCCCACGCCCGCAAACAGCACAAAAGCCACATCCAGGGCTTTTGAGGATGGCGGGCATGGAAATGGGACTGCGCAAAAACATTTCTGGTGTGGTGACTACGCAGAGGAATGTTGTTCAGAACTGATAGTGTTACATGGAGAGCTCTTTGCTGTGAATGGTGGATGCGTGTGTGACTATTTATCAGTACCGAATGAGGGGTTGCTGGAAAGAAGATAATGGAAAGGGAAGAAGGCCTGTTACTGCTTTACTAGGGCATGGCCCTCGCAGTACTTCGGGAAGCGCACATGCCACATACTTCCGTTGTGAGTATATTGCCCATGGGAATGGGATAGTGGGGATTATCGGTACTGAGGGTGTGCTTCACAGGAAGGGGTGTTAATACTTCTCCCCATTACTGTGCGTAGCGAGCCGGGTGGACATAGTTGCCATTACATGCAAAGGTAATGTAGCATAGCAGAAATTGTTTCAAACTCAGTTCCAGCTCACAGCTATGCAGGCTGCTACTATGTTCTGAAAAGCTACAAACGGAATGCGGGGCAGGTCTGGGGTCTGACCTTTTGTAGGGCTGCTGTGGAGACCTTGCAACCTGCAAAGAGGCCTACATCATTGAACCAAATACATACATGTGCAATGGCACATTGCGGGGAGTTTGTAAGCATGCAATTTCCCAATAACACTTTGTAGATCGCAGAACATTGCACTTTTGCACTGTTCGATCGTGTCTGCGCCATAAGGGCCCACGCGCAGGTGCAGTCCCATGGTGCTGTTGTCCATGTTCTCTATTGGGACGGCTGTCCGCAGGATGCGTTTTGGGTGGAATATTTTGTGCACATATGCATAGGTGTCCTATGCACATCGTTGGGATCACTGCAGTAATTAATAGTGTGACACACATGCGCCAACCATTTTGGGACATGCTAGGTGTTTGTAGGGTATAGTAGGTGGGATGGTTATGTGTACAGCTACCTGTAGGATGTGGGTGGGAGCCTCAAACTACTTAAAGTTCATCACAAGTTTCTTTGCATATGCTGGACAGGGGCAGTGTTGCCAGGGGATAGAGGAAGAGATGCGCATGCATGTATTTGTGCAACGGACAAACGTCCACTCCCACAACTAGTTATTGGCGGTTCACAAGGTGTGGACATGTGGTTCATACTGCCGTGGTACAGTTGCCTCCATTGTGATTGCGCATAGGCCGGGCAGGTGCAGTGTCAGTAGGACGCCTCCCTTTTCCTTAATTGCAGTAATTCCCACCAGTACTGTGCGCCGCTGAGTCATAACATCATTTTAAAACCAAAGGAAAAGCCACATGTACACTCAGCAACAACTTACATATCAACGTTTACTTCCACACATTCTTTCATGCCACTAGGAAAGGGACGGTGTAGCAGAAGTGGATACTTATTGTGGGGAATTGGGGATTTGCACAAGTTGGTTGTGAGGGTAGGAGGGGATTGAGGTAGCAGCGTAACGTCTCTAATCACAAGGGTTTTGAGGGAATGGCGGGCTTTGAAATGGGGAAGGGGTACACGTGCAGTTTGGGCAGTGATATTTTATTTTAACCATATTATGTCCTTGTACATCATCTTTTAAGGCAGCAAAATTGTTCACCAATTCTTCCATTTTGCCTTCCAGGCTGTCCAGTTTGCTATTTACAGAGTTTCTTTCCTTTCCTGTACCTGTATGCTGTTCTCGAAAGGGTGCCGCTTGTGCTGCATTGCTTTCCTTTCCAATATGTTCTCTTAAAGAAAAACAAAATCTGTTAGGTGTACATGAAACTATAGATATTACTTATTTTACGTTTCAGACTGTGGTGCATACCAATGGGGTTACTATCGTAAGTCATTGCATCATGAGGGAAATGTTCTTCCAGCCACTCTAAGGTGCTTGCCATTGCTGTGTAAAAAAAGAAACGTTATGCTTCTCAACTGTTGTATACTGCACCACCTGTGCAATTATCAGACACACTTCAGTGTGCTTACTACATTGTAGAGACGATCTGGTCTTAGTACTTTAAAGTCCTTACTCTGCGAATTACCATGTAAAGTAGCAGTGCAGTGAGATTGTTGAAGCCAGAAGTCACATCTCTTGTTGTTGCATTCTGTTTTGGTGTACTCCCTATGCCTTTGTGCTGTTTGTTTCATAAGTACACAGTTTGCAGACCTATTCTATTTTCCCTTGCACTTCATGCACATGGTGCTGTTTGTATATGTTCCTTGCGTTTGGTGAATGGTACTACTACGTAAGAAAGCTCCTGCCTTTCTGAGCAGGTTGGATGCCACCCGAAGTCCGCAACCAGATGCATAGTCCGCGACTGCTGTGCACATTAACATGGTGCCAGCATGTTCAGTATGTTCTACAGTACATCTTTACAAACTAAAGGTATCCTGTTAAAAAAAAATAGGAAATTCAGTAAAAAAAAACTTTGTTAAAGGACATTATGGTTAAGTTGCACTAGTAAAAACCTATGAAATTCAATGGAAATATGTTGTTATAGGGACATTATGGTTACAGGTAAAACCGAAAACCATTTGTGATGTCATCTTTGATGTCATAGGTGTTAGTCCTTGCAGTGCACAGTGGTAGCGCGAGTTATGGTTGCTTAGCTCACTATAACTGGCAAATTTCTGGGGGGTTTTGGTTTTACCTGTAACCATAATGTCCCTGTAACCACATATTTCCATTGAATTTCATAGGTTTTTACTAGTCCAACTTAACCATAACATCTCTTTAACAATGTTGTTTCACTGAGTATATATATATATATATTTTCTTATTTCTGATACTATGAGTGTGGCCCAAGTAGAGTTTTATGTATGACAGAAGATCAAAAAAAAGTTGTCAGTTTTAAATTTTGTAAGAACCAAAGGCAGTTTCTCATTGGAAGCTCTGGTTAAATTTATTACAACTTGCATAATCCCCTGTCCGACATATGGTCTGGAAATGTTTACAATAAGAGAAAAATCCTGGCTGAAAAAACTGGAGGGGCGAATGTGGAGAACAGCTCTGGGCATACATAAGAATACGCCAGTCGAAGGTTTAGATTGTGAGGTGAGCTTGGACTTCTAACCCTAGCCACACAAAAGAGGATGGCAATGGGTATTTGCTACATATGCATGATGCACAAATGTGATGCACATGATTGTATATTTCCCAACTTTAAAATGCTTTTGAATAAGGACAGCACAGATGTGGCACTGAAAGAATGGAGAAATTATGTACTCTTGTTCTTTGAGGAAATTGGATTTGACATAGGAGCATCTATCTATCTCTGATAGAAAATTAAATCAAAGAAAAGGCTAAAGTTTGGGATAGGAATCACAATATCACTCATCTTGGTCAGTCTAAAAAATATAGTGCATATGTTAAACAGGCTTTCCCAGTGGAGTTGCCCTGTGGTTATCATATGAAGGTTATCAGATTCATAATGTCTTTGAGATTGGAGCTACTCCCAAAACTCTCCAGATTGGGAGCTTGGCGTAATATTCCATATCTCGAACGCCTTTGTAGATTCTGTAATGAAGAGGTTGAAACTCCTAGACACCTTCTGACCATATGTTCAAAAATGGATATGATCCATAAAAAAGGCTACCATAATTTGAGATACAACATGGAAATTTATGACAGTGATCAGAATTGGAGTCTTTCATACTTATTGAATAACTTTTTTAAATATTTTACTCTGATAGAAGATTCAATGATTTTATGTATATGTAAAATATGTTGGTAGTGTTTATGAAATGATATAAATGAAACGATATATGAAATATTTGTATTGCAGCTTTTTGCTTGATTTTATGTTTCTTTTCTGATGTGTTAAAAGATTTATTTAACCGTAATAACACTAAATAAAAAACATGAAAATAATACAGCGTGGTTTTGACTACTTTCAATACCAAATGTTTTAAGAAATGTATGTAATTCCTACACCCTATTCATTACTTTTAAGGAAAAACCATTCCGAAGTGAATGTAAGTGTACTCTATCCTGGGCGAATTTATCTACTGACCCCAGCTTATGATCTTTCGGCTCCTGAGCTCACGTGTCTATTGATTTAGGAGCTGGATCTCACACGCTACCAAATCAACTATAGCATTACCACATTGCACTCCACAATGTTATCACACATAGAAGACAGTATTTGAGCACAGTCAGCTATTTTCACCTACATTATGTTATACGCAATTAATGCATATACAGACTCCACTCAATTGCTGTATGCAAACCCTTATTTACCAAATATAACCTGTGAATCCATTGTTGTTCAGCTTTTCTCAAAATTAGACCACAATCACCTCCTCGTGGAGCTTCCTTTATAATCTGGATGATAAACCAAAATATGACACTATGCTTGTGTTGCTTTTCCTTGAAGTGGGCAACCATAGGTTTTTCAGTAACTTGTTCTTCAGGCAAGAGCAGTGTTCACATATCCACAGTCTAATCTCGCGTTTTGTTTTTCCAACATGAATAAGGCCACGTGGACATTTAACACCATGTATTTCGCATTTTGTCATGCAGTTAGTGAATTATTGGGTCTATCTCTTTTATGTATTTTGTCAAAACGCAGACTGTGTCCCACTACTGGTGTTAATGCCCATTGTGTAGACTGAGTGGATAGCTGTGCTTTTGGTTGTTCATATGTATGCACCAACATATCTTTTATATTCCGTGGATGCTTGAATCCGAATTTGGGTAAAAATCAGCAGCTCTTACAGTATGGAGTATCGTTCTTCTGAGAGCATGGCTAATGGGACTAAATGATGTTACACATGTGATTTATAGCACCTTTTTCTATCCATGTTACATGCTCTCTTTCTAGCCCTGCGGATCACCTGACTCGGGTATCCGCGTTGTTTCAATCTTTCTGTAAGATCTTTACTGTGTCCATCGAAATCGGATATCATGGTACAATTTCAGCGTATTCTTAAAAACTGTACATATGGAAGGTTCTCCTTCAAACTTAAAGGATGGAAACTCCCGTATAACAGTAATGTGTTTTTTTTCAGTAGGTTTTCTGAATAAAGTTATATGCAAGCTACCTGCTGCAGATTGCGAAATTTCCAGGTCCGAAAACGACATTGATGTTCTCTCATGAGCCATAGTGAATTTATTAAACTGGTCTTGATCATTCAAACACATGATAAAAGCCATCAAAGACGTTTAAGAGCCTTTCCATACCATAAAAACGTCATCGATATAACGGTACCAAAACTGTATGTTGTTAGTGAAGGGGTTGTTGTCACCGTATATCGACGACTGCTACAGATGGTCCATTTAAAGATTTTCTATATCAGGAGCAAATGTAGCACCCATACTAGTCCTGTGTTTTTGATTGTCGAAAAACCTCTCAAACAGAAAGTAATTCTCTGTGAGTGCTAATTGAATACATTCTAATATAAAGTCTGTTGTAACTGAATGTGCCAAATTCACTCATTTATTCAGATACATACATATTACCTCTACACTGGCCATCTGATGAATACTCTTGTAGAGCGCCTCGACATCAAATGTTACCAAAAGATCAACTGTGTGAATGGTCAGGTCAGCTAGAATGCGTATCATGGCCGTAGTGTCTTGAACAAAGGACCTCATGGTCCTGACAAAAGGTCTCAAAAAGAAGTCTGCCTAGATCGATGAAGGTTCTAGTATGGAATGTATGGCAGACACTATAGGTCTTCCAGGTGGTGTGATCACATTTTTATGCACCTTTTGAAGCCAATAAAAGGCTGGTAATGTCAGTTGTTGTCTTATTAAGAACATTTTCTCATCAGCATCTAGCCAACCCTGATTCAAGGCACGTGCCATCAGGCTCTCGATCTTTTCTATTAGCCTTTGTGTGGGATTAGTATCTAACCTAGTGAAGTATTCAATCAAGAGATTGAAGGTATGAACAGATTCCAAGTGTATTTATATATAATTACGATCCGGCGCCCTGCACTGCTGCTCTCCGCTCATCCGCCCTTCTCTGTCCACCAACTCCCAACCATCTAATCTCACACACGCTTCCAACACAAACATTCTCATTCACACTCATGCAGGCAGGCCACCCACTACAATAAACAGAACACAGCACATTAGATACAACATCACCCCCCCCCTTTTGAACAAACAGTAATAAAGAAAATGTAGTAAAACAAAATAAACCAAAGGAACAAAACAGGAAAATGCCTAGAATGCATATACATGGCTCTAAAACAACTTAGAAGAGCAAAGTACATTCCCATTATAGCTTGTCATGACACAGTCTTTAGATCAACATTATAGTCTTGTTATCGTTGTCTATGATGCAGACTTTTGACCAAATAGATAGCTAATTATCCTTAATTGTCCATGACGTAGTCTCTTGACCAAATAGGTAGCTTTCTAGCTCTTGAACTACGAACAAACCTATCACCATCAACGACATCAAAATTGTTCTCTCAATGTACATTTAATTCTCTCAAATCATTTCTATGTTCCCCACTGACATTACCATGGGCCTCATTACACGGAAGGCGGTAATCCAGGGTGCTATTAGCACCCTGGACCATGCCGGTAAATTACCGGCACCGCCTTGGCGGAAAGGGGATTTACCGCCCCATTCCAAGGTTGGAGGGGCGGTAAATCCCCCTTCCGCCATTGCCCTTCCCCATTCCCATTTCTGCCCCATAGGGCTCTATGGGAATGGGGAAGGCGCTAATTACGGCACCGCAATTTTGCGGTGCCGTAATTAGCTCCGAGGTCCCTTAGCGGGTTGGTACTTAACGCCTGCAAGAAGCAGGCGTTAATTCCTCCAACCCGCAAAGGGACCTCGTAGTACGGCGGTAAGGGTTAACGGTCACCGTTGCCATTAACGGTGACCGTTAACCCTTACCGCCGTCCGTGTAATGAGGCCCCATCCCTTGAACAGATATCATCTCCAAACAACTCGACAGCCTTTCTGTTATATCTATTCTGTATTTGTCTTCCCATGCCATCTTCACCCTTCCACAACCACTTACTGACCCTATCTAAGTTCCAAACTATAACTTTAATAGCTCTTTTGAACACCTCTACAACTTTGACAGGACTGCTGTACTTGAACTCGCCTTTTCTCACATTGCGTCCTAGTTTAATTCTCACAAAATCACCAGGTGAGATTTTTAACCTACTTTGTTCAAAACACACCTTTTTGTCATCACACTCTTCTCTCTTCCTATAATTTACCCACCCAGGATTTAGCAATGTGTTAGGTACTCTGCCTCTCATCATTTCAAATGGCGAGACTCCTGTGTCTCTCTTGACAGACATTCTCACGCTCCATAATTTCTTCTTAAGAGCTTCATCAACAGACATATTGTTCCTCAACGCTAGTTCCACAGTCTCCACAACAACCCTGTTACACCTCTCCACTAAACCATTAGTCTGTGGGTGATAAAGTGCCAAAAATCTCCAATCAATCCCTGAGCATCTAGCGAACTCTCTAACCTCCCTGCTTTTGAACTGTACTCCATTGTCACTAATGACCACTTTGGGAAAACCATCAATTCTGAAAATTTGCATCAAAAATTGTATTACCTCATTGGAGTCAATTTTACTAACAGACTTGACCTCCAACCAACCTGAGTAATAATCAACCAACACTAACATAAATCTCTTTCCATGCAACAAGTTACCATAAGGTCCTATAATGTCAATGCCTACCTTATCCCATGGTGTCTCCCCTTTAGACATGTTGATTGGATCAGACTTAACACTTTTGCAACTTTTATCACTATTTTGGAATGGCCAACAATCTCTGACAAACCTTTCAATCATCAAATCCATGCCAGGCCACCAATACTTAGTCCTCACATTGTTTTTCATTCCAGTGATACCTGGATGTCCATGGTGAGCCTTTTCAATTAGTTCCTTATACAACACCTGTGGAGGAATCAATGTATCCCCCCTCACTAGAAAATCATCCTCAACGGAAAGTTCATCTCTTACTTTCCAAAACCTGATGCACTCATCACAAACTAATCTCTTTTCAGGCCAACCTGACTCAGTATACTTCATTACCTTTTGTAAAATCACATCCCTACCAAGATCATCCAACCATGTTTCTCTAGATGTCACTTCAATAACGGTTGCCACAACTTCACCATCTTCTTCAATGCCAGTGTTACTATTTACTAAAGGTAACCTGGACAGATAATAAGCAATTACATTCCTCTTCCCCGGGACATACTTCTCTATAAAGTGATAATCTTGCAATTTGAGGCTCAATCTAGCCAACCTGGGAGAAGCTCTACACATTCCACGTACAGTGAGCACTTCAAGCAAAGATTTGTGATCCGTTTGTATTATAAATTTGCTCCCCCAAAGGTACTTTCTAAAGTAGTTAACTGCCCAAACACAAGCCAATAACTTTTTCAATAACTGAATACCTACTCTCAGTATCAGAGATTGCCCTGGAAGCATGATTAATAGTTTTTTCATGACCATCATCAGTAATCTGGGATAACACCGCTCCTAAACCCTCCCACTGGCATCCACTGTGACTCTGGTTACTCTTCCAAATACGAACCCTCCTAATTCTACAGCATTACAGATCTCACTCTTTATACATTCAGTAGCTTCATTACATTCATCACTCCATTCATACTTTTCATCTTTTCGCATTAATTTCCTTAACGGTTCAGTTACGGTGGCAACATTTTTTACAAATCTATTATAATATTCACACAAACCAAGACATGATCTGAGCTCATCCTTATTTGTGGGATTAGGTGAATCTCTAATCGCTTTCATGGCCTCCAACTTAGGTTTGTAACCCTTTCCATTCACTGTGTGACCCAAATATTCAACCTCTTTCACCCCAAACTTGCATTTACTTTGTTCAATTTTCAATCCAACAGCCTCCAATCTTGCCAACACCTCATTCAACCTTTTGTCATGTTCTTGAGAATCTTTACCAAACACAATATTGTCGTCTTGGTATACTAGAGTTCCACCTAAACCCTTCAGAACATGCGTCATAACTCTTTGAAACACTGCTGCTGCGGACACCAATCCAAATGGCATCCGCTTGTATCTGTAAAAACCATATGGCGTGATAACCGCTGTGTTACGCTCACCTGGTTCCCACAGGGGCATCGATCGGACCCGGACAGCTGCGGTCTCCACCAACGTGATGCATAGTGCCGAGATGACTGTCTGGACTGGGCCGCCTAATCTCGTCTGCTTGATCCGTAGAAGTATTCTCCTGCAAGTGGAGAAAGGGATTTAGCCACCCCTGGATTTTAGTGATGGCCCCCTCCCACTGTTCTCGTTCTCCCCTCTTGTCACCTCCGATATCTCCTTTAGTAACCTCACCTTATGTTTTTAAAAGATTAGCTCTCCATCCTGCATGGCTTGCAGGGGTGCGTAGATACCATTTACTTCACTGGTTTGAGGGTGCTGGAGGAGTTCCGGAGGAATATTGACTCCGGGGTTTATAAGTTCAAAGAGTTCAATATGTCCGATGTTCACTCTTATTCCATTCCCTTGTTGAATTGCAACTGGTTCAAAAGAATATTGCCTGGAGGCAGCGGATGGCGTTCAGGTAAGAGTCTGTATTACTCAACACTGTCCGGTATAAGTTGCATGAGTTTAACTTGTTGTTTTCTCCCTTTATAGGTGCGGCAAATGAAGATGAGGCGTATTAACGGGTAATGCCTCCGGTGATAAATCAGGTAAGCCTTTGATGGTAAGAGATTATATTTGTCGGCTCTCTTGGCTCACCTTGTTGTTTCTTTTGTTTTTTCCCCCAGGTGCTGGCGTTTGGCCAAGAAAATGATGGAGGCAGCGCCGGATCGAAAAATGCTGTGAGGACTGGTGAGTATGGCGCGGCGCTGCAGCTGGAGATGCGACGCGTGCAGAAATAATGTCCTTTTCATGTTCGAAGACGTGATGGATCCGGAATCAGGTAAGGATTGAAATAATGTTGTTGTTCTAACCTTTCCTTCTTCTTTCCTCTTTTGCTAGGAGCTCAGGATTGAGACGGGCATGGCTGAAGACTGGATGCTGACTGCAGGCACGGTGAGCGTTACGCTGCTGGATGCAGAATAATGCGAAGCGTGTGTTGCTGATCGGGCGTGGTTTAAATAGCCTCCAAAGTAGTTCCAGGTAAGAAGTTCCCCAGAACCACACCCGAGTAAAAAATAGTCCCTGTAACAAAATAGTCCCATCCAAGCCTCACGTTGGCTTGGATTCAGTTGCAGCATGGTCTGCATGAGGGAAGTAACGTCTATGAGCCTGGCGCCTATGGCGCCAGGACTGATTCCTAATATGAGCCTGGTGCCTAAGGCGCCAGGACTGAACCCAGACAGCCCCTAGCCGGGGCTGCTGGGATTTTAATAAATATCTGGATGCCAAGCTGATGGGCTTGGTCCGGATGCCCGGGGGTAGGCGTCATGACACGCTGTGATGTCTCTGCAGTCCTCTGTGAGCGATATCTGGTGGTATGCACTTGATAGGTCCAAAGTGGAAAATTAATCTGCATCCCCAATGTGGTTTAACATTTCCGATATTATTGGCAGGGGAAATATATCCGTTATGATGTTTTTGTTCGCATCTCTCAAATCCACGCAAATTCTTGGCTTTCCATTCTTCTTTATGGCCACAACAATGGGACTCACCCACTGTGATGATTCAATCTTTTCAATTACTCTTTCTGATTCCAACCATCCCAATTCTTGCTCAACCTTATCGACAATGGCAAATGAAATTGGTCTGGCTTCCGTGTGTGCCACCGGCAATGCTCCTCGTTTGAGTCGTATTCTATGAGCAAAATCTTTTAACAAACCCAAACTCGCTTGTAGTTCATTACCAGGATTTACTTCTCTCTTATTTCGCTCTTTGCCACTGTTCACAATCAGAATTTGTTCTTCTTCACACGGATCCAACCTTATTCTCAAACCTGCTTCATCTCTCCAGCCTATTATGTTTACACCTTTTTCAGCCACATAAACCTTCACCTGGGCATGTCTGTCCTTGAATTGAATGTTACTTGAAAACCATCCCACAATCTGAATCTTCGACCCTTTGAATCCACCTGTGTTCCTTATGTCTGATGCTTTTAATTTGCATCTGAGGCCATCTGCAACCAGTTTCTGCCACATCTTCCTCGTAATGATAGTCCATGGCGAACAGCTATCAACCTTTACTCTTAACTTCCAATTGTTCAATATGACTTCACAACTTGGACATTTAAACTCTCCTCCTGGTGTTTCATGAATCATGAACACTCTCTCTTCGTCGGATTCTTCTTCCTCATCTTGTATTGCTGAAACTCTTTTTTTCTGTCTACAACTAACAGCAAAATGTCCTTTCACTCCGCAATTTCCACATTTCTGCCCAATCGCAGGACAGTTTCTGGAGTAAGCATAATGGCCTACTCTACCACAACTGTAACATCTGTCGCCATCTCTTGTCTGCTGATTCTGCCCCCTGTATCAGGTTTCGTCCAATACTTCCCTTAAGGAAAAATTCCTTTAGTCTCCAATCCTTTTGGTCTATTGCCTTTGATTGTGGAAAAAACAACTCGATCCTTGGTGCGTAAAGACCTTGTTCTTCCACTTCTTGTGTACCTTTGCCACTGGTCTGTAACATGCTTTGGGTAGCTTCCTGCTTTTTGCTCTTACTCTCCTTAGAACACAATTGACTGTGTTCTATTCTTTTCGCGATGGCAATAGTCTCTGGTAGAGATGGGTTCCCTACCATCCATAACCTATCCTGAATCAGACTGTCCTTAGAATGAATTATAATCTGATCTCTAATTAGTTCATCAAGGGTGATCCCATTCCCGAAGTGACATGTGCGAGCCAGTAATCTCAGGGCCGAAACATACTCTTCTATATTTTCTTGTTCCTTCTGGACTCTTGTGTAGAAATTATACCTATTTAAAGCCACGTTAGTCTCTGGGGCATAGTACTTATCTAGTTGTCTGAGGGCTTTATCATGCTCATCACCATCACCAGCCTCATCACCTGATAATTCCGGAAGCTCTCTATATTTCCTTTGATCCTCCAAACCTAAAGCATGGAGAAGTAACAGCTTTTTCTTGCGAGAAGTAAGTTCCTCTTGCTCCACAGTCTGAATGTAGTTTAACCAAAACACTTTCCATTCAGACTAAACCACCGCAGGTTGCCCAGGCGTTGGGAGGAAGCTGGTGGGTGGTTGAATACTAATTCCTTGCATGGTCAGCTTTGCACCTTGCTGAATACTCTTACTTTGCACCTTGCTGAACACTCTTATTTCCTTCGAAATTAATAGTCAAAGCTTTCTAGAGGCTATATCCCTTTAGACTTTATAAGAGTCAAATGTAACCTTTGCTCCAAATAACAGACAGTCTCGTAATTATCCTGCTGGTTGGAAATGAATTCCCCCCCAAACAAAAATGTTTTTATTTATTCACTGAGACGAGGATGAAGCCTGCTTTGCAACATCCCCGCCTGACTTCCTGGTTCCTGATATAAAGGATCCGTGTCACGTGAGCTTGTGACGTTCAGCAAGGTCCTTTACTCTGCACTTGAGACAAATTGCCCTCTACACACGTGCGCGCATGTACAGTTCGTGTATGAAAATCAGCTTTTATAAAATATCCAAAAATCAGAGGAGTGACACCTTCTGATCGCGTAGCCTCCTGGATCGCCTCACTGAAACAGCACAAGCAAACATAAAGCATGCCCTCGGAGCGGCCGCTCTCTCCTCCTTCGTGGGCTCATGTGACGGCGGGTCGACCCTCGTCGCCAAAATTAAGTATTCAATCAAGAGATTGAAGGTATGAACAGATTCCAAGTTCATTTATATATAGTTACGACCCGGCGCCCTGTACTGCTGTTCTCCGCTCATCCGCCCTTCTCTGTCCACCAACTCCCAACCATCGAATCTCACACACGCTTCCAACACAAACATTCTCCTTCACGCTCACGCAGGCAGGGCACCCACTACAATAAACAGAACACAGCACATTAGATACACCACCTAGTATAGAATAAGTTGTTACAGGGATGTTTCTGTACCTCTAGTTTATATGCTTCCCTGGACCACAGAACTATCCCACCCCCCTTATCAGCGGGTTTCATAATAAAATCAGTATGCAATTCCAAACGGAGGGGAGCTGTTAATTATTCATTATTGTTAACCTCTAAACTTTGCAGCAAGCAGTAACATCCTTGGATACATTTCTTAGCAACTCAGCAGTTTTCTATAACAACTGCAGTTCTCACACGGCTCAGGCAGTGGCTATCTGCCTACTGTTGCTAATTCTACCTGCAGAAGCCTCCTTACCTAGCGCGAGGCAGTGAGATAAAACACTTTTCACTCAATTGCCACTTACCCATACACATCCTCTCATAGTCAGTCACTATCACTGCATTTTCCACACAGGCACCCACTCACCCAGAACATTTGTACCCATTCACTCACCTGTGACTCATCCATACATCTTTCACATTCACTCACACTGCATTCTATACATAGGCA